>NC_059433.1:61215245-61521465 GCF_021028975.2 Sphaerodactylus townsendi
ATTGCCTTTGTATCCTGGTGGTCTAAAGAGAAAGCCAGAAATGAACGAGTCCTGATCTTATATGTAGTCTTTCTGAGTGACTGGAAAGCTATTGGGACATGCCGGGGTTCATTTTAAAAAAGACTATAGAGGTCATCTGAAAGATTTAAAAAACCTAGGTGAATTTGACCATTCCTGGGAAACTCTCTACTGCCCCCATCTGAATCTTTTATATGTGTGTGCTGGTTCTGAATGTCTCCAGTTTACTTTCCCATCCCTCCGGCCACTGTAAATAAGCCTTTTTCTTGTTGTATTCAGTCTCTGTTCTCCTCCTTGGTATTAAGGACAGAAAAGGTTAAGATTAGTGATTCAATGACATCATTTCTGGTGCATGCTAGAGGTGACATCATTCCCTCATTGGTGATGCCACTGCATTACTGACCTAGACCTCTCCCCCCTGCCCCCGCCACCACTGGTGAGTCTTGCCATCAGCCAGCTGATCAGCAATGGGAGTGGGTGGCAAAGTATCCCCATCTCTGACCATGGGCTGGCAGCTGTAAATAACACCCACAGATTATTTATTTATTTTAATTTACCTGATTTTGGAATCTTTTCCTGTTTCACCAAAATGACTATTTAGTGTTGCACATTTAGGACTGGATGTTCAGAGTAGCTTATTCATTATGCAAACAGCAAACCAGAAATTATAGATCATCTGTCCAGATAGAAATTAAAAGGAATACATTTCTCTGGATCTTTAGCTAAAGACAGCTTTTAAACTAGTCAGCGAATGAGACAACCAGGAATCTTGTGCCAGATTCCAATACTAGGTGAGGGATAAGCTACCATAGGTTATAGTAAATTTTGTCTTTAGGAAGTCAGAAAGCTGTTGATAGTGCTTTATGACTAAAAGAATATCATTCTGAAGTCTGTGTAAGAGAGCAAATGGTTTCCTCAGATCCTTAATTGTCTCACTTGGAAGCCACATTTATGCTAACAGCTTTCTTGACTAATTCAGGCAGATCTAAAGCACACACAAAGACTGTGTTCTGGTTCATATTTTCAAACATGAGAGATGTTGCATCATGGAAAGCAGATTTGTACAATCACAGGGTCACAGTTTGACAACATTTTTTCAAAAGTGAATCATCAAATCATGTATTAGGGTGAACAGTGGCTGGATTTTACCTCTGAGCTAAGAAAATCTGTGATATTGATACATCTCATTTTTTTAAAGTAAGGTGCTAGCTTTGATCCCTGCCTAACACAGTTGCATTGGGTATTTCTGTCCAAGAGACACTGAGGCTATGGCAACACAACCTTCTGTCTGACAGTGTAGCTCCAGTGGCACCTGTGTGGGGCAAGTGGAGGAGGTTGCTCCCGCTAAGCAACATGCCAGTGGCTTTCAAATGCCTTCCTACCAAACATTAGGCACATAGAGCTGTCCCAGCAACTTGGTTCCTACAATTTGCTCAAGGTATTATATAGATAGGCTATTCCTAATCATGTCCAACTCCACAACCCTTTCTCCACCTATCTATTGTTGGAGTACAAGCGACTCAGCGTGCCTAGACACTGGGGGCACTACATTTTGCTTTGCACAGGGGCCAGATTATATGTATGAATGGATGCCTCTCCATATCTAATAATGGGAAGCTCCTCTGAATTCTCCTTCTCTTCCGGTTTGCTCCTTCTTCTCAAGGGTCTCTGTAGGTCTCTCCTGTGAGAGGCCATGCTAAGCAAATCCAGGCTTGCCTAAATGAATCATACCTGTATTCACTCGATGCTAGACAAGCTAGCCAGTTATTCAGAGAAAAAGTATTCTTTAGATTTTTATCTCCTTATCTGTTCAATCTGTATGTAGAACATATCATAAGGGAAGATGGATTAGATTTAGATGAAGGTGAAGTGAAAATTGGTGGAAGACTAACGATTTGAGATATGCAGATGACACCACATTACTTGCAGAAAATAGCTGACATGACTTCTGATGAAGGTTAAAACAGAAAGTGCCAAAGCAGGTTCATGGCTGAACATCAGAGAGTTGAAAGTAAAAACAACTGGGGAATTACACAATTTTAAGTTGACAATGAAGAAACTGAAATTGTTCAAGATTTTCTACTCTTGTGCTTCATCATCAACTAAAAATGAGACTCCACCCAAGAAATTAGAAGACGATTGAGACAGGAAAGGACAGCCATGAAGAAACAAGAAAATATTCTTAAGTACAAGGAAACAGTGGCACACCTAACCAAAATGGCGCACAGGGCAAGAGAGACCGGGCGTGCCCCAGCATGAAGGGAGCGCCAGATGCCCCCCCCCAGGCCACCAGGAAGTCTCAGAGCTCTCTGGGGTGGGAGGGGCCCGGCAGGGGCGCCTGGAGACAGTGGGTGGGGTGGCGCCTTGGGCTGGGAGCATGCTTGCTGCTCCCATCAGGCACCCCATGCACCCTTGCCTGGCCTGCTGTGATGGCGCTGTTCAGCTGCACACCACCTCAGCCGCCAGATCCACACACACCAATGTGCATCTGAGCAGCGCTGCTGTGCCAGACCAGGTAAAAGCCCGTGGGGAGGCCAGTGGAGGCAGCAAGCACACTCCTGGCACAGTGGGCCAAGGCACCGCTGCACCACTTCCAGGTGTCCTCAGGGCCACAGCAGCTGAGCCATTGGGGCACAGGTGTGGCACAGTGGAGGGGTGTGGGGGCGATTTTGCACCCCCTACGTGGCACCTGGGGACATGTGACACCACATGTCCCTGTGGGTGGCACGCCCCTGAAAGGAAGTGTTGCTGGAGATCAAGATCAAAATAATTCAGACTATGGTATTTATTGTATTGTCGAAGGCTTTCACGGCCGGAATCACTGGGGTACTGTGTGGTTTCCGGGCTGTATCCTCTGAAGATCCTCTGAAGATGCCAGTCACAGATGCAGGCGAAACGTCAGGAGAGAATGCTGCTAGAACACGGCCATACAGCCCAGAAACCACACAGCACCCTATGGTATTTATTGTTACACTTATTGTTACACTTATTCCCTATAACTATGCACAGGTGTAAAAGCTGGACAATAAAGAAAGCTGGCAGGAATAAAGTTGTTTAATTTGAAATGTTTTGGAGGAGAGTTTTACATATACTGTCAAAAAGGCAAAGGAATGGGTTCTAAATCAAATCATTCTCCCTAGAACAGTGGTTCTCAACCTTCCTAATGCCACGACTCTTTACTACAGTTCCTCATGTTGTGGTGACCCCCAACCATAAAATTATTTTTGTTGCTACTTCATAACTGTAATTTTGCTACTGTTATGAATCTTAATGTAAATATCTGATATGCAGGATGTATTTTCATGGTTACAAATTGAACATAATTAAAGCATAGTGATTAATCACAAAAACAATATGTAATTATATATTGTGAAATATTTATTTCTAATTACAAATAAATGAAATTTTGTCTTGAAGCATGTGTTTTCCGATGGTCTTAGGCGACCCCTGTGAAAGGGTCGTTCGACCCCCAAAGGGGTTGCGACCCATAGGTTGAGAACCGCTGCCCTAGAAGCTAAAGTGACCAAACTGAGGTTATCATACTTTGGTCACATTATGAGACCATAATCACTGGAAAAGAAAATAACGTTAGGAAAAGTTAAGGGCAGCAGTAAAAGAGGAAGATCCAACATGAGATGGATTGACTATATAAAGGGAGCCAAAGCCCTCAGTTTGCACCACTTGAGCAAGGCGGCTAAGGATAGGACATTCTGACTTGTTGATTCACAGGGTTGCCATAAGTCAAAAGATATTTGCTTCCATCCATCCATCCATCCATCCATCCATCCATCCATCCATCCATCCATCCATCCATCCATCCATCCATCCATCCATCCATCCATCCATCCATCCATCCATCCATCCATCCATCCATCCATCCATCCATCCATCCATCCATCCATCCATCCATCCATCCATCCATCCATCCATCCATCCATCCATCCATCCATCCATCCATCCATCCATCCATCCATCCATCTATCTATCTATCTATCTATCTATCTATCTATCTATCTATCTATCTATCTATCTATCTATCTATCTATCTATCTATCTATCTATCTATCTATCTATCTATCTATCTATCTATCTATCTAATTGGATTTCTATCCCTCCTTATCCCAGTGGAGCTCAGGGCGGGTTACACCGTAGACCTTTATTATATACAACAATTAAAAAATTTAAACCAATATCTTCTCTGCAACTTTGCTAAATATCCCCAGTAGTTTTTCCTTATGTGGTGCTGCTGTGCAATGACTGGTGTTCTTGGTTATTCATGACTCTTGACACCAGCATGAGACAAAACAACCCAGGACTGTGCTCTTGTCTTGCATCCAGTTTTTGCACTTCATGCATATCCACACATCCCCAAACCATTTCATTCATATTACCTTGCGTCTGACACTCCTACATGCTTATGTGGATCAATCCCCCCCTCCACCATATGCATCAATTGCCTTTTTTGTTATTTTTAAAAGTGCCAGTACTCATATATAAGGCTGTGCTGATTTCCACCAGTTTCCCACTCAGAATTTGGGAGTGCCCCCCCTCCACAAGGTGCCTGTATTCCATATTCGTGAGCACTGCCACAAAAAGGAAAATCCCCATAGTATACAAAAGAATGGAAAAAACCTAACCTCTACTAATAGAATGGACCATAGGACTTTCACCTCCCAAGGTCCACACCACACAATACTTTGTGTCCCCATGCCACGGTCCCAAGATTCTAAAATGATGGTCTCTGCCACTGTTGTGTGGCTGTGGGGAAAGCTGTGGGTCCAGGTCCTGGATGCAACTGTTTAAAAAGTATCATGTAGTTTGCCCTTAAATGAGTCAACTACCTCCCATACAGCAAGGCTCCTTGCTTAGGGATGGAAGTTATAGGATCCAATCCATTATTTTTAGGGGGAATTTGACTGCTATCAGGAAGCCTCAAAGTAGACTGAAACAGCTAAAGAAATATTCTACTATACTCTACTACTATGCTATACTTACTATTCTAGCAAAACTTTGTATTATAAGGTTATATCTAGATATATATTTTAATAGTGGCAGACACAGCAAGATAGCAGCATACTGTTTTTCTTCACTGAACACCCACATAGTTCAATTTGTTTCTTTTTATTCCCCTTCAAGATATTTTAACATCAGTAGATTAATGTACTGCTGTATTGTGGGGGAAGACAAAGTTCTCCTGAATCAAGGATAATGATCTCCTATTAGGAAGAAAAAGTCAACACTGACTTTGAGTGGAGGTATTCAGTACTGTAATATTTCACAATTACCTCAGATAAATACCAGAGCAACAGACACTGAGATTCACATATGCAGTCTCTTTTAAGCTCAGGTAAACAGACAAGTTGTGGTGTTGGCAAAAGCTACTATGCATACCATGGACAGCTACGGTGACAAACACAGAAGTCTTGAGCTGCATAAAACCAGATACATCACTAGAAGGGAAAATAACTAGGCTCAGACATACATACTTTGGTCATGTGATGCAATCAAATTCACTAGAAAAATCTATGATGCTCGGACTTGTCAGTGTCAGGAGAAGACCTGGACGCCAAAGAATACGATGGCTAGATACCATAAAAGCTGATACAGGCATGAACATCAACCAGCTGAGGGAAGCAGCACTTAATCGAAAAATGTGGAAAGAGCTTGCATATCAGGTCGCCAAGGGTCGAGAACGACTGAATGGATAACATCATCATCAAACAGACAATATCAATCAAAAGATGCATAACCTAAAATATGTTAGGAAAACTGTTTGGAATAAGAGAATACTTGACAATATCATAGAATTTGATTCTACGTCCTCTCAGAAGTTTAGAATACCGGTAGGTTAGCCAACCTTCACGTGGGGCTTGAAGATCTCCTGGAATTACAACTAATCGCCATATGACAGAGATCAGATCTCCTATAGATAATCAGACTGTATGGCCTTCTTCCTCACTGAGGTCTCCCCAGGCTGCACCCAAAACTCTCTACAAATTTCCTAACCCAGAGTTGGCAACCCTAGCTCATGACAGTGTGTAAAGTTTTACCTGCATCCATTTTATATGCACAACCACCCAATGAGGCAGGTTAGGCTGAAAGTGACTGGTCTTGGTCACCTAGTAAGTTTTGCTGCAGAGTAAACATCTGAACCTTCAGTCTCTCAGTTCCTTCTCAAACCTACACCATGCTGGCTTCTTGAGATTGTGATATTTTTGTGATTCATATAAAGACTTCTTAAAGTGGTAAGAAATGGTGCAGGATGCTGTGGCAGAGTCCCTGCACCTCCATTGCCACATTTGCAGCAGGGGTGGTCCAGGTTGTTTATATTCTGGCTAATTGGCTTTTGGTTGTTGGCAGGGAGTGTTCATGTTTTGTCCTCAAGCATTTGGAGGGTGGAAAAAAGTTTAACACACAGCAAGCTGTCAACACAGTAATTAATGTGACTGATTTTATGTATAGCTAAACAACTCAGGGTCAATATTTCCTGCTAACTGGAATGCAAAATTAGTTTGACATTTGAGAAAAATGGAAATCAAAGAAGGCGCACTGAGAGTTACAGTCATAATTGTGGAAGTGGGAATTTGAAAGCCCAACGAATTGCATACCATACTAAAATATTTCTTGACGAGAAGCTGAATGTTGATGCATGAAGTATTAGCAAGAGGGGAACACACACACACACACACCAACCCAGTTCTCATCTTGGTTCTCTTTACAAATTTATGCTGATGGGATTTGAACTGGCAGAAGCTGGAAGATTTTGAGACTGTAGTAGATAGCTCAGTGAAAAGGTAAATTCAATGTTTAGCAGTAGTGAAAAAAAGGCAGATTCCATGCTAGGGATTATTAGGAAAGAGATTGAAAATAAAATGATCAATATTACAATGTCCAATATAGAGCTACAGTAAAGCCTCACTTGGAATACTGTATATGGTTGTGGTTGCCCTATCTATATTTCTGTAGAATTGCAGAGTTGGAAAAACTGTAGAAGAGGACAACCAAGATGATTGAAGGGTTAGAGAACCTTTACTGAGTGAAGACTAAAAAGTTGGGGCGGGGGGTTAGTTCAGAAGGGACAATGAGGGACATGATAGAAGTTTGCAATTGCACATGCAGTGGAGAAGAGGGGCAGAGAGAATTTTCTTCCCTTTTCCATAACACTGGAACTTGGGACCAACCACGGAGTTGATACATAATATTCAGGACAGACAAAAGGAAGTGCTGCTTCCCTCAACATTGTTTATTTATTCATTTGCTTTCTAGGCCGCCTTTCTCTTTCTGCGCTCCAGGGCGGCTTCCAACAGAATAATTCACAATAATCCAACAATCAATTATAACAAACCATGGCACCCTAAATATATATCTAATTAAGGATGGAATTAACAATATAAACAATAATTGATATTGATAACAATTAGTTTGACATTTATCAAAGATAAAAAAGGGAAAAGAGAAGAAGGGAAGGGAGGCCAGCCAGATGGATAGTGTTGCTGCCCTCAACCAAAGACCTGGTGGAATAGCTCCATCTTACAGGCCCTGCAGAACTGGGATAAATCCTACAGGGTCCAGCTCTCATTTGACTGTGTTCCACAAGGTTGAGCTCTGGCCCTGGACTAGGACTAGCCAGATGACTTTGGATACAAGACCACCAACAAGTTGTTATTGGCATAGCACAATGGTCTCTGAGGGTGAATAGGGGTAGGCGGTCACAAATGATTACATTGTGGAATTTGTTGCCAGTGAATGTACTGATGCCCAATAGCATAAATTAATTTTAAATGGGTTTGAAGGGGATTTTAAAAGGGTCTCCCTTCAGTGACAAGTAGCAATGACTAAGGGAATCCACATCCAGAAGCCTCTGAATACCAATGCTGGGAGGCAGCATATGAGGAAGACTTTGACCTCTGTGTGCTATGTTTGTTAGCCCTCTTGGCCAATTGGTTGACTATTGTATGGAACAGGATGCTGGGCTAGACAGACCACTTGTGGGTGTCTGCTTATATTTGTTTATAGTGTGTGTATGCCCAATTCCTTTATACAGTTACTCTAATTGAAGTAACAATCCTTGTTCTACTTCATTCCTTAATTAAATTCAAATAGCCAGTTTCTCTCAAATCTAGCTTCAACACCACCCAGAGCACCTGCTTGTATATAGTCCCTTTTTAGGTAACACTCTTTCTTGGTTGTTCTGGAAAAGAGAAGAAGGTGACCCTGACTTCACTCTGAATTCTTCTTTCTGGGTCAAATTTTCCTGCTGCTGCTGCTGCTGCTCTGGGTGCTGAGGGAACTTCCACTGCTTGTCCAGGGTGCCCTTATGGCTTCTGAGCCTTCCAGCCTCTGTAATTCTTTGGCCAAGCACACAGATTCCTTCTGTCCAGACAATCCTTCTTCAGCTTACTCTGCACAACTAATTTTATCGAGGTTGTCTCTGCCATCATATATTCTCTGGTTATAACACCTTCAGAAAAATCAGTATCTACTTCTCATGCCACCATTATGCAGATGACACCCAACTATGTCTCTCATTTGTACTGCAAGCTAGGGAGGCTGTGGAAACCCTAAGCCAGTGCCCAGGATCAGTAATTGACTGGATGAGAGCCAACAAGCTGAAACTTAATCCAAACAAGACAAAGGTGTTGCTGGTTGATTGTGGGACAAAGCAGGGAATGGAATGTTTACTAGTGCTGAATGGGACAGGACTGTAGTTTGGGGGTGCTCCTGGATTTGTCGCTGTGTCTGGATAATTAGGTTTTAGCAGTGGCCAGGAATGCATTGGTCTATCTATGGCTCATATGCCAACTACATCCCTTCCTGGAATTGTCAAGTTCCACTGTTAACCACTGCTAACACATGCCTTAGTCACCTCTCATATGGATTATTATAATATGGTCTATGTGGGGTTGCCTCCGCAGAGTGTTCGGAAGCTCCGGCTGGTACAAAACACAGCAGCTAAGCAGCTGACAGGAGCCAGGTATAGGGAACATATGTCCCCTTTGCTGCAACAGCGGCTCTGCCTACCAATATGTTTCCAATTCAAACTGCTGGTTATCTCCTATAAAGCCCTCCACGACATTGGGGTTGGCTACCTGAAAGACCACCTGCTCCCATATAAACCTGCCCATTTACTAAGGTCATCCAGGAGGGCTATCTCTCCATCCCATCAGTATATTGACCCAGGAGACAGTCTTCTCAATGGTGGCACTCATACTGCAATGTTTTTCCTTCAGAAGTCTGGTGTGCTCCTTCTGTCATCAGGTGAAGACATTTTTATTTCAAACAACTTTTGACATCTAGAACTTCACAAGCAGCAATTTGTTTTATAGGTGTATTTTATTGTAGGCTTGATTTTTATGGTATGGTGTGGTTTTATTTATTGTATTTAACATTATTTTGTTATTTGTTTTATTGTCATTGTGTCATTAGTATTGTATTTGTTATTGTATGATATTGTATACTGCAAGCCACCTTAAAATGACTACAGAAAGGTGGAGTATAAATACTTTAAATAAAATAAACATTGATTCAAAATTATGGACCAATGAGAACAGACAGAATGTCTAGAAACTAACCAATTACTTGTGTGTTCCTCTTTATATATCAGTCTTCTATGAACTACTGTAAACCCTTTACTATTCCCTTGGTTACTGTAACTATGAAACAGTCCTGCTGCTTGGTAGATTGCCAGCATAGGCCTATCTTTGTAGCCTTATAAAACCTTGGCTGGTAATAAAATCATACAAATTTTACCTCAGAATTTTAACCAGTCTTACCTGTACCTTGCCATTTTTATATACATTCACATATTTCATAGACACTCACCAACTTATACATAGACTAATCAAACCTTTTTTTCCATAGTAAGATCCAAGTTACAACAGTAGATATGAGGCACAAGGTACCCCCAGATAAAATTCCCTGCTTACCTTCAATCTTACATGCTTTAGACAAAGCAATTGATTACTGACAGCCAGTGTGATGTAATGGCTGACAGTTGAACCAGGACCCCCAAACCAACAAGAAACTCAGTGGCTGAATTTAGACACCAGACTCATTTTCAGTCTTCAGGGTTTTGTATTTTAATGAACTAATTTTCTAATTATTGCTACTACAAAACTTGATTCTTCTATTTTGTATAATTTAACTAAAGCTATGACAAAACTGTTGTAGTAAGTTTGAGACAGCCCCAGTTATCACAAAAAAGCTAACCTAACTGTAACATCACTAACCCTAATTTCTCATAACTTTATTAGTGGTTTAAAGGCTACACTCAATTGAAAATTGAAACCAGTATTGAAAGGCAACTGATTAAGAAATGAATTCATCTACCATCACCAAATTATGTGATTAGTTAAATAAACAAGCAACAAAATCTTTCTGCATATATATTTTGTCATACAACAAAACATTCAGATTTACTGAGAACCATAGAGACACTACAGTAAAATAATTGCTGAATATGCCCCACAATGAAATTTCTAGGCACCATGGTAACCTAAATGTTGTTGAGCCCTGGCCCAATCTACCTTACAGATCTGCTGACTAATATTGTACTCTTACTGTGTGAAGTAGCTACGCAAACCAAGCTGAACCTTTTGAGAAGTAAAGCTCTCCAAAGACAAGTGAAAATTTAGATTGTAAGCAAGCAAATCCCAGTGGAAACATGGTGTTAAATCTATTGCAGCAAGACACAAAAAGGAGTCTTGTGGCACCTTAATTACTAACAGCTTTTACCAGGCCACTAAGAAAACACAAGGAAGCAAAAAATGATCCCTTTCTTGTTCTGTGGTTTACTGCTAGTTAGTGGCAAATTCATTCCAGACCATTAACTGGAAAAATACAGAAAGCCAAGAAGATCCTTGTCGGTTTACAATGCCCTCAAGATCTCTCCCTAAATTTCAGAGGGTACTGTAAGAATTCTCAACAGGTAGAGCTTGGGTTCTTTTCATATAATTATGCAGTAATGCTTGTCTCAGGACTCACCAAAATATGTTCCTTTGGGACATATAATATCTGAAGTAGAATCAACACTCATTTACACTCAAACTATTTGCAGAACTCTCAATGTAAAATGACAAAATATAGAGAGATTATTACAAACTAGCGGGGCCCGGCCACGCATTGCTGTGGCTTATTGTGGTGAAATAGGAAAGGAACAGTAGCAGCAAATCAATTGCAGAGGCCAGCAGTACATGCTCATGCAAACACACAGCCTGATACTGTGCGATGTCAGTGATGTGTGTGCCCGCTTTCTTTGGGGGTGGGGGATGGAAAGGCATCCCTCCCACACATCTAGGCTGGCTGGTCATGATCCTTTACCTGGGAGTAAGTTTGGTTGGTGGCAATGGGTGTCGCTTCTGAGGAAACGTATGTCACGGTTGCTGTACCGAGCTTACTCCTGAGTAATGCATGCCTTGTTTTCTTAACTGTAACCACAGTATTCAGGGAATCTAGGGTGCCTGGCCCCTCCCTCCCATCCCTTGCATGTCACCCCTCCCTCTCTTCCCTCCCTCCCTCCCTTCTCTTTCCTTGCATGCCACCCCTCCCTCCCTTCCCTTTCCCTCCACTAGGATGGCAGGGTCATATCAAGACGCTGGGCCCCCTGCCTCCCCTCCCTTGCAAGCCACCCCTCCCTCTCTCTCCTCTCACTTCTCTTCCCTTGCATGCCTCCCCCTCTGTCCCTTTCCTCTCCCTCCCTCTCTTCCCTTGCATGCCACCCCTCCCTCTCTCTCGTGTGTATGTGTTTCACTTCCACTTGAATTACTGCCTATGTACTGTTTCCACTGGCCATCTGAGTGAACACTCTAAGCTGCACGAACATTCTAAGGGTGACAGTTACACACAGGCAGCTGCATGTCCTTCACCATGGAGCACCAGGAAAAAGGCGTTTTACCTGGGCCAGGTGTAAAATTTCAGGTATGTGAACATCTAAAAACACTCTCACCTGGCTGACTATAGCGGCTGGGAATTTTTAGAGGAATTGGCCCAGCAGTTACTGAGTTATACTACCATTAACAAAAACACTGTTCGCTTTTTATATATATAGATGGAACTTCAAATCTGAGTTTTTGCACTTTTGGAATCTACAGTCAAACCTGGCTTTATAGAAAGCACTGTTTTAAAAAAAGACTCTTCCCAGAGAAACAAGTCTGAAGTTTATGTTAGATGAACTTTCAAAATTAATTCAGTTGATAATTTCAGTTCTGCTCCCTTGTCAGACAAATAGCTACTATCTGAACACACAATTGGTTACAACTTTAAGACAGGTAAGTGTTGTTTCAAGTTTCATTTGGCTTTGACAGTTTTCTTCCCCAAACCATTAATTGCTATGTTCTGGTGATATCTGAGCTTCCCACTCATAAGTTAAACAGAAAGGAGATACGTTTTCACTATTTTATTAAGAATTTATTAGAAATGTACATTAAAGGAACAATAGTATATCAAACTCTTGTTATTCCCAATACATCTTGAAAAAAATCTTTCTTAAATGTAATCAGGCACGATCTCATTTGTGGAAAAAAAATGCATACAGTTACCATTACATTGTATTGGAACCATTTTTGTGAGGTGGTTTGAATTTTTATAAAGCTCTGCCTCAGGCAGGAAAAAAAAAGCTAAAATTAATGAAGACTTACATGAAATGCAACTGAACAAAGTAATCCAGTTATTCCAGCTAGGAAAACATTCAAACACCACACTCTTAATCCAGAGTGCAATGAAATATTGTCTTAAGATTCTGCAGGTATGGACATGCTAGCCTCAAAGAATGCAGACATACTCCATCGAAGTACGGTTGTTCGAGTGGTGAGAAGCCTGAAGGCAGAGTCCATATTGTGGGCTCAATGAGTAGTTGGGAAACTATGCCCAAAAAAGGTGGGCCAGTTTTATCCCACTTCATGGGAACAGAACATTAATTTGCCATCTCTATTGTAGGAGACAAAGTCAGAGACACATAGAAGATAACAGTAGTTTTGTAAGTCATTCACACTGTGACACCTGACATGGTTTGGGTGGCTCCTTCTGCACGGTTGATGTTGGATCATCCTGGTCATATAAACCATGCAACGAGACGTCTACACTCCTGCAACTAAGTGTTCTAATCAAGCATAACAATATTTTTTTCAACTGCAGTGGTACTGCTAGATCAGTGGTTCTCAACCTTCCTAATGCTGCGAACCTTTAATACAGTTCTTCATGTTGTGGTGACCCCCAACCCTAACATTTGTCCATTTTACAGATGGAGAACACTGATGCAGAGAGTCTTAGGCGACCCCTGTGAAAGAGTCGTTTGACCCCTAAAGGGGTCCCGACCCCCAGGTTGAGAACCACTGTGCTAGATGCTCCAACTCTTATGATTATAACACTTTTAAATCAAGTAAAGGACTGTCAGGGAAGGTTGACATTTCTTCCCCTTTCAGATATCAGAGCTGGCAACTGAGCTTTTCTCCTCCCAAATACAGTGATACCAATGATCTGGTCGAGATGGTCAAACCTCACAATGAAATCTCCATTACAAAAGCATGTTCTTGCTCCAGTTAAATGCCACCCAACTGTGTAAGTAAAGTGAATTAGTAAAGCAGAGGGACTTCTGTGGCCTTTTAGAGAACGCTTCCTTTTTGTACGTGGCAACATCCTGTAGAAACACCTACATTCAGCTTCCACTCTGAAGTGATTATGTGGACCTTTGTAAAATTCACTGGTCCCTGACCTGCATAGAGTAGGCTGGCCTGAGATTGTCAGATTTTGACAGCTAAGCAAGATTGTTCCTGGTTCATACATGGAAGGAAGACAACCAAGTAGATCCCAAGTAGCTACACAGAGAGGCCACCTCTATTCATCTCTTGCCTCGAAACCCTATAGGGTCACCTTATGTCGGTTGCAACTTGATGGTACTTTCTACCACCACCATGACCCAGTGGAGGAATAGTCAAGCCTACCTCCTCAGCATTGACTATTTGGTGCTGCATAACAGTTCTAAACTGCAAGAATTCTACCTGGTATATTTATATAGTATGATTAAAACAAGATGATCCTCAAGTGATATCCCAATAGTATTTTGATGTGGAAAAACAATATGCATTTCATGATCACAGCTATTCCAAAGGACAACTTGCATGCCATGCATGTTATGCTTCTTTTAGTCAGACAGTTCCGTCCTCACACTATAATACCAAGGTTACAGATAACCCCAAGCAATACCATCTATGACTGATCTGGGGAAGAATGGAGACGGTGGTAGGGATGCAGTTATTTTCCCTCAGCAGCTGCAACAGCAGTCTAAACTTTCCTTGCACTGATCTTTAATAAGCAGAACCCTATTTTTAGCCAGCTGCTCCTTCATAACCACCTCTTGCAACACTTATTTGAGTGTTTTATGCGCTGCTCCCACTTCTATGCTGTCCTAAAGATTCAGAGAGCTAGGTCAAGGAATTTAGCTCTCTCACTGGCTGCACAAAGCTAACTGACCCCCAGCAAAATCAGATGGAAGAAAAAAAAAAGGACAATACTGAAAGAGCTACCATGCCAAATTGAAAACTGCTCTAGCAGCAACTTAATACGTATTTAAGATGTAAACATGTTTTGTAGCTGCTTCTCAGGATAGGATGCCCTAAACCACAAAACGCTTTGATTCCAACAATACCCACGATATACACAAGATATCCCTTGACAACACACTCTCACACACACATATATACTCTGGGACATTTCAATCAGTCCAACTGTGTTTTAATAAGGGAATTTCTTGAACCACTGTAGACATTACCTACATATTTTGGTGCTTTCCAAATTCAGTTCCGAGTTGTAAAAATCATAACATACACCTAAACATTAGAGACTATCTAAAACCAGATATGGTATTACTTTTAAGTTGAAATTCTCAAACAAACTTCATACTTTTGGAATGGGCTACATCACAACTGGAAAACTGGAAGGAATGACAGGCTGTGTTACTGATTTTTGGCAAGGTAATTCTGATAAAAACATTTTCAAAGATGATAAAAATAAGGTTGGCCCCCTTTTCAGTTAAAATGTTTTAAAAAGTTGCACGAAAACCATTATGGTAGCAATAATCAAAAAGCATTGATTTTATTTTATTAACAGTTAAGAACTCTGGCGCTGAAGGAGTTTCCAACGTAAAAAGAAGTTCTCTTTGGGGATATTAGTCAATTAACTTAAAGTTCTTTTTAAGAGGATTTTTCTTTTCTGCTTCGAGGCGAGTCTGCTCCATTTGAGGTTAGTGTTCCATTTATTCCATTTTCTACAAATAAGAAAAATAAAACAGTCAACTTTCTCTCAAATGTCAAATCTAGAAGAAAAAGGGCTTATACTCTTATTTAATTTTTGAAATCTTACTTGATTTTTTTAGAAGCATTCACTAGGAAGTCCAACCTCAAATAAAGATTAATTGTACAGGGCTCCCCCTTCTCTGGATCATGGTTGCCAGAAGGAAAGTAGATGCCCACCTCTCACTGAGCCCAGCTAATTCTCCTTGGGAATGGAACCCAGCCTAACCTTAATGAATGGGCAGAAAGCCTCTATTCTTCTTCTCTTCTCCAGTTTGTAAAATTCTTTTGAATAGTTGCTTTATTAAACAATGTTTATATCTGTACTCTGCCTGCTTGGAAACTACTTTTGTATGGGGCTAGCAGACCATGGAAAGATAACTTGTGGTCACTTGGTGAGCAGAAGAGGCTTTTTTTTAATGCTTAGGTACCACTCATTATTGGTGAATGCTGTTCAAAAAAGAGTAATCCTCCACACAAGATATATTGCTATTCACCAAGGAGAGGCAATGGTTTTGTTGAAATTAAATACAATGCTGGTCAGAATGCTTTACTATGTCTTTGGTCAGCCGGAATCAATGAAGGGGTATCAGCAATGGAAGGTTCCTTCCCAAAAGGGGGGGAAGGGGTTATTTCCTCTACATTGCTATAAAATTACGTTGCTATATCTGTAGGCAGATGGCTAATGTTTTGGAGCATCATTGTTTTTGCGAACCTGTGGGAAGATATCCCAACAGACTTGTTGCAGAACAGAGGCAACATCACCACCAACAACCTCCCTATGGGCTTGACATCTTATTCGTAACAATACATTTTGTTCATTATAAAATTAAGATAAAAGGCATATACGTCAGTAATTAAGGCTCATGTAATGCAAGTTTTAAAAATGCAGATACATTTAACTTACAACAAAACACTCTTGTAAATAAACCTGGCTTTTGGCAGCTAGCTACTTGTCAAGTTAAGCAGGCTGAACATGATTTACAAATGCCACCAGTTTAGAGAAGTTAATGCATCTTCCTATGTGTCTAACCAGCATTGGCCACATAATTAGATAACAGTATCTTTCTTGAATTTAGAATCAAGAGACCCATACAACTAAAACGATGATGATTTTACCGTACTCCCAGCCTTTCCCCATTTCAAAACAGGAGAATAAACTAGCAAAGCACAAACCTCTTTCTTTTTTGGGTGGTTTTCCTTTAGTTGTCACAAACTTCTTTTTTACTGGTTGGGGAGGGGAGGAATGTTCTCTCCACCTTCTCAGCTGAAAATTAATGAACTTCCACATCATAAAGGCCTGAGTTAAACAGATGGAGGCCAGCACACTGATTCTACAATGAAAGAAAACTATTAGGATTTTGGAAAGTATTTAAATGAGATAGCAAGGCTCGGGAAAACTGTTCTCCCTGTGGGGTTATTTCCATTTTAAAGTCTCTATCACTGGAAAAGAAAAAAACAGCAGCATAGCAAAGCTATGGTATGCTCACATTAGACAACAATAGGATAGAAATGCATAACATGAAAAGAATGTCCCGGCCCCATCATTGGGCAATTTCTCTTTCCTATGCAACAGCCAAGTCATGCTACTATGAAGGAAGATAGCATCTCATTCTCTAACCAGAAGTGTGACATTTTTTATGACACTCTGAGGGCCACTTCTCCTGTACATTTGTACTGAGGTATAAATAATTGAAAACAAAATATTCTTCATTACACCACAGTAGCACATACTATATGTGCAGCACGTAACATAATGATGGTGTCCTACTAGAAACACAGTCAAATGGTGTTGTTTTCAAGTTACACAATCTACCCAAATTTAATCAGAAAGCAAGACCAGATACTTTCAGGATCGGAGTGTTTTGAAGGAGTGGAATAGACAATCACTAAAGGACAATAAGCAATACTTTGAAAGACCGAGTCTGATCCAAATTGACACAAGCAAAATTTACACAAAATGACTTTTGCAGTTTATTCCTCCTGCTGCAGTCCACTGACATTCTGCTCTTAGAGTTGGGGGTTGATAGCCATCCCTCCCTCACTAATGGAAGTGCCGATGTACTGGTTAATGTATCATCCTGTCAATCAAACAGCATCTTTGCATCCATCCTAAACACTCGAGTTTTGACACTGACTAACATCTACTTTCAAGTATACTTACAGACTGGCTGAAACCAGATTTGTTTTACAATATACAGAGCAAAATGTGTACACCATACCTCTAATATTTTATAGTATTAATGCTTGGATAATTAATCCATCTCAGTCATTTAAATTTATCATTATACACCCAGCAAAATCCTGCCTTAAATCCAATCATTTGCCTCCCACCCCATTATCTGGTCATTTTGCAAAACCTACCTAGGTAAGTCAGGTAATATTCTGGCAAGACAATTCCAACAAGCCTAATTTAGTTCAAATGATAATTTATAGGTAGGGAGCCAACTGGACCTGAATTCTAGCCCACAAAATGATTCAGAGAGTGTTTTCTCCATGTGAACTACAACTGAACTTGACTCTATAGTCCCTCAGTTGCCTTGAATTTCAGCTGGACTTGTAACCAGAAAAAAAGTACCTTTGGTTCATGTTCAAAGCCAACAAGCAATTTTAGGCTTCAGTTCAACTCTGATTCGGAGGTGGAAAAAACCTCCTTCAATTGATTTTTGGGCTGAGGAGGAGGTTCAGACTGACAACCTGTTTTAAAGAACCACTCTTGGTCTAATTCTGAACCATTCACTAGCATCCTCCTAATGGTGTCTAGCATTGTGTCGTGCTTTTGTGTTATCTGGAAAGAGTTATTTTATTTTATTTTATTTATTTATTGTATATTGATCACCCACCCATCACCAAGGTCCCTGTGCTGCAGCTCTCCAGAAACTGAAATGCAGAGGTACATTGCGTCTGAACACGGAGATCACATTAACTACAGAGGATAACCACCAATGATAAATTAAAAGCCTCTCTATGTTTTACCTGATTGGCAGCACATTGAAGTTTCCAGAGCTAACATCCAATGTTTGATTCTCTGCTCTAGCAAGGCCAAATCCAACAGTGAGGACAGAAAGAATCAAGGTCAGAAGTCTTCCCAACACAAAAAGAATTGCCCAAAGTGAAAACCTAGAAGCAGACACAAATCCAGCATCAGATCACTGTACTAATAATCCATCAAAATTCTCCTAACTCTTTAAAATATAAAATTATAGTGATATACAATAGTTTTAATTGAACAACAATTACAATATTTATTGGAAACTGGTCTTTCCAGAAGCCAATGACATCCTGGGCACATTTTTATGTGGTAAGTTATTCCACGTACTTACCCTTTTTGGTATTTTTCATCACTGAAGTAAAACAGTCTAGAGATGTGGAAGAGAAATTCCACAAAGTAATGTAGCACAAGGAGAACCATCCCAAGATGTGTCAAACTGTTAAAATAGATAAGCAAAGAAAGCTGATAACTGGCTAACCAATTTGTTTTCACTAGCCTACTTGGCATTCTGTTTATTTATATTGCAATTATTTCACTGAAATGAAATTTCATGTTTTCATGGAGATCAGGAGAGGTGTAACTACAATGGAAAATATAACTTGACAAGATCACATTGAATTATAATGTATTCCTTTATGATACAGATATAAGCCACTGTTCTAGGTTTGAAGTTCAAATATTTACCTATTGCCAATGATGCAGGAAAAATATACTGTAATGGAATACTCGTTTAGGACTTTAAGGCTGCTATGGAAATTCCAGACAATATTCAAACCTCCGCTTGATTCCTACATTTGCTTTCAACAGTACCAGAAAACCTTTTCTGTAATGTGACATCTCCCCTGAGTCCTAATATAACCAAATGAAACTAAGTAAGTTTACCACATACTTTTGTCTCAAATTTCAGTATTAACTCCAACTCCTGTATTTTACTTGTTTGTTTTTATAGAAAGACAGGGAAAGGGAGAAAAATAAAATACCTATGTGTTCAAAAGTTACATTACACATACTGTCTTATAATATTATTTAAAAAATTATTAACGTAGCTATATCATACACTTCATACACGCAAATGAAGACAGCACAATTCAGTCACTTTAGCATGCATTGAAGTGTCTCCAAATCACTTACTTTAACAGATAAGCTCCTGTGATATGGAAAAGATAAAGCCCAATATAAACAAGTTGGCGAGGAATGTCTTCCTACAAAATAAATAAATGCATAAATAAAAAAGCTCAACAGGGAAACGCATTATAAGGACTATGTCAGCTGCTGTATACTGCCCGATCACCAATCTTTTTTCGTCTTATATTCTCCTTTTTCTACCAGATCATTCTGGTAGACCATATAATGTTGGAATCTTGCCAAATAGCTAACCAACCAACTTTTGTTGTACACAAACTTTTAAAGTATGTGTTCCAAATTGGGCAGCCCCATTCAAATGGCGTGGCATGGTGCCACAGCCGCTCCAGCCCACCATACCCAAGGAGGCTTTCTGGTGGTGTGGGGAGGCCCACTTGCCCACTCTGCTGTGGCAAATCTACCGGACCAACCCTGTGCCACGCCCAGCAGCAGATTCAGGCTTCTCCCTTTGGATTTTTATGCTCTGTTTCCATCTTGACGATTGCTTTATAATTTTCATCTTAGGTTGTTGAGCATTTTATTAATTGTAAATCTCACATTTTCATTTTTGTAACTTTATTTTATATTTTTAACTTTGTTAGTTATCTTGAGCAGACCTCTGGAGATATGGCACATAAAGTTTCTAAATAAATCAAATTGATTTTCACAAGATTACAGCTCACTGAAACCTACCCTGCCTTTGTAAGACAACCATGTAAAACATCAGAGGAAATTATTACTGTTCGAACTTAAAAGATATAGCACAAGGCAACATTAAAGAACAGATTCTCAAAGTGCTGCTATCTGTGAACAGTCTGTTTTTAACCAGCGACTTTAAAAATAGTTCCTGTTCTTCTTGACCAACTAAATAAATGAGAACATTGTTTGTAGGCTTACTTTTTTTGTCTTCTGGAAGTAGAGTTCTGGAAAAGCATGGAACCAGTATGCCAACTGTGAGATGTAGAAAAACTTCATTTGAAACCTGCAGGACACATTTGGAAGGTTCAAAATTTAAACATAAGTATTTCTGAGTTCCAGAAGGGCTGAAGGTAGAACACTGAAACATATAAGAATTAAGATTTCTCTGGTATTAGTGAATCTTAAGGGATATAAAATAATCTGCAGGTTGGAAATACTTGGTGTATTGAAGAATAGACAAGTAATTGTGTATCCGGGTCCTATCTGTTTGAAGGGAATGATCCCACAGTCATTATTTTATAATTTCTTTTGCTTTCTGGAATCCCATATGCAGTAAGCCTTGAAGAGAGAAACAGTGACGTTTCCTTTCAATTGTGCTTTAATGGTTATCAACAAGGATCAGGGGAACTAGGCCCACTGGATCAAATGTAAGTTTTAACCAGTAGTTGGATGTGTGAGTCCACACATGGGTCTCCAAGGGAATCAAGCTGGTTTCTAGCCAACAAAGGGTGTTTGGGATGTATCCTGGAACTCCTAAGATCTTTCACAGGAGCTTGGATTGAACTGCTTCCAATGAAAGCCTATCTTTATAACTGCAGAGCTGGGAGCTGACTAATAATTCTACTACTCAGTTTGACAGTACCTTCTTGAGCTATAATTTACTCTTTTGACTTAATTTTATTATTATTGTTGTTAATCCTATTTTATTTGTATTGTTATTTATTTGTATCTGGAGATATTTTATAATGAAATAAACATGGACTGACTGATATAAGTAGTTCACAGAAGAGTGAAACACAAGAGATGTTACACTAAACTGTCACTGTCACTGAAACATCTCTCTTGAAATTAGCAGGTTCAAGAGGAATGGCATGGTGGAACTGCTGGCCACAGAATGCAAACAAAGAGATACTGAATTTCTGGAGCATACATTTCTGGAGCACACAATTGGCCATGCTGGCAGGGGCTGATGGGAATTGTAGTCCATGAACATCTGAAGTGCTGTAGGTTCACCACCACGGCATTAGAAGAATAAGGAAACATTTTCCCATCATCTTAATACAGAGTCATCTGAATACCTTTAAGCAGTTTATTTGATTGAATAAATAAAAAACGAACAAAACCCCACTATAGTACTTACGGCATTACTGTATGCGGGTAGTCTCTCCAGAGTGAGGTTGGATCAGATACATAGTTCTCCTGAAATTCCAAAATACTGATACTTTTTATTGACATTTAACACAGACTTTCCTGCCAAATGCCTTAACTAAATTGTGACTGCTGCTATGTCTCCATAAGAAAAAGAAAACAAGAACATTTCTAAAAGTAACATATAGAAGAGGAAGCTGTAAGATTTCTGTTTAATTAGACCAGCACTCCCAGGCAGATATAAAGACAAGAATACTTTTATGCCTAATAAAGGTTTTTGGATTTGGATAAGAATACTGCACAAAGTTTGACTCCCAAGAATCCTTCCATCCTCTAATCATAGTGACTCAGTCACAGCCTTGCAGTACAGACTGGAAAGCACCTGCAATCAACTCTCACAATCCCTTATAGAAATTTGTATCATTCCACTATTTTTGATACAATTTAATCAGTTACAAGATGAACCAGGATTTAAAAAAACGTGAAAATCTTTTTTGCTTCAAAGTATATGAAGTGAGATACTCACAGAAACGAGAATGCTGGTTCCCCAAACACAGGAGAAAAGGTAAAATGCACTGAGTTGTCCAGATTCATTGAATTTGCTGTGCTTTGTTTTGGAAAAGTGCATTCGCCTGTTAATTTTCTAAACAAAAAAGTCATATAGGTTACTGATGTTCATGATAGGTTTGTTACAAACCTCGCTGACATGCCAGGTTCTCATTTTCAGTTACTGAACTATACAAATGTATTTATGCAATCAGTTATCATGGAAATAACATCTTTATGTAGTCTCAACAGAAGATACTTACATCTAGCACATACTCTTGAATAATAGCATGTATAATTATTGCTACCAGCATGTAGAAGAAAACAGTAGCCAGATCTTTGATGCCATAGTGATAAAGTGTGACTGTTTCCATAGGTTGTTCTTCTGAAAAAAGAACAGAAAAAAAAGGTAAAGTTAATGTTTACTTTAATTTCACTCTCGGTCCAGTTTACCCTGGGACTGAGGAATAATAAAAAAATTGGTAGTATTTTATACGAATAAAAAGAATGTTACAAAATATAGTTTTGTTCTTTCTTTCTAGCTAGTGAAAAGCACTGTTAATATAAGAAAAAATCAACATGAAAGTCCATGTATTAGCTTATAATATTAAAACAATCAACTCGTCACACTTTCAGATACCAGATTCAAAATCTGGTTTAGATCTCTCAGCAGCAAAATGTTAACTTGAATAAAAGCAGCTGATACTGCAGTCCATATTTGAAATATAATCCAATTCCTACAAAGTGAATGGGCTGGATCAGTAAACTGTGTGTGAAGTATAGTGGAACACAGCTCATAAAACTGATTTTCTTCATGTCCTCCTTCCAGAATTCTCCCAAAAGCCTCTTCTGAAATTGGGGTGTGAATGTGCAGAAAGCAGTAACTCAAAGATAAAATCTGCAGGGATCCCTAACCCCAGTCAAGTCTTCAGCTCACAGGACACATCTGGATCACAATCAATCTTGTTACTGACCAAATGCCACTCTGAACCGGCACATATACTCTGCTTGTTTCTGCATGCTTTTCATGTTTTGTAGTTATTAAGGTATTGAAGTAGGAACTGGGGGATCCAGGTTCAAGCCTTCACTTTGGCACAAAGCTTGATGGGTGACCTTGGAGTAGTCACACATTGTCAGGCTAACTTACCTCACAGGGTTATCATAAGGATAACAAGGAAAAACAACAATGCATGTGACCTTGAGCTCCTTGGAGAAAGGATAAAAATGCACCAAATTAGCCACTGGGCTAATGCAGCATTTGGTAGATCGCCTCATGAGGAGATATTTGTTGGTGCAACAAGTCATAGAAATGGCCACTGGTAGTACGACAACTCGACATAACGGCAATTTAGGAATGCCCTACAGTAAAAACATCCAAATATCTAATTTGAACTTTACCTGTGGCCGAAATGGTAACATTGTATTGAAGTGTAACAAAGACCACTGCTGCTTTTGCTGTAACCTGAAACAAAATAAAACAGAATAGGCTACCAGTGTAGAAACAAACACACTGTGTCTAAAGTACAGAAGCAGTCTGCTATAGAGATTAAAAATCTGGCTTTAAAAAAAGCCTATATGGATGAACAGTATAGCCATAACCTGAAATAGATCTAATTTGGCTAACTAGCTAAACTACAAGAATACTGAATACAGGATAATGAGCCTAAAGCTTTGGTACTCCAGTATAATACTCACTAATCCAGAACTGCAGGTAAATGCACAGATCATTATTCCAAAAGTACTTTAAAAAGTGCCTGCAGGCACCTGCATCTATCATTTGTGGTCAAAAGAACCATGTCTGTAGGTTTCCTTACCATGTCACCTGGAGACTATTTTTGCTTGCCATAAGACGTTTATTTACAATTTTTGCTCACCAGGTAAGAAGTTTATTTACATGATCATGGTAGTAAAATAATTACAATGACTGGCTAATTACTGGATAACTGTGCATGGTGATTAATTTCAAACAGTACTTAATGCACCATTTTCACAACATTCATTCTCAAGTAATCTCATTTAATTAAATTGAGTATCAGGACATCACTAATAGGTGAACTAGTGCTAGTTCAAAATCAGTATTTGGAAGCTCTTTTAAAGTAAACTATAATGAAGGACGCACAAAGGTAAAACCCTGTGTGAAACTAAGTTTTAAAACTGCATGTGCTGTGCAAGGCAGAGAAGGGAAGTGAAAACTTTGTGTACAGTTGTTGCTGCTGCATCTCTTTCTATCTCAACCCCTGCCATGAGTTTCTAGCAACAACCACCACCAAAATCTAACTTGTTAATGAAGAGAAGTTGTAATGAGAGAGATGTTTTAACTGTTGTCCAATTTTAATACTTCATGTTCTCTAGAAGTATTCACCAGGTTACAAAAAGTTACGCTACAAAAATGAAGAAAATGCGGGGAGTACGAAGAAAAAATGGGATGCAGAATTTCCCACTTTGCAGTTCAGTCTTCAAAAGGAATATATTTTGCACAGCATTTTGTTTTTAAGCCAGAAGCCTTCCATGACCTCTCCCCCCATAGATACATTATGTTCTTTGTAGAGGGGGGGGGGGGGGGGGCGGTTAGAAATCATGTTACTATTTTCTCACAGGTCGAGATATTTGTTCCCCTTTTTAACCCAGACTGCAATCTTGAGCCAAGACCTACAATTTGGGGGTGGGGGGTACGTGCATGTCCCAGGCTTGAGGGTCTAATTCCTGGTTGCACGCAGCATATTGAAGCCCATCAGTCCACGGCGGGTTCTCTATGTACACGTCATCGTCCACTTCACCTTCCCTGGAGCCGTGGGGAGAGGAGGGGCCGCCTGCCGCAGCGCCCCATGGGGCTTGTAGTTCTGCCCCCGGTACACAAAGGACAGGGGGCCGTCTCAGCCCTCCCCTTTAGCTCTGGCAACCCGAGACCAGCCTGCTCTGCTCCCACTGCACACTTCTCTCCCCACACACCCCCTTCCCGCCCCACCAGCCGAGAGCCGGCCAACCTCCCCGCCCTCCCCACAGTGCCTGCGCTCCGAGTGCCACGTAACCTTGCCGAGCTCAGGAATTGCTCAGCAGGCAGGCAGCCGCACATGGGCAGGAGGGAGGCATGCGTGGCGGGTCCCCTTTTGCAAGGTCCAGTCTACAGTTGTGCCCACAGGAAACCGGCTATGCCTGCCCTTGCCCTTCTCAGGTTTCAGCCTTGACCACAGTGGGGGATGCATTTCAATGGGAGAACTCCCTACAAGAGGCAGGAGGTAGAGCTTAAGCGGTTGTGAAAGCCCAGCACCAGAAAGAGGCTGACTTTAGCCCCGCTCGAGGAGCTGGGCAAAGGGCAATGCTGCCAGCCGGGGGATACACCACCCTGGTCGCCAACAGAACGGGAGGAGAGGTCAAGGCAGCTCCGGTCCTCCCAGTCCCCGCCAGCTTTCCCGGCTCCAGAGCGCTGAAACAGAATCCAGGCAGATCTGAAAGCAGCGCACGCCCTTCCCTGGTCACTACCTAGACGAGGCAACAGGCCAGGTGTGCTCGTCTGCACGCACGCACGCATCCACACGCAGGTTGGCAGGCAGGGCAGGCGAGAGCCGAGCGGAGCCGGACGCTCCATTCTGGCTGCGCAGGGGGCGTGAGAAGAGGGTCCCTGGCGGCGACCGCAGGCACCGAGAGCTTGCCCGCGTTTTGTTGCTCGCTCTTCTTACTCGCTGGAGACGTGTCGCCCGGAGCCCCGTGTCTCCACCCCCCTCCCCAGCTCCCTGCTGCCCACACACTCGCCCCGCACATCCGAATCCCCGGCTCCGCAGGGAGGCGGGCATGGCTCACCTCGAACATCAGCCCGAGCAGGAAGACCATGGCCATGCAAGAGACGATGTCCGCGTGGTTCTGCACGATGAACTCATGGCTGAGCACGGGAGGCGTCTTGCTGCTCTTCTTGCGAATCCCCATGGCGGGCTCGGCAGAGCGCGGCCACCACCTCCCCGCTCGCGTTTTCTGCGGCGGGGCCCCGGAGGAGGAAGCCCAGGCGACCGCTCCGCCCCTCTCTGCTGCCGCCCCTCCAGCAGCAGCAGCGGCGGCCGCCTTCACCAAAAGCCTCCACTCCGCGCTTCACATCTCCCCGCCCCACGTCAGGAGCCTGGCCTCGTTCTGATCGCCGCTGGGAAGCCGCCAGCGCCACCTGCTGCTAAGGAGGACCAATCGGGGACGTGACGTTAATTTGTTATGCTTGGGCCCGCTTGCGCGCAATAGTGGGGTTCCGTCGCTGGCGCTTTACGCCCCGCCTTAAGCCAATCATGGAGCGCTCGAGCGCACGTTCGGCCGAGGAATCGCCCACACTTTACCATAGAAAGAGAAGGCTAGAGTAACGTACACAGGCTAGCTTCCGCTTTGCGTTGGAATCTCCATTTTACATGGACGCGGGGGTGGGGAAGGGGGAAGCCCCCAAGCTTCAATACGGCTGCAGAGAACTGAAGAGGGTACAACGGGACGGGGGGGGGGGGGGGGGGCAGCCTGCTTACCACTGCTGCAACGCAAGGTATTTATTTATATGCGTATTTGGTCTGTCTGCAACATAAACAGGTGAACATTTCACGTGGTTTACCAAAATGAGTCCAATGGAATAACCTGTGCAGTCCTGTGCTGTCTAATTGTCAATCAATAAAAATAGCTTTAAAGAACCTGAATTTTTTCCAGCATTTAATTGTTTTATCTTCGACAGCTGCGTTGCACCTTGATGGGTTTTCCAGCTAGGCCATGTAAAACATGTATTACACCCCCAGCCACCATTAATACACCACATAAGACAGTTGCATGTACAGGGAATATTTGAGACCATGGTGACAATAATTATTCTACAGGAGGCACTATAAAATACCATCACCTTTGGCACCTGTTTTTCTAGATGGGATATTAACAAAGGGTTGAATTACAACAAATAACTAATTGACAGTCATTCTTAGCTACTACCACATACAGAAGTTAATACACCCCAAAATGTGCATTTTATAAGATATGGGGATAACAGTAGAGACCCTCACAGAGGTAATACCACTATGAAAGCCCAATATATATTTTTAATTATGACATGTCTTGCAGCATTCGTGAAATGCTTAAAATCTAAGGTTAAGTCTTAAGTATGCCAGCTTCTAGTTGGATCCTGGGGATCTCCTGGAAAGTTTATCTCGAGACTACAGAGAACATAAGAACTAGCCTGCTGGATCAGACCAGAGTTCATCTAGTCCAGCACTCTGCTACTCGCAGTGGCCCACCAGGTTCCTTTGGGAGCTCACATGCAAGATGTGAAAGCAAGGGCTGCTCCCGAGCACCTGGTCTGCTAAGGCATTTGCAATCTCAGATCAAGGAGGATCAAGATTGGTAGCCATAGATCAACTTCTCCTCCATAAATCTGTCCAAACCCTTTTTAAAGCTATCCAGGTTAGTAGCCATCACCACCTCCTGTGGCAGCATATTCCAAACACCAATCACACGTTGTGTGAAGAAGTGTTTCCTTTTATTTGTCCTAATTCTTCCCCCCAGCATTTTCAATGAATGCCCCCTGGTTCTAGTATTGTGAGAAAGAGAAAAATTTCTCTCGGTCAACATTTTCTACCCCATGCATAATTTTATAGACTTCAATCATATCTCCCCTCAGACACCTCCTCTCCAAACTAAAGAGTCCCAAACGCTGCAGCCTCTCCTCATAAGGAAGGTGCTCCAATCCTTCAATCATCCTTGTTGCCCTTCTCTGCACTTTTTCTATCTCTTCGATATCCTTTTTGAGATGTGGCGACTAGAACTGGACACAGTACTCCAAGTGCGGTCACACCACGTCTTTATATAAGGGCATGACAATCCTTGCAGTTTTATTATCAACTCCTTTCCTAATTATCCCCAGCATAGTTTGCCAACAGAGATCAGTTCTCCTGGAGAAAGTGGATGCTTTGGAGGCTCCATCTCCACGTTTCCAGGCATTTCCCAATCTGGAAGAGACAAGCATAGATTTAACATCGTTCTTTCCCCCCTCGGAATCCACTCTCTTAATTACGAGAGACCATACACAATAGTGGATAATTACAGTTCATATATACTGTAGTTATAAACATCTCTCAAATACTTTTGGCCACATTTCATCAGCTTCTTATCTGTTCTCTTTGTGGAAGCAGCCAGTTAAGTGAAATTTGCTGAGTTTGGGATGGTGTGGCACTTGCATCATAAAGCTGCCACTAGTATTTACATACATATGTGCAATCCTAGGCAGTAGCACTTGCCCTTTCTTCCTGTAGTAGGTGGTTTAAGCAGTATTAAAAAGTTAACACTGATGCTAAAGAGAATAGCAATGTTAACTCTGAAGGAGTTATGCACTGCAAAGCACCACTAGATTACAGCAAATGTTT
Source organism: Sphaerodactylus townsendi (assembly GCF_021028975.2). Taxonomy (NCBI): domain Eukaryota; kingdom Metazoa; phylum Chordata; class Lepidosauria; order Squamata; family Sphaerodactylidae; genus Sphaerodactylus; species Sphaerodactylus townsendi. Next base: position 61,243,640 of record NC_059433.1, read on the forward strand.
TGTTATGTGTCTTTTGTGGGGAATAGATATTGTTGGTTAATCAAAAGTGCCAGATACTCACGCTTATTGCTCTGGCCTACCCAGAGGATTCTACAGCAGCCAAAACCCACTCTATTTGGAGCACAAGAGCAACAGTCCCAATACCTGGCAGGACTTTTTCTCTTCTCCCTGAAGCCATCCCACTTAATAGGCAGATGAGTGGGCCAGATGCTCAGGTACTCTGGCAGAGGTAGCTTGAGGCAGTTTGAAAGGGAAGGAAGCAGTGTCAAGTTGTCAAAAGCCTGGCTGACATGCTAGAAAGGTGGGAGTGGGTCACACATGCAACCATAGTGCAGAGGTATAGCTGGTCACTGAAAGGATGGAACTCGCCATCTGTGTGATGGTGGTTAACTGCGCATTCTGAAAAATCAGGAGCTGAATAACAAAACTTTTACTGTATTATTCATTTTTCTGCTGAATGGATATTGATATTTCAAAGAAGAGAAAACAGATCTGTACACAATTTCATTTTATTCATTTATTGTTGATGTAAGTTAATTCTGTGTTGCAGCAAAGTTAATCTTTCATAGAAGAATATACTTAAGCACTCAGGCACTTTTTATAAATTGTATACCAACAAGGTGATGAGAGCTTTCAAATTTCACAGAACATAGAAGATATGTACACCATCGTTGTGCTTGCTTGTGCATTATATTTATAAGTTGCTTTTCCACCTCAAGTTGCTGTATGCTGTAAAGAAACCAACACAAAGATGACTAAGCAAGTTGCCTCTCCCCGAAATATCTATTATTTAAATAAAGTAGACTCACACAAAATTTTTATGCAAATACGAGTCTCTGAACAAAAGCAGCAAAGAACTTTATGGGCAGACATGGGCTGGCATTTTAAAAATGACACAGGTGAAAGCTTGGGCAAGAGTGCTGGGATCAGGGACAGGTTTCACTGGCATTTCGAATGTCTACGCTTTTTTAAGAAGTTAACAAAGATTCAGAAAATTCCTAAGTGAGAACTAAGCTTTTTTCTCATAAAATAAATATGCCATAATACGCTAATATTCAACCTGTTGGAACAGGGATTGCATTTGGGACCATGGCATTTGTTGAGCTCACTGGGATGAGAGGCTGGGAGGCAGGCAGGACAATGAGAATAGCATTTGTACGATAAACATCTGATCAGGATCTGCAATTCCTTCAGAGCCCCTCACTATAATTAAAAGATTTTTACATTGTGTGAAAGGGTTGTTGTGACAGAGCCTGTAATTTGCTGAGATTGGGACACAAGACAGTGACACATGTCCTGTATCTATGGCTGCATGCTCATATCTGTACACACTGTTAAGATTTACACTTGGCCTCACTCTCTGTGTTGCACGAATAGATTTTTTTTAAAAAGGTTTGTTTCTGGGGCATATCTACACAAAATGGCACCCAGGACAAGCTGTCAAATAGTGCTCCTCCACCTTCTGGATCTACCTCTCTCGTTTTGCAAGTCACTTGCCTGCCGGCTCACTCTCTCTCACACCTGCATACTCACAAATTGAACCATCCTCCCACCTGTTTACCTCTCCAACACAAGGGCCAGGCTGCTCTCCTGGCTTGTGTGGGAGGATAGAAGCACCTTTTCTAAGTACTGTGGCAATCTCATCTTACGCCAGGAGGAGGCACCAACCGTGTGGGACTGGCTCAACCCCTCTGGGCAGTTCGACTGGGTTGGGGGAGCACTCTTTTCACTGCAGGTGCTGCCGGACTGGAAAACCAGCAACAGTGTAGCCTCTGAGCACCTCTGAGTAGCCTGAGTTTCTGAGTAGCCTGGGCCACCCCAGAGCATGAGTGCACTGCTCAGAGAGCAGGAGGGGCCTGAAGTGGTCTGCTCCTCTCTGGTAGGCCTGGCTGGGCTAGACAGTGTACTCCATCCTCCCTCCCACCCTCTCTCAATCAAGGCTTGGATGAGTCTGGTAATCAAAGGCTGGAGGGTCAGCCAGGGTGGCCGATCCCTTCACACCCGGTGGCCGATCCTTGATCCTGAGTCCCAAGTAGCAGCTCCCCAGAGTGGCGGAGTCCTGCTTTTGTTAAAAATTGTTGTATCTGTGGCTGGTCCCAACTTGGAAACTGTATTGCTCTGCTTATTCTGCAGAACAAAGTTTTGGGGAAAATTCAGGAGATCCTGAAGGGGAAAAAAAGGGGGGGGGAGCAATGACAGGGGACCCCTAAAGAGAGTTTTTTTCCTCATCTCTCCACATGAACACACAGTTGCTTGCGGTTGACCTGCAGTTACTATTGGGTAAACACAGTTATGCTGATGGGACACTCCACCTACCTCCAACAACATAAATAGGCTTTAAATAAGAGAAGGGAATGAAAGCGAAAAACCCAGTCGAGGGAAAGGGGTGGCACAAGAATTCAAATGCAGGCTTCTTTGTTTAAGGAGTGACAAATTCCATGTCCTTGGGGATGCCCATGTGGCGCTGTGTAAGGCTTTCAGAGGAGGGCTGGGATGTGGTTTGCTTCAAGAAGAAAAGAGCAGGATGCAGCGCCTGCCTTTTAATTCATATACTCAAAACATACATATGTGCGCACAGACAAATATGTACAAATCTATATTCGCTTTACATTTTCAGACTCTCTGTGCACTGACCAATCCCCAGTTCTCTGCTCCCACTAATTCTTTTTGTTCCTGTATCTCCTTCCCTCCAGGTCTCTTCCAGCCTTTCAGCTTCATGGGGTCTGCCCTCAATACGCAAATAATGAGCCTGAGTCAGCCCCATCCCCAAGGGGAGGAGAAAGGGGAGGGCTCGCCTCCCAGCATGACTCTCTCTCCAGCACCCATTCCCCACACACACACCCCACCAAAAGGGAAGCAGGTTCTATAAGAAGTGGCAGCTGGGCTCAACCCCTCCTTCTGAGGCCTGTTTATTGACACCTCTCCAAAGTTCTTGTCTCACCTTTGGAGGGCCAGGTAAGGCAAAGGGAATGAGTGGGGCCAAAATGCACCCCCACATGACCCAGGCATCAAATGACCCCCCTGCCCCCCCCCCCAAGACATGCATGCAATGTCCCATTCAACACATTTGAAATGGCATTAAACACTGAACATGAATAAACAAGTGAACTAAAGTGAATATTTACATGTTCATTAGAGACATGAATTCAGCTCTCCTGGGTATATTCTTATATCTTGGTTTAGTTTAATGACTAAATCATTAGACCAAGATCTGAGACATGCAGAGTCAAATCCCCATTTTGCCATGAAGCTTAATGAGCTGCCTTGGACCAATTACATTCCCTGCACCTAACCTGCCTCCTAGAATTAGGTCCTAACAGAATGATCTAGTAATAGAAAACCATTTCTTTTACTATTCCCAATCTACAAAAAAGACATACATACAAACAACTTGATCAAATAAATATGCTTTTAGAATGCAACAGCTGCTCATTAAAAATAAAATTACTTACACACTTTCCCTTCTTTTTCTAGTTTTTTCAAGTGATGAGTAAGATTAACTTCTGCAGCTTTATGCAAATGTTCAGGTGTATCCTACACAGAAGCAACCACAGTATAAACAGCATTTAAAAGCAACTTTCTACACAGGCACACTGATTTTGTTACTGTCTTAAGTGAATCAAGTAGATAAAGGTGAAAGCAGAAAAAATGTCCCCATATTAAAATGACCACCATGGATAAAACCATCTTTATCCCTAGAATCCCTTGGGCTATCACAGCAATTCTGACTGCATTCTGCTTAGTGGCCCCTGAGGATTCCCCCCCTCCCCCAAGTTGGTTTTTTGAAATTAGAATCCCCTGATTTTTCCAAAATGGCCACCACGGGTAAAAACGCCTGTATTTCTGGAATCCCTTGGCCTATCACAGCAGTTTAAATTGCATTCTGCTTTGGGTCACCTAGGGAATCTTCTCCATCCATTGGTTTTTCAAAACTTGAAAACAAAGAAGGTTCACGATTAATAAGGTGGCTAAGAAGATGGCTAAGGATTAATTCAACACTGAGGTTCTATCTTTCTGCGAGACAAGGTATAGAAAACTACCTTGTATACAATTTTCACAACCTCTTCAGTTGTGAGAGATTTTCCGGTATTCTCTTGCAGGGTATTCAAGATTTGCTTCTCACGTGCATTTCTGTGAGTAATGTATTCTTGGATTTTAGCTTGTGCCTCATTTACTACTGGACCATGTCCTTTAAGAAAAAAAAAAGTGACATGAGACATGTACACATTATGGTTCATAGATAAACATCAATCCTACTTGAAAAGTATGCTCCATAAAAAATCTTATTCAATGAAATCCTTCGCTCACAGCAAAAGAGGAAGATGTGGGTTGGTTGCCACATACAGGTCAATCTATTCTAATTAATTCAAAGTATTGCATAATAAGCTATTTCTATCACTACCCTCAGTACTGCATTAAAATGCAAGCTTCTGGTTCTTTTAGAGCAGTCAAGTTCTTCACATGGCTCTATTACTATTATTCATATGTAAGATAAAGATTAACCTTAACCATTGAATTCTGAACAGAATTTGGGAAAACCTATGTGCCCTCTTGTGGCCAAAATAATTGTCACAACTTGGGTAGTTGTCGAAGCAAACTACAACATGTGAAAACAAATATAAGCTTCGACAACTTTTAAAAATAAAAAGCAATTGGGGGGGGGAGGAGATACTGAGTAGTAGACAGGGAAGGGTGGTGGAGACAGGTGTTCTCAACCCTTTTGCGGTCAGCTTGATTTTTCGTTTCATACTCCCTTCCTTTATGGTTTTCTCCTTGCAGTGTTCCAGATTTTCTTAACAAGGATAAACATGCACTTGACACTCAGCCAAAGGAACAAAAGCACAATATGGAGCATATATGGCCAACAATGAAAAAATTAAGCATTCCCACACATCTCCACTCGAATTCCACCACGGCTGCTTTTCAACAGGTGTACAACAGGTAGTTTGTTCTTCACTAAATTCAGTGGGATGCATTTCAGAATAAATACTGAATGCAGTCCTCCATCCAAGGAATTCAGAATTATTATCTTATTTGACCTTCACCAAAAAAATCTGGAGGATAGTAAAGAGATTTTATAAATGAGAAAAAAATTCTATGCAGCATATTTCTCATATTAGGCTTCATGCAATGCAGCTATTTTTAAGACTGTCAGTAAATATCGCAAGAACAAAAACTACAGGAAATGTTCATAAAAGCAAGCAAAGTCAGTCCATATCCATATTAATTATTTTCAATACATTTTTTTAAAAGGGCATGACAACGCATTCCCTGTTTTTTCTCTGTCACTTATTCTCTAAATATATGTAAAGCAATTCTCAACAGGCCTTAGATTCAACATAAGCATAAAGTAAGGCTGTGTAAAACTTTTTTTAAGGAGACGAATATACTTGTTACAAGACAAGAGTTAAAGCTTTTTTAAGGAGTATTTTTTATAAGTATATTCGTCTCCTTAAAAAGGCTTTAACTCTTGCCTTGTAACAAGCATATTCATCTCCTTAAAAAAGTTTTACATAGCCTTAGTTTATGCTTATGTTGAATCTAAGGCCTGTTGTTACAAGTCAAGAATATACTTGTTACAAGACAAATATACTTGTTACAAGACAATGTGCTAGAGTTCCAGTCTTACCAGGAGGGCACCAAAAAACCTCCTTGTTAACAGACACTGGAGACCTCTCCCATACCTGCTACTGTGTGCCATAAAAATCCAATGGTTAGCAAAAAGCTGCAAGAAGGATCCAATGGGTACACAAAAAGGAATTTTGGCCCTGGCAATGAAGATTGTGTAAGTGAACATGAAACATAAAAAGAGCCCTGTTGGATCAGACCAGCGGTCCATCTAGTACAGCATCCTGTCTCACACAGCAGCCAACCAGTTACTCCAGAGGGTCAACAACAGAAAATAGAGGCCAAGGTCTGTACCTGATATTGCTTCTTGACACTGGTGTTCAGAGGTTTACTATCTCTAAAAGTAAAACATGAGAACTGTTGGTTTAATTATTGAAGTCAAACATGCCACTAACCAGGGTATATTAAATCAGTTTTCATTGCCAGAAGCTTTTCCAGTGATTTCATATACTCATACAGGTCTTCAAACACGGCTGTCCCTTCTCCTAAAATACAGTCACCAGAAAAGATAGCATTTTCTTCTATGAGATGTAAAGCCATGTGATCATCTGTATGTCCAGGTGTATATAATACTCTACAAAAAATGAGAGAACAAGCTTCTCAATCATCTGCTGTCATGCATCATACTTGGTGATGGAAAACGTCATCAAGATGCAGCTGAACTATGGCGACCCTGTAGGGTTTTCAAGGTAAGAAACAGAGGTGGTTTGCCTCTGCATAGCAACCCTGGAGCTCCTTGGTGGTTTCCCCAGCTCTGTACTAAGGCAGACTGATCTTGCTTAGCTTCTGAGATCTGACAAGATCAGATAATCTGGGCCATCTAGGTCAGGGAATACCTCACAGATGACATTACAGTCAATTTATGCAGAATATACGATACAATAATATATCCCGCAGAACAGAAGATCTAAAGATTGACAAAAAGATACACATACTAAACAATTAAAAGTAACCTGAATAACCTAAACACTCATATTTGAACAATAGAACAGGACAATATAAAGTCAAGTTTTCAGAGTTTTGTGTGGTATTCTCTATGGTCACCAGAAGTAGTGAATAACCTATTTCTTCTTGAATTCATCTGCTTTCATAATAACAACAAACACTCAGTGGCGAAGCTCCAAGGGGAAAGGGGGGGATGCGCCGTGCACCAGGTGCATGCCTGGGAGCGCGCGAAAATCGCCCCCAGGCCTCTCCCCCTTCCCCGGCACTCCCCCGGTGGCGCTCCCCCTTCCCCCATTTACCTTAGTTCTTTTCCATTTTGAGAACTTTTTCAGGCTGCAAAGGCCTGTTTGCAGTAAAAACACCCTGAGGAACTACAGTTCCCAGGAGACCTTGGGGCTCACAAGGTATCCTGGGAAGTATGGTTCCCATCAGGCTGTTTTTACTGAGAACAGGCATTTGCAGTCTGAAAAAGTTCTCAAAAAGGAAAAGAACTAAGGTAAGTGGGGGAAGGGGGAAAGCCGCGGGGAGGGGGTGAGCAGAAAATATAAAATGCGCACCGGGCGCAGTTTGGCCCAGCTACGCCTCTGCAAACACTGGTTTAAAATCTTGCATATGAGAGACTGCATACACACACATTCAATGTACAAGATTAACATTTACCTAAGAGTAGCTCCCTCTGTCTTGACAACATCTCCATCTTTCAGGTATGAATACTTTTGCTTTCTTTCTCCTATTACTTCTTCACAATGTGGGTTACGAGGAAGTTTACTGATGCAATATTCGGAAGCTGTTTAAAATATAAATTTCACACCATATTTAACAGCCATTTAGTAGATGCACTGTGTTAGATTTCTGAAAAAATGGAAATTAAAAATACATCGATGTATTTTAAATTTTGATGTAATTGTGCTGATTTTAAATTAAGCTATCTATATATTAATATTGTTTCATTCACACAGGTACATATTTTATGCCAATAAAGGCTAGTGAGAATGCACATAGCTACATATAAATAGTTTACAGACATAAGAACTTCTAGAGTGGAATAAGGACATGTCAAGTATCAAAAGCACAAGCAAGGGGGCAGAAATAAAACTTCACAGCATGTAGCCAACATCAGCAGAAGGGAATAATCTGATTTCCTGACCTTCTAGTCCCAGGACACAGCTCAGGTGCAGTTCACATACTTGGACCACAGTCCAAAGTTCCGTATTTTCAAGGGGCTCTTGTTCTCTTTTAGGGGAAGGCAAACTTTGCACAGTCATTCTTCACTGGGTAGGGCAAAGTTCTACCTTTTTAATGAAAGGAGAATGAAAGTCACACATGGGCAGGTATCTACAGGCCACAAGCAACCCTTTTAGCAAGCTGAGCAGAAAGCTGCTGTAGCAGAAGACAGCTGAGTTCCTCCTGACTGTGTAACACTACAGGAGTGACTTCAAGTATGCACCTGATTCTCCTTAGCCTCAGTATGAAGTCTCTGTACATGCATCCCTTTAGGTGCATAGCGTACAGCTATCCAGCAGTCTGTCAAATTGTTTTGTCTCCTATTCTACACTGCAAAATGCTTTTGAAGCCCTCACAGTTGAAAAAGTAATTTATGATGAAGTATAAAGATGTGTTGGGAGCCAGGTTAGGTTAAAGACTGATGTTACCTTGTGGAAAGGGTTCAAAGGCCTATCCACCTTCTCATTAAGGTGAGATTTTTCTGAAACTTTGTTAAGAAATTTAAGAGGAAAAGAAAATTGAAAGAGATGCACATACATCTCACATATTTCTAAAACAGCAGAGACTGTCCAAATGAATCACATGGGGCCAAGACCAAGGTTGAACAATGTTTGAATGTTTTGGTATCTTACACTTGGGAGTATATGTTGTGATACCTGGGGGTGAACTGTAATTGCACTGGCTGTGAAAAATGTTTTACAGCAAGGGTGTCAAACATGCAGCCAGGGGACAGATCGAGCCCTTTTGAGGGTTTATGAGTCCTGCAAGCCAGCTGAGATTAACCTTCCCCCCACCCGCCCCTGTTATGTCTCAATAACCAGGCAAGATGCTAGGTATGACAAGATTTATATCCACACAATACGACCCCACTATAATTACAAATCTTGCAGTGCTAAGAATGGATGTGATAAACAAGAAATGTGTTTTCTACTAGGAATGAGGAGATGAGTCATCAGGGAGGATGCTTGTGGCAGGACAAGATAAGACCACTGGATGAATAGGCTGAAAGGCAAGGCTTGTATCAGATTGTACATATTGAGCATGCTTAATAGGCTAGTGCATATTAACATCTCCTCCTGCTCTGATGACAAACTGTATTATAATGAACATACAAGAAGAATATGGGAGGGAGCCACATATTAAGGAGGAACATGTAAATAGGGGGACCCGAAAGTTCTTTTCATAATAGCAGTAGGATTCATTTGTTGTATGTGTATTCAATGCTTACTTGCTTGTTTAGCAACCTGTATAAATCTATTACCAAAATCTGAAGTGCAAATCAACAAAAGGATCCGTTTAATGGTCCAGAGGATAGGAATAGAAAAGGATAGGAACAGAAAACACGGTATAAAGAAAAGTGGGGATTGTTATAAACTAGGAATGAGGAGATGAGTCATATGGGAGGGTGCTTGTGGCAGAACAGGATTAGACCGGCTGAGACCAGTTGAACTGGGGAACTAGGCGAAAGGGCAAGGGTTACATCAGATTGTACGTATTGAGAATGCTTAATGAGCTAATTCATATTAACTTTTACGCCTCAGCTTGAATAAGGGGCATCGATAATGAACATACAGGAAAAATATGGGAGGGGGCAACATATTATGGAGTAACATGTAAATAGGTGGACCGGAAAGTTGTGATTCTAAGTACCCTTGGCCAATGGGGGAACAGAGAGGGTGTGACAAATTCGGGGGAAGGGAATAAACGTGCTGAGGATATACTGTTTTGGTAGAGTCTGCCCATGTGGGGATGGCTCCCCTTTCTTTGCAAATAAAGCTGCTTAAAACTCTTTTCTGACGCGTAGAGCCAAGGGGGTGGCGCAACACACTGGGCGTGCATCAGTGCAGGGGTGTGGGAGGGGCGCAGGGCGCACGCATGCCCCAGGCGCAGTTCCCCCCTTGCATGCCCTGCTTCTATTTAATTTAAATTTAATTTAAAGTTGGATTTATATTCCCCCTTTCTCTCCTGTAGGAGACTCAAAGGGGTTTACAAACTCTTTTCCCTTCCTCCCACACAACAAACACCCTGTGAGCTGGGTGAGGCTGAGAGAGCTCCAAAAAACTGTGATTAGCCCGAGACCACCCAGCTGGCATGGAGCGCACAAGCTAATCTAGTTCATCAGATAAGCCTCCACAGTTCAAGTGTCAGAGCAGGGAATCAAACCTGGTTCTCCAGATTAGAGTGCATCTGCACTATGTTAAGTACAGATCACACTACATCATGCTGGTTCTATTTGGTAAAGAAATATTGGGCACCACACTCATAATAAATGAGTTCAATACCCTTGCTTTACAGCGTTATGTTAATGAGGTTGTCCAAGTGTGCGTGAAACTAGTTTATTTAGGATATTTCTATGCCACCTTTTCGGAGACCTGAAGTTGCACAGTTCTCTGCAATATTATCAAGAAAAAGGAGGACCTGTCTTGGTTTACAAATTATCCTTTTCCATTCTGCGTTAACAGCCCTCAATTCATTGGCATACTGATTTACTTACCACTAGGAATGTTTTTACAGATATCAGATATTCCTCCAGTGTGGTCATGATGCCAGTGCGTCACCAAAATTTCCTGGATTGAAATACTGAATTCTGTGAGTGCTTGTTTCAAACAGCCAATATATTCAGGAACAGCCGGCTCCCCTGTATCAATAAGGATCCTTCTATATAAAAAGCAGACCCCACCCCCAAGGTAAAAGTGTATGTATAAAAGCCAAGATACAGTTAATAGAAGACAAGCTGACAGTGATCAACCTTTGGATCACACTAACTCAGAACCCTGCATTTCCTTACTCCAGGTTATCACAGTATCTTTCTAACAAGGGGCAGCACTTAGGCACACCTCACTTTAAAACTGTGATTTGCCAATATTGTGTCACATACACAATGCGCCTAAGAAGGTAAAAATTGGTAGGAAAAATGCCAGGAAGCAGCACTAAAGGCTGGCAACAGTGCAAAGAGTAAAACAGCAAAGCTACTTTGGGAAGTCAGAATGCATCCTCATGTGAACAGAAGAATGGGGATAGAATTGCACCCCCATACTAAAGCTGTGAGACGGGCCGGGAAAGTCGAGCATCTGCATAAAGGTTACAGGAAGACAGATAAATGTACACAATTAGTTTGCCAGTAAGTGAGGGGGACACATTCAGCCTATTTTTGAGCATGCTGCTGGCATGAATACGGGAGAAATAGCACAAAGCAAATAAGCTGCCCAGATGCAGAAAAACAGTGCACCCGAGAAGCTGAATTTTGCATAATCTGGATCTAAATTTTACAGCTGGGTTCCCTGTAAGCAGACCAAAATGAATAGCTTTATTGGTAATTATCATATTTGTAGCCCACTGTGTTAAGTACAGACCTTTTTTCCAACCTTCCCGGCTCAACTAACATGCAGGGCTCCAGTTTCTTTCAAAGCAGCGTGGGGGACACAAGAGGTGCCCCAGTGGATGTGAAACTTTCCCCTGTTGAACTGCTACCTGCCCTGTGGTTACTGAATCCACGTGAAGCTGCCAGCAGCTTCCCCGGGCCGACTCCCGTTCCAGGAGAATGTCTCTGACTTCGCAGTAACTATTCAGCTACTGAGACTAAAGAGGGGGGGGAGTAAGCCCTGCTATAGTGCCTGTCGGTCGGATCCCCGCTTCACGGCTTATTATGGAGGTGGAAAGGGGAAAGTTCACCGACCCCCAGATCCGCTTTATAAAGACTCCCCCTCCTCTGCCTGGAGGCCGCAGTTCGCTCCCTACCTGGGCCCGGTGCCCACCAAATACGTGTTGGTGCCCTGCAAGGTCATGGGTCCCGGGTTGCAACCCAGCACGCGAATCACCCGAGACGACAACCTCTCAATGCGCGGCAGCACAGACACCATCTTCCCGATAAGGCGGCCCCTGCTGGGCCCAACCACCGAGAACGAGAAAAAGCTATTCCATCGCTACTCCTCCGTGTCTTCAAACGATGGTTCGGCCTTCTGTCCAGCCGCGCCCACAAGGGGGCGGGGAAAAGCGGAACGAAAGCATTTGCGTGCTGAAGTTACGCTGGGTTTATTGAGTACCCGGCGGGGGCCATGACGGCTAGTTGCCTTTTAAGATTTAAAACCTCAACTCGCACTACATTAGGGGACCAGTTTAGTTTTTGTTTAAACTTGTTCGCTATGTCTGTTTTTTCCTTCCTTTTGATACTCCTATATTTTTGAAACGGCTGTATTAGGAGAGAATTGCACAAGAGTAGGAAAAAAACAGGACCGACCTTGTAAGCAACTGTTTAAGCAAACTCTTGCCTCCCTATGCATACACACTCCTTTCATCTGCCCTTTGTGGATTTGTGCTACGTATATCTGTTTGTGTTAGGTGAGCGCACAACCGCCTGTAGGTCCAAATCCCGCCCAGATCCGTGTGTCAGACCACGAGTTTCTAGTCAGTGTATTCTGTAATTCTGTAATCTTTTTTCACTGTTTTGTATATGTATTCTACTGTTTCTATTGCATTGTTTTTAATTGTGTAATCTACTAATCTGTCTGGAGATGCCATAAATGAACCGAAGAAATAGATCTAGAAACATACAGAGTTGCTTGTGCTTGGTGAAAGGTATATTGAATTTTCTGAAATACCACAGCATTACCTGACAATTAAGTAACAGCGTGATATCGGGAGCCAAAATAGCTTCAGTGTGTCTACAACATTTAGCTCCATGTTCATTTACCTTGGTAGTTAAACTTGAATTCCACTGCTTAATCGACCAAAACTTCAGTTGCTCTGCTAGTCAAACTATCCATTCCTTTAGCCCTGGCTACTGCACTTCAATTTTGACAGAGACTTTTAAAAAGTTAGATGGAATTGAGTACAACTGAAAGGGGTGACCTGAATTGCTATGTGATTCACTGATGGGCCATCTGCATGCCTACCTATTACCACAGGAGTTTGCAAAACTGGCCACCTTGGCCTATCAATGTAATTTCATCAGCAAGTGAAAGTCTTCCTGAGTGAAAAATCTAATAGCTATCAAGCAGCTAGGTAGGCATGATGTCTCCTTCCAGTCTGCCTCAGGCATGGGTGAAGCCTTTACCTAGCAACCCATATTTGGTCTACCCTGTCTGCAGTGATGGGATTCAAATAATTTAACAATGGGTTCCGGTGGTGGGATTCAAATAATTTAACAACTGGTTGTTTACAAGCACAATTTTAACAACCGGTTCTGCCGAAGTGGTGCAAACCTGCTGAATCCCACCACTGCCTGTCTGGATGCAGTCGCCTTTAGTTACCTTTCTGGGAACCTGTCACCCCCAATTCTGTCAGAGCCAGGAAATCCATAGATTCTCATCCTGGACTCACCCTGAACTGGACTTTACAGTTTTTTCTCTGATATTCTTTTGTGCTGGTTCCTATAACTATTACTGCTGTGGCAGCCAAAATTGTGCAGTCTAATCCCCACTTCTGGTTCAGAAGCCGCCAGTTATTTCCTGGGACCTTTGGAAGCTCTGGCTAAAGTCCCTTAGTCTCAATCTCTGTAACATCCAAACAGGCAGCTCAGCAGACTGAGGATAGGTAAACTTCTCTATGTATTCCTCCCCTCCCCCCACCAATCTTTCATTCCCCCTTTTAAAAATCCCTCTCTCTCACTTCTGGTGGCTGTTCCCTGGCGTAGAATTCTCACTTAGCCACTTTCTCACGTTCCGTTCGCTTTATGTTTTCTTATGTAGCTCTTCATATGCACATCTTTCTGAACACAACAGTTTTAAGTACTTACGCTTGAGTCCCTTTTCAATTCCTGTACACCTTTATTTCCCTCAATAAAGTCCAACTCTTGCTCAGGAAAACATGTTTGTTTTGTAGTTACTGATAGCTTATTAGAAGCAATTTGAGCTTGCTTGTACTCTATCCAGGTAAAAATCCTTAAACTACCCTCCTCCCCATACCCTTGGACAGGCAAGTGTGTCAGTTTTCCAGACTAACCAAGTGAGACGGGGTTTCCTCTGGATACTGAGCTTAATTTTCCAAATTGGTTGCAGTTCTGGGCAAGTATGCTGAATCTAAATTAGAGAGTTCACATGTCTATGAATATGTGTGAAAAAGAGCACACACAGTCACACTTGAAGTAGTCCTTTCATACTTGTTCATTATATTAGTGTTAATTTTCTTGTGTGATATATAGTGGGTATGAGGTTTTTTTCCCCATCCTAAGACATAGCACTTAAGAGTTTGTGATTTTACTATATGTGAATCATTTTTTGGGATATCTGGTAACTTACGTTGTGGTTAATAGAAAGGGCTGTCTTTTGTTAGAGACTTGATTAAAAAAGGCGTAAATTTTGGTAGTCATTAAAGTTATAATCCAGAAACCTTATAGACACATGGGACATGGGAGAGTGATTTCAACATTGTGGTTCTGGCCTCTTCTAAATGTTACAAGTCAGTCTTTAGGTTACTTTCACCATACACATACTATTACTGTTCTCATCTGGTAGTTTCATATAACTGGAGCAAGGCTACAGCATCACAAGATGGTTTTTGTGGTTATAAAGGCTTATGCTTCAACTACACATATGTTCCCTAGCTCAGTGGTAGTGAGCTTCTGCTAACAAATGGCTGCCAAGATTTTCTAGCATGTGAAGTAACTCCCCTTCATCTCAGTCCAGAGTAGCATTAAAATGGACTAGTCACTTTAACTGAAAAATAATCAAAATGTTTCAAGTGCCTCAAGAAGGCAGTCTAGCCATTGTAGAATTGTTTTTTTAAAAAAACCTTCATTAAAAGCAAAAGATGAGTCCAAATTATATATTTGTTCAAGATTCCACTAGTCAGAAATCTTGTCAGGAAACTGAAGGCAAAGGAAGACTGAAGTTCCAGGAAAGACCGAAGTTCACATTTTCCTACCATTTTGACTGGCAGTAGGGGAAAGCTATCTTCTCATTATGTTATCCTGTGTCTGATTGCCACAGTTTTCAGTCAGTGGTGCTGACCTCCATGTAGTAGTTGAGTATAAGTTGATTAAAGGTGCTGAAATCCAGTCTTGGTCATTTTTTCCACATTCCTCGCAAAAATAGCTTTTTGAATATATTGGAAGGCATGCCAAAAACATAGGTTGACTGTTGTGTGTGCCATTTTATCCCTTCCACCCTGGCAATTCTAGAACTGCCTTGTGAAAGGATCTTTACAACTGTAACACTTTTTTTTAGAAATTGTGAAATTTCTAAAAAGTATGTAGATGGCAGCAAGATTCTTAAGGATTCTGTCATTAAAAATTGGGTTTAATAGTTTCCTCAGATCACAAGATGGAATTGGTGTTGCATTTACAAAGCAAATGGTGCAAATTAGTTATGTATCCTAAGTATGGACTTGATTCCCACTATAATGAGTCTGAAGTATCTGTGACTGTTCTGTGGATTGGAACTACTTAATACACATTGGCAATTGTTTCTTTAGGAAAGCAAACAAGTGTCAAAGGCTTTCACGGCCAGAATCAACTGGCTGTTGTGGGTTTTCCAGGTTGTGTAGCTGTGGTCTGGAAACATTAGGAGCAAACTACCAGACCATGACCAGGCAACCTAAAAAAATCACAACAGCCAAACAAGCATCAGCTGACATCCTGTGACACTTCTGAAATTGTATTGGCAATTTCGTGAACCCATCTAGTATGATCATAGTCAAATTCTTTTTTTACTTAATTCTTTCATTCAAATTGCAGTTCTGTAGCTTTATTCAAAATATACTGAAGATTATTTTGTTTGGGTGAAAATTAGTTGGGGTATGGGAAAAAAGAATGTTAGAAATAAATGATGTAAGTTTTTATTCATGATAAATATATAAATACTGAGAAGCATCCCAAGGAATCTTTATTAGAATAAAGTGGGGTGGAAGAGAAGGCTGCTTTGTGGATTTTTTGTCCTTTGAGATGGATTTTTTTTACTGTGGCTAGAAATTCAAGCCTGTGTTACATCTTTGTGTGCCCATGTTACCTTAATTTCCAATAAACAAATTAGCATTTTCAAGACAAGGGCAGCTCATGGCTCCAAATTCAGATCAAATATGCTGCTTAACAATTTTCTACATGTTCCCCACATGACCCTCAGTGGGTTTTCAGCTCTAGCTTGGAAGCTTCCTGGAGATTTTGAGGGCAGTGCTTGGGAACAGCAGAAGTCGAAGAAGGAAGGGAGTTTAGTGAGAATGAGACACCACAGTCTGCCCTCTGAAACTGCAGTTTCCTCCAGGAAAAATGTATTCTGTAGTCTGGAAATTCTGGAAAAACTCCAGGCCACACAAGGAGGTTGGGAGCCCTACTGTGAATTGATCCGGGTTGTTATGTTACATGATGGTCCACATCAAACCAAATGAAACTTCTCTTTAGACACTTCCCACTTTCTCCAACCTATGGGTGTCCAGGCTGAATTTGGCTTCTTTTTTTAAAAAAAGTGCACACAAATGAAAAAAAAAACCCTTAGAACATGCAATGTTGTTTGATGGTGAAACTTCGATAATATTTATTTACTTAATTTATAGTCCACCTTTCCCATTGAGATTCAAGGTGGATCCCCCTAAGAACATTGCAACAGGATTTAAAAAAATGCAACCCACAGTAAATAAAACTAGATTAGAGCCCTTCGGGGATGGGGCGGTATAAAAGCCTCAGAAATAAATAAATAAATAAATTATAGAATTAGAGAACAATGCACTGAAACAGTATAATACACATAACTCCATAATACAGACAAATATCAGATAATACAGACAAACATCAGATCCTCTGAAGATGCCAGCCACAGATGCAGGTGAAACATCAGGAGAAAATACTACTAGAACAGGGCCATACAGGCCACAAACCGCACAACATCCCATTGCAATAAAGTTGATTAATAAAATTAGAGAACAATGCAATAAAACAGTGTAATATATACAGGGAACTATGCAATGAAAACTGCCCGAGGTCCATAGGTGTTATATAACAAGCACTAGTGACTAGTTGATGCAACTGGGTAACTTAACTAATTAAATATTTGGAACAGAACTCTGGATAGATGATATATATATTTCCTAGATAAATGATTTCCCCCAGAGTCCTCAGAGTTCCATGTCTAGGTTTATTGTTTGACTATATGGAATAAAATATGTACAAATAGCTGTTAATCTTGAAAAAAACCAAGGAAGTTATAAATAGTTGGAATTTCAAATAAAAAGATTACACTAACTAAAGAATAATTGACTACCTCAGCTAAAGCTCCACCTAGTTGAGAGATTACTAATTGTATCACATGATCCACTGAGGACGGCTGTTCAGTTTACACTGTGCCTCACACCCTTTAGTTTTTTTGTAGTCAGAAACAGCCAAGGATCACAGTGCGACTATTTTAAACATTCAAAACTCCTGTTCACAGACTGTACACTTTCTACGGAACTTCATGACAAGTTTTAAGGTAAGTCTTTTTGTGATGGTGTTCTGTATATGCTGCCAGCAAGCAACTGATTTAGGTAATATCACTTTCTGGTAATTCTTTGAGCGGAAATCTACACATCAGTGTAATCAACACACTGACCCCTAAAAGTAGATTTGTGCCATTGATCTCAAGGAGTTAAAGGACAGCTGAATTAATAGCAAGTATTGCCCTGGTTTTCAAAACTGATATTGCGTGTATTAAGTATGCATCTCTGTCATTTTAACAAACATGTTAGTTTGCCTAGATAATTTAAAAATGTTCATTCTGCAGTAGGAAATAACAGGGAGTTTACTTCTTTACTGTGGTTTTTGGCCATTAGTCACCCTACTACAGAAAAAATGCTATAGATAGGTGGGGGCTTAAAAGCCTTAGTTACCATAAATATTTTTCTAATATGATACTGAAAGAGATTTCTGTACTTCCTTAATTTGTTATGCTTATATAATCCTATGTCAGGTAGAAATAATGCATCAGTTTCAAAATGGTTGTTTTTAACTTCCTGTATACATATTCCCTCTCTTTACAAAACATACACACACACACACACACACACACACACACACACACACACACACAGACTAATAATACCCGAGTAATTTAAAGAAGGTTTGAGTCATTTTTAAATACCATGGGATTAAATTGTACAAGCAAAATACAAATTCCTAAAGAAATCTGATAATTTTCGCTTATAGGCAGAGTTGGTAATGGTTATAAGAATAAAACACATTTATTTGTCAGGATTTCACACTGTTAACTGTAGCAACTCAGCCCATTAGGGAGGGTCAGGCAGACAGTGATCATGCTGGTAAGAAAAACAGTTGTATACGACTGTTTCAATGGGGAATAGAGTGATTGTGGGCTTTTCCAGATGTTGTGGGCTGTTTGATGGAATAGCACAGGGGTCACCGAATCATATAGACACAAGTTTTGTTGTTAGCGGGAAATCACTTTTTACCATTCTGAAAACAGTAACCCAGCTATCTCGTATACAGGAATTCTTGTTTGAGCAAATAAAAGCCTTATGCTGTGAAGATGGTGAAGTTGGGTGCTACACTGGGATATGAGCAAGTTGCATGAGGCTAGAGAAGGCAGGAATCTGGGACTTTGAACAGAGTGTGACTACACTCAGGACTGACTCACGACTTAATGGGCAGGATGTGCAGGCAGAAGGGTTAGGAATAAACTTCGGCACTGTTAGGACTAGTGTTCTCTGCAAGATCCTTATGACCTGGGCCAGGACTCAAAGTGGAAGTGCTGCTTAGCCAATGGCATCCTAGCATCACATGAGTGGGATCATTTAGAAGTGGGCACTGAGATGAAGGATGTATCCACGACAGTCTGATCTGGCAAAGATATTCAAATTTTCCCTCATGCTATACACAGAAATATATCACTGCCCCTGCTCCTTATTTAACTTATCCTGGATAACAAAGATCTAAGGAGGCATGCTGCAAAGAAGTGTACATTTACCTTCTGCAGAAGGAAGTATCAAAAGATACCTTAAGCTGCAAAGGGTTATGTTCTTGCTCTCTGAAGTCTGTAGAAACTATAGAGCATATGTTAATAAAGTGTGCCCTTTATGAGGAGGCAAGGAAAAATGCCTGTCACATCTACCTACACAAAATGACATATTGTTCTGATAAAGTTTGTTGTCAAAACTATTACAAGATAAGAAGGAGAATATTACTATAAATGGGTAGCAAAATTCTGTCTATTCATTATGAAAAGAAAAATGATCTGAATATGGTATCCCCTTAGATATTTTATTTGTTTAGTATTCTTATGCTGTGTTTGGTGTGTGTTTACTAAGTATAATGATATATAGAGGGATAGTGCTGGAATCACGGAAGAGATCTGTATTCTTATTTTGTTTGTTGTAGATATTATTTTTGGAGCCTTCTGCTAATACCCTGATCATTTCTTGGACTGGTTAGGTAGAGTCTTCTTCTTCTACTACTGTTTGTTCCTACGGTGTCTATTTGGGATTGCACAATCGAGTATGACACACAGCTAGAAAGGCTACAGTCCAAATTTTAAGAGCAATCCTTCAGCCTCCTCCAGAGTCTCAAATACATTTATTAGCCTGGAACAGGAGTAATGTGAGCCTGAAGGACGATAATAATAACAACAGCATATAAATGGATAAAGCACACTGATTCAATGGTCTCTGGCCCTTTCTAGCAAAAAAAAGATCCTTATGTAAACCTAGGTGGGCTCAAGCAGATGGAGAAGTGCCTTAATAAATGTGGCCTCCCATATAACATCCATATGATCAAAATTGGGATCAATTTAAAAGTGAACTCACCAAAGAATCAAAGATGTATCACTTACAGTCTGATCTACAAGATATTCAGATTTTCCCTCTATGCTATACACAGAAATATATTACTGCCCCTAAGTTCCTTATTTAACTTATCTGGATAATAACAAAGATCTAAGGAGAGCTTTTACCTAAAGAAGTGTATTTACCTTCTGCTGTTTTATAGTTGAATATCAAAAAGATACCTTACGCTGTAAAGGTTATGTTCTGCTCTCTGAAGTCTGTAGAAACTATAGAGCATATGTTAATAAAGTGTCCCCTTTATGAGGAGGCAAGGAAAAAATGCCTGTCACATCTACTACACAAAATGACATATTGTTCTGATAAAGTTTGTTGTCAAAAACTATTGCATAAGATAAGTTAGAAGGAGAATTACTACTAAATGGGTAGCAAAATTCTGTCTATTCATTATGAAAAAGAAAAAATGATCTGAATATGGTATCCCCCTTAGATATTTTTATTTTGTTTAGTATTCTTATGCTGTTTGGTGTGTTTACTAAGTATAATGATATATAGAGGGATAGTGCTGGAATACGGGAGAGAGATCTGTATTCTTGTTTTGTTTGTTTGTAGATATTTTGGAGTTTTTGTAATACATCTGGTCATTGACTGTAAATAAAGTCTTCTTCTTCTACTACTGTTGTTCCTCTGGGTTCCCCTCTTCAGCACATCTGCTCCAAAAATCATCAAAATGAAAAGTTCCTCTTCCAGAGCTGTTCATTTGTTGGGCAAGTGTGCCACAAATCCACTCCAAAGTGTGAAACAGTGGCTTAATAGGATGCAGAAGAATTTCAGTGCAGCCTTGGTTGCGATTTTGTCTCAGATCTGCTAGCAAAACACAAAGTGAGTCACTCCACTGGTGTGCAAACCTGCCCTCTTGAGCATTCAGCTTCCTTATTTGTGCAAACATTTATAGTTATTTATTGATTTAGATATTCATATCCCACATTTTTTATTCCTGTGGTGGCTCATAGTGGTTTACAATATTGTTCTCTTCTTCTCCATTATATCCTCACAACAGCCTGTGAAATAGGTTAGGCTCAGAGAGAACTACTGGTCAAAGATTATGCAGGGATCTTCTTCAGTCTTGCTGTTCACTGTGTGTGTGTGTGTGTATGTGTTAAGTGCTGCAAAATCATTTCTGACTTTATGGTGACTCTACAAATTAATGACTTCCAAAAAGTCCTATTGTTAACAGCATTTCTCAGGGCTTGCAAAGCGGGGTATGTGCTTCCTTGATTGAGTTCACTGTGTTGTTCACTTTGGAGCATGACAAATTTCCTTAAAATTAATTTTGAACTGGTTCCATTTACCTAATATTTCCAATATTATACAGGAAGTACTTGATGATATAAGTGATAAAAGATTATTTTTATGTTCTTATGAATTAATTTCTTCCAAAAATTCATCAATTTCTTATTTATTTGTTTTCCAGGAATCGTCAGTAAGAATGAACCTTGCCAAGCTTCATGTGGAATGCATATGGATACTTTTCAAAATGAATTGTTGGTAATGGGACAGGATTAATTATAAACTCAATAAATCCAAGCCACAGTTTCTTCTACAAAGACTACTGTGTTATTTCTAAGTACCAAATTGTCAAGAAATATCATAATTATAACCTGCAATTAAATGTTCAATCATGAAAAGAAGACAATGATGTTTACTAAGCAAGACTTTGCTATATTGGTTCTTGGAATCGGGACTTATATCGCTGACATTGGAATAGATGTTTGGGTAATAACAAACTATTTCAACAAGGGACTGTATCTCTGGTGTTCCTTAACATTGGCCGTAGTACTTCTTTCATCCTTTGTGACCCAGTTTTTCAGTTACGCTTGGTTTAAAGAAGATAACAATGAGAAGCTGAATTGGGTTTGGCTATTACATTTATTTCATGGTGGAATATTTACAAGGTAAGTACCAAATTTTTAATTTAAAACAAAAAGAAGACTTGTGACATCTTAAAGACTAACAGATTTGTTGAAGCATTAAGTCATCCCACTAGAATTTGTAACACAGAATAGGATGTATCATAGTGCAGCAAAAGACTTTTAATGAGGTGGTTATAATTATTCAGCATCAAAAGGGATCTTAAAGACTAACAGATTTGTTGAAACATGAAGTTATCCTACTACAATTTGCAAAACAGAATAGAACGTATTAAGGGGCACTAATAGATTTTAATGTATACCATGCTTGGCTTCCAGGGTCTTATAGTGTGGAGACCTTGCTGCAGACATGGTCTCCTGATCTTCTGCAAATTTGTTGATCATACCACTACTTTCAACAGAACACTGGTTGTACCTTACTTTTGTCTTTTATTTCAGTGTAAACATTCCACATAGTTGTGTAATGCATTATAAGTATATTTTCTTCAGCTAACAGGGCCTAACTCCCAAATACTCTGAATGAAGGCTCTTGCTATTTAGGAATCTGATGTCCTGGCCAAGATTCCCCACCAGGGATTGTCCCAGTCCTCACGGCTCACAATGCTATCCTTACACTCGTTTCTGGGCCAAACATCTGTGCACTTCTTACATGTCTGGAATGTGACTTTTCTTGGGTTTTGGTCTGTTAGAAACCCAACATTCCTTTGTATTGGACTCTCAGGCTCCAAGAATGTCTAGTCAGCATCTTCACATTGCCTGCCATTGTGGGTTGGTTGAAGCTATCACATGCTGTCTAACAGCGGCATAGCCAGGTTTTAAAGTTAGGGGGAGCAAGAGAGCACATTAAAAAGGCACCATGACACATACCAAACAATTTTAAATGGAAGTGGGGGCAGGTCGGTTCTGTGGTTGGTGCATCGGGCTGGGGATGTGGCAGGGTGGACAAGCAGTTCTGGGCTGAGGAAGGTGGTGGTGGTTGCATGAAAACTAGTCAGACTGACAACTCAACGTTTCTTGGGAGTTGAGGAGCATTTGAATGATTGGAGAAGCAAGAATTAGGCTAGGCTTGGCAGAAACCATTTGTCAGTATAAGGGCTTTTGTGAATACAATCAAACACAGGAAAGCTGCCCTGACAAGCCTTTAAAATTCAAGGGTGTTTTCAAAGGATGTGTTTACATAGAGAGGTCCAGATGAAGCAGTTAAATGTAAGATCGGGTGATGCTTTACAGCAGCTTTTAACTGAGCTGTTGATATGATGCCAACATTGTCAGACACAAGAGTGCTCCTAACTAATAATCGAATGAAGATATTCTTAGGCATGCAACATAATATATACAATTGTGTCTGGGTTGTGGAGTTGACCTTGTATATTTCACTGTTTGGAATCTTCTCAGCTAAGTCTAGGGACATTCCAGTTTGGTCTGTTAGGAATTTATCCGTATTTGTTGGTTCTTGGAGGAGGACAACCAGAACACGTCAGATAAAAAGTTACAAATGTCCTTATATCTTGAATGGTGCTAGATAAACGGGGCGAAATAGAAATGTCTAGATGCTCTACTAATGCATAATTCATGCTGATTTAGGTGAGTACCCCAAATCAAAGAATCGAGGCCTAGCAGGATCCAATTCCCCAGTCAGTGAAGTTAATTCTGTAGCTTGGGCAGATGAATTGGCTCTAGTTTTTGTCATAAAGAGGGAGAGATCAATTTGGAGGTTGTGAATGCTAGCTGCTAGCTGTGGAGGCTGGGAATACTAAAGTCATTTGCAATTAGCATATTTGTTATACTAAGAAGACAACAATAACAAGAGCCCTACACAATCACTGTTTTTGTTTTTTTGCATTCCCTCAGAATGAAAAAGATGTGGACAAGTGATGACAGCTAAATCATTACTAAGGAAACTGCATAGGCAATATCATATAACACAAGCAGGGAACGGAAAAGAATTGTAGGAAGGATTTCCCCTTCCCCGATATAGAAATTCTGCTTCATCTGTCTAAATCCCCCCCTCCAAAATTTCATGAGCTTCAAGTGGCTTGACTAGGGAAATTTCCCTTCTATGATTTTTAAAAATTGGATTGACATACAACAGCTCTCAATATTTCTTGGAGCATATTTAGTCTTCATCAGGCTGTTTTGTTAACAGGCTGTCTTTTCTATGTGATCAGTTCTCACCTTTTGCAGTGTAACTGGGAAGCTCACCAAGTATATAGAGATTTCTTTACTTGCCTGAGGTGACCTGGTTTTGCTGCTCTTGTGATTGTTGTGAGGGTAGCAATTTGACTATTAAAATATAGTGATGTTACTATTATACATTGTCAAGAATCAGATTCCCTATATGTCCTGATTAAATTGTTTGGGTATTTGTACAATTATTTTTCTTCAAAATATGGAATTGAAATCTTTAAAATAATATAATTTTGATAGAATGAATGACAGTTGATTCTTTTGAATTGGGGTGTTTGAGAAGAATTTCACCGATACTATGGACTGCCTAAAAAACAAATAAGCCTGAACTCTCCCTAAAAGATGAAATGACTGAACTGAGGCTATTGTACTTTGGTTACATTCTGAGAAGACAAGAGTCACTGGAAAAGACAATAATGCTTGGAAAAATTGAAGACAGCAAGGAAAGAGGAAGGCCTGCCATGAAATAGATTGATTCAATCATGGAAGCTGCAGGCCAAATCCCCACAGGGAAAATATCCTGGGATTCTCATCTTAAAAATCCCGGTTTGTGGAAGTTCTTCCCATGGCTCCAGCCCTAAATCATGTCTGTTCTGGCCGTGCCCCTTGCTATCCCCCCCTCATCCTGGGATTTTCAAAAATTGCCAGAAAGGTGGATCTTTTTGAGAATCCCGGACTGAGCCCAGTATCATGGGGAGCAAGCCCAGTATCCTGGTTTATTTTTCCCGCCCTGACTGGTCCTTCAAGCTGAAAAACCACAGCCAATCAAAGGGCAGTGGACTGGATATGCTTAGAACGCATGACTCCGGGCAAGCTAGGACTCTCTTCCTCAAGCAGAGGGAGGGGACACTTGTTCATGTTCCCACCCCAAAACAACAGCCAAAACAAGAGAGCCGCAGGGCAGATCATGGGCTCGTGGAAAGGGAAGTGGCGGTTTTGATCCTGGCATTATCTCGACCCCTCCACAGACACAGGCGGGAGAGACCAGGATTAAGAGGTATGGGATTTTATGGAACCGGGGGAAACCAGGCATATTTTCAATGTGGGGAATCAGCCACAGACATCAATTTGCAAGGCCTGAGGAAGGCTGTTAATGGTAGAACATTTGTTTGGACACCAGAGATTGCATTTATTTATTTATTTATTTTAAAAAATGTGCATACTGCCTGTTCAGAACTTGTTTGAGGCAGTTTACTGCCAAAACAATAAAACAAGATCAACAAGCCAAGTTTAGCAAATTAAACAATAAAAACAGGTCAGGGTGTAGAAAAGTTCAAAGTCTGCTATCATCAGGTCCTCATTAACAGTCAGTTTCCTACTCTACGTTCTTCGTTATACCTCAGACGGGTTTAAGACAAGCCCTTGGTGGTCAAATTGAGAGTTTATAAAGTCAGATTGGGACCCTGAACGGAACAGCCCAGATCTGCTCTGAGGAAGCCACAGTGGTGGAGATGGAAACTTAGAATGAATTAAAAGCATGTACTGGTAGGACAGAGGAAGAAGTCAACTGCTTCAATTAACTGACTGAAGGACAAACACCTAAATATTATGTGCAATATTTTTCCTGTTTATTTTTTTTATAAATTTATCCCCAAAGTACATTGATCAAACTTCTTTTCAAAATTAATATATTTAAATGAGTGTTACTACAAAGCCAATGATGAAGTTTTGTTTAAATACAAGTGACTGTCAAGAAGTGAAAGCAAAATGCAACACAATAATTTCTGGCTAGGTAAATGCTCACTGATATCCAGTTAACACCTTGCTCTGTGCCTATCCTTGTCTGAAGTCCAAAGGTCATTTCACATTTGATCAAGATTTCCAGCTGTGAGCTTGGGAGGTTCTCTGTCCCACAGCAGATTTATTCCAACACAGGCCCTTTCTTCACAAGTTGTTTACAATTAATCTTTTTGCCGACTGCTTTTCCCCCCCTTTGAAATCTGCACATATTTTCCTCCATTTGGTTCTGGAAATTGTTTCCCTTCATTTTTCTCCATTGTTTTTCCAAGCACTTTTACAGTGTTTTTTCCCTATCTGTTTTTAAGCCAGCTTCTCCCAAGTATACAATCATGTTGAAATAGTCTTTATTTCTCTGTCCCATCAAACACCTAGCCCTTAACCACACTCCCATGTAGTTGCCCAAGATCCCATTTTTTCCTCCCCCTTCTTTTCCATTTTCAAAGGAATTTTAATTTTTTAATTTTTTTCTCTGTCATATTGAAATAGTGGTGTAATGTTGAGGCAGATACAAAGAAGCATGGTTGATTGGATCAGCTTTGTCAATTTCATATGAACTAGCAATATAATATCAAGGTAAAGATGCACTGTGTCAGGAGCAAGTGAAATTGACAAGGACTGCTGCTGTAACCATGGTACGATACTGCCACTCTAATTGGGCCAAAAATGTGTGAGTGTGGGGAGTTTGGGCTACATGTTTCTGTTCCTTCAGGTAGTGGCACCTGCTCCAGCAGGGGGGGTTTTTTTGCTTCCATGTGTGTGGATACTTCTCAGTGGTAGATGTGGATACTGAGACATTTTTTTGATTTTGATTTTTTTGGTTCAATGTAACTGCACAGTAACGCTAGAACACCTACCCAAAAGACAAAAAGGGGGAAGGTTGTTCTTCTGTGTCATGGATTACATCCCATCACCATTAGAAATAATATGTTTTCAGCAGTGGTGTGTGGAATAAATGAAATTGAAGAGATGAAGGGAAATGAGGTGTGTGGAATGATTTCACAGAAAATGTTTCCAAGACACAAGTTTGACTAACTGGAAAAATCGGTGGTAAGCAGTGCATGTGAAAAAGCTACAATTTAGAAAGCTGCAGAATTGGGATGGATGTTTGCATCTGCATGGGATATTGTCATTCTGAAAGATAAATACGTGTCAGCATTAACACAAAGAAGCCACTTTGGAGAAAATTTTTCTTGTTTTTAGGTATTACATTCAAAGCCAATAAGAAGCTGCTATATTTTCTGTGTTGCAGGAATTATCAAAGGAACAGGGATCAGGTTACAGATTTTTAGTTTGCTACTTTGCAGCTGTTGCTGCTTCTTCAAGGGCTGCATCAAGTGATTTCTATGAAAGAAAGAAAAATAAGTTAATGGAAAATGGCATCACCATCAGATGTGTGATGGGTTACCCCAAGCACTCGCATCACTTAATCCAAGAACTGCACCATAATTTCCTTGTAATGTCTCAGAGGATGCTGGGACATAATTTTTGAATTATGTTCCTTTATCAGACTTTCAGTTTGCCTGTACTGATGGGCTGTGCTGGTAAAGAGTTTTGTGTATATAAAAAAAATTATTCGGCGTCGGGGGGCGCAGGGGATCGCTGGGGGAGCGGCGGTTGGTGCTGGTGGCGGCAGCCTAGGCGTGCAGGGAGGCCAAGTTTTGTGTATAGAAAGATGCCAAAAGAGACACAGACTGGCAAGTTAGACCTCTACTTATTCCCATTATTTTAGCAGAACAATATTGTCCATAAATTATATCCACTAGGCAATGAGAGGGACATTTATGACCTGTCATAATTCAGATTCTGAATTTTAAAATTTCTGATCCTTCCCCCAACTTTTAGTAGGTAATTAGTAGGTAATTATTTGTTTTAGTAACTGATGTTCATATTGACTTCATATTATTTTCAGTTCTAGCACTTTTAAGATGGGTTACGTGAATAATTTAGTGAGGTTTGATTAAACAAACAACATAGTTGTCAGAATTTTGAATCGATCATGCTGAACGTATGTAGAATTTCCATCCAGAGCTTATTTATCCTCAGTGTAATTATCAGATGTATAAAAATAGTTTAATAGTACTCAAATCAGTTGCTGAGAATATTTTCAGTAGAAAAAGTTATTTTCAGTATTTCTCTGAAACCATGTCAGTTGAATCAAAAGCATGGAGGCCAACGTCATCCTTCCACATAAACCTACCCTAGAGTAACTGTAGGAGTCTTCTGTAAAACTAGTTGGCGCCCACCACAAAGCTGTCATCATGTAAACCTCAAAACATTATTCAGACATTCCCACAGAAGGATTTTGTATTTGTTTGGATGGGCCACTGTAAGCAGAAATAACAAACTGAAGAAGGGAGAGGGCCTTGTCATCTTGAGAAAGAGCAGGAAGTCGAGGTTTACAAAGTGGCCTTTCTTCTATGTCTGTTTGCATTTTCTTATTTGTGAAACATTTCACATGAATGAAGTGAACACATTCATCTTTCTACTTCTTCAAAAACTTTTCTTGCTCCTGTTTGTTAAACAGCCTGTTTATCAGCTAATTTAATGTTGTTGAATCCAGTAAAGCTGCTCCAATTTACAGGTTTGGCAAAGGCGTATGAAGGCATGTCATTCCAGCTCTGCCAAAGGATGCATGATATGTTTTGATAGTGAGAATAAAATCTATGACTCCCAAAAGAAATAGAAATATTTCAGGCAGAAAGAGTTTGTCAGAAGGCAATTCATTAGTCATGAAATATATTATTATTTTAAATTAGACTTAAAGACTCATTACTTAAAGAGAGGAGAGAATGCTGTTAAAGCGATTAGCAAGCATTTCTATTCTAGAGTATTATTTCTTAATGGCACATGATGTATCTCAGGAAATTCACATCTTGAGAATTGATGTCCCAAGGAGTTTGTATTTCTGGAGTTACCATTGATAACTACAGCAGATGAAACTTCACAAATACAGAGGTAATTTCTCTCTTCCAACAACTGAAAACTTTACCTGAGCAGAAGGATTTACATTACTGGATTTTAGCCATATTACATATGGAAAATAGAGTGTAATGTAGCATCTAAAAGCAGTGCTAGAAACCAAGACTTTGTGATTTTAGAGCTTTACATGGTAGAAGAAACATTGGCCGTTTCCGCACGGGCAATGAATGGCGGCCTGGAGACGGTAAAAACGCCGTCTCCAGGCCGCCATTCGCACAGGGGGCACAGCTGCGCCGCCCTCAAAGCCGCCGCCTCAGCCGTCAGCGGACCAGCAAGTTTCCCCAGAGCCGCTTTGAAGAGCATCTTTTGGGGAAACTTGCCGCCTCGAAGCCTCTGCCAAAGCGAAGCGGCAGCGGCTACGACGATGCCTCCCCCACCCGGCATCTCTCTGGCCTTGTCCCTGGAGCCTCGGGCGACGTGCGCTGGAGGCCCGGGGATATCTGAGCTCGGGTCGGGATCGGGCCGGCGCTCCGCGGCGCTGGCTGCCCGGCTGTTTCCAGGACCGTCCGTGCGGACGGTCCTAGCGTCGTCGGGTCGGCGTCATAAACGCTGACCCGGCCGCTTCCGCCTTCGTGCGGAAACGGCCTTTGTTCCAAATGGAATTCTATCAACAGCTCCTCAAGTAGTCAATCAAAAATGCCCCTACCTAATTTTATATGCCAAGCTTTAAATAATGAAGTTTTTGTTGTTAAAACATTAAAATAAGTTTAGGCTTGTATTGGATATGTTTCAATTTTCCCTCCAAATCATGCTAACACCCCCCAACTCAGTTCCCCCTGCCCTGTCATAGCTTCAGAATTTCTGGAAACTTGAGATCTCTAGCAGGATAAAAACAAACATGATACTTAAATGATACCAACAAGAATTCCCGAGGAGACTTTCCAGATAAGAGTTTTCCATAATTTGGGTGCAACTACAGATAAAGTTTGCTTTGGTAGGCAATGGCCTTGTGTGCACTTGTGGTCTGAAGGTTGCCTGGGAATGAAAAGGAAGTGGTGGGTGGACAAAATGGCGGATTGGATTGGCATGACTGGGAACACCTCGAAGCAGAGGACTTCCCTTTGGAAAACTGCAGGAAAATCCCACTTCAAAGCTGTGCCGAAAGTAGTGAGTGCACAATAGCCCAATCAGATCTTGACCTCCATAAAGTATCTTATGGCAGAAGATTATTCTTTTGATACTGTGGTTCCTCACCATCTAGCTGTTTAAATGTGAAAGCATTTAATTGTGCTTGGAAACAAACTGGCTGCAAGTGCAAATCCTTAAATACTGGAGAAAGGGATCAAATCTACTGGTACCAGTTAATTGCCTGGCCTCCCTAATCATATTCAATTGATGATTATTGATACTTTTCAAAGGATATTTCTCATCAATCCAATCTTAAAAGAGCATGCTTTAAGTGCTCTATATCATTAGACACCTCAGAAGTCCCTCAGCTGTGATTTTTTCCCTTAATATACAATTGTGATATAAAAAGGGGGACAATATACTGGAACAGGGGTCTCCATAGTGGCTGATATCAGCCCCTGGAGGTTGATGGGACTATCCAAGGTGTCAATGAATGCCTAGGAGTCAAAAGGGGGTCACTAAACTTTTGGGGTCAAAGAAATAAGAAATAAAAATGCATAAAATGATACAATAAATTTAAATTACAGCTTATTGATGCATGGCTGGTATGTAGTCACAACTGGAAGTTACACATTGTTCTACAAATAAAAAATATTATGGATAATATTTATTTATTTTATATGGGGGAATCAAGGATTCTATGAATGGTCTAAAAAGTTTGGGGGTTTCTGTGCTAGGATATGGGAAAAGAGGAGATATGTATATATATGCCATGCCCCCAGAGATACCCTCACTATTTTCCTTATTTAAGCCTCAGTTGTACCCTTACAATGAGTTTAGTTGCTTTTTGTATAGCATTCTGTGGGAGGGAACCTTAGTTAGACCCTGGCCCTTTAAGAGGCCCTCTATGGGCAAAAGCACTATAGCATACTTATTAGTTACCAGTTCCTGTTTTACAGTTTAGGTGTCTGGAGAAGCCTAGAGACAGTAGTATCTCAGACGTATAAAGTGTCCATGTGTCGCAAAAGATCCGTGATATTTTAAGTAATCCAGTTTCAACAGAATTGCGAGGAAATAGAGTCCAAGTAGAGGACACCGGGAGATCTCAGAAGCAGTACAAGTAGCTTGAACTTCCTTAGAAGCAGTTAAGGAAAGAGTTGGTATGTGTGTGTATATATATTCCCACCAGTTCCGGTGTGTTGGTATGTGTGTGTGTATAGAATTGGTATGGTGTGTATATAACCCACCCTGGGATGCATTTGAAGGGTGGGATATAAATCAACTAACTAACTAAATTTAAACAAAATGTGTCATCATGTCTTTTTCCATTGTAGGTATTGGTTTACACTGAAAGATGGCTACCAAGCTGCATTTAAACAAATCAGCTCAGAGAATCAGTTGATAGATGACTTCTCCAGCATCACTCATGAAACAGCTATTCATAAAATTCATAAAACAGCTATTGATGGAATGGCTGATATAAGTATGCTCCGGCTATTTAAGACATTCCTGGAAAGCACACCCCAACTTATTCTTCAGATCTACATCCTGATGTCAACTAGCAATTCTAGTATCAGTCAATGTAAGTCTGCTTTATTGCTGCTTTATTGCTAATGTACAGATTTTCAATCAAAGAACTCACACTATATGAAGTTTTTAGAAGTGCAGTTAGATTGCAGTATGTTGTTGTTTGACTACTATACAAACAAATGAGCTCACCTTTATAATCCCAATGTCCAAGGGATAGATATAATGTAATCATATAGAAAGTAGAAGATATACTGGATGGATATTCAAAGTTCTGTCAAACTAGATGAAATACTAATAAGTCCAAGATCAATTTTTTTACAAATTAGAAGCAGTCAAAGTAGCTTATGATGAATAAAAATATCTGGCTCAGTACAGCTGAGATTTTCTGCATATTAAGTTGGTACTCTGACCCTATGATTCTTCTCTCAGACCAGTGTAGGTGTATCAGATCCCAGAGGCATCAATGATGGAGGGAAATATTTAACCCTTTTCAATCCACCATTAATGCCATTGTAAGAACTGTCTCCAACTGCTAGTTGTTCCAAAGTTGAAAACAAATATATAACCTTTGGGGCAGAGATAGTGGCCTCAATCTCACCAGCAGGTTGCTGACACCTTGTATTGGATGGACTGTTATGGGCACAAGGACTAAGGAAGAGCAGCTTTATTGAGTATATATACAGTGGGGGGATTCAGCAGTTTCGCACCACTTCAGCTGAACTGGTTGTTAAAATGGTGCTTGTAAACAACCAGTTGTTAGATTATTTGAATCCCACCACCGGAACTGGTTGTTAAATTATTTGAATCCCACCACTGTATATATATATTAGCAGAGTAGAACAGAAGAGACAGATTCTCAGTTGCTTTTTATAAATGAATTTACTAACTATTAGGGAGAGTTACATGGAAA
This sequence comes from Sphaerodactylus townsendi, assembly GCF_021028975.2. Taxonomy (NCBI): domain Eukaryota; kingdom Metazoa; phylum Chordata; class Lepidosauria; order Squamata; family Sphaerodactylidae; genus Sphaerodactylus; species Sphaerodactylus townsendi. The sequence continues at coordinate 61,275,479 of NC_059433.1, forward strand.
TAAAATAAGAAATCCTTTCTTTCCTGTTACACATCTACATTACTGTATGTTTGGTTAGATCTTGCTACCTATCTGCTGTCTCACATGATGTTGTCTACATGTCTCCTCTCTGGTGTCGTGTCTGCTCAAAAAAAGAAACAGAGTTAACTTTATAATTTGAGATGTATGTGCTCACTAATATGCAAGCAATGGCTGACTGACTGACCAATAGCTAATCAATAGATCAGGTCATAAACAGTGACTTCAGCAACTTGTTTACAAACAAAAAGTTAACCCTTTTATAACTGAATTGTGACAGACACTTGCAAAATTCCAACAAGCTTTCAGATTAAGGAGAATGAATACCATGTCTCATCTATGAGAGTACATTGGGAGAGTCTCATAAATGAATAGCTGAACACTGCTTTTTTGATGTGTCACTGAATATTGTGTCTTTTGAATCATATAACTCCTTAATTCACTCTCCTGAAAACAGGTAGATAACATGAACCCCAAACTAGCTCCAGAATCCTGTTTCAAATGGCAGTGTGAAAATGTCAGGCAAATGTTCCATAACATACACCCACACAACTGGGATTACAAAACAAAGCTCCCAGATTTAGAGGCACGTTTATCAGACAGCCTTGAGGGCTGTATGCCATTTATTAGAAATCAAACACTGTTCATATAGTTGCAGGAATCAGGGATGGTAAAATGTCAGGGTTAATTTGTCTCAGACCTAGGCCTTACTTTGAATGCATTCTGGAAATGATAAACAAGTTATGCGGATAGAACTGTTCACTGCCACCACCGTGTGCACAGTTCTTTCTTACAGAAGAGAAAGGGTATGGATCCCAACTTCTCTTCTTCCTTCCAAGTGAGTTACCACTTGTTTATAATTTGGGATCCTGTTAGCCCTGCCAACTTCCAGGTGTGGCCTGAAGATCTGGAATTAGAACTGATCTCCAGACTGATCTTGCAACCTGAAGTTTTTCCGTGAAGGGTCCTGACAACTTTTTTTCTCCTAAAATAATTTCATTTGGATCCCCTAAACTAGCGATTTTTTTCTCCAAGATGTTGTCACCCCATTTTCCCTTCCCTGTGCAGAGAAAGGAAGCATTTCATTTTTATGCCTGACTTATAAGTTCTTACTTTCATTTTCTTCCTCCTGAATGATTCTCCCTGCCACCCACCATTTGCTGACATTCCCATGGGACATTTTCTCAGCTGGTATCATGGCTGCCTACCTTTACAGTGATTAAAGTACATGAACGAACTCAGTTTTTCCTGCCAATTACAGCAATGTGTCATTTCCCTGTATTTTTAGATTTTTGTATTTTTGAAGTTACAGAGATTTGACATGAGAATCCATTCTCATATCAATTCTTTGTAGCTTTAAAAATACCTGAATGAAAATTAAAAAAACAAACAGGGAAATGACCTGTTGCTGTAATCGGCAGGAAAAACTGAGTTCGTTCATGTACTTTAATCACTGACAAGGCAGACAGCTGCAGTGCCAGCTGCAGAAACATCTTAGGGGAACTTCAGCAAATGGCAGGTGGCATGGAGGATTCAAGAGGCAGAAAATAGCTGGCAGAGAAAAAACCCACTGTCTCCTCTGATGCTTTATTTTTCGTGCTGCCTGGACAAGAAATGAGGAGACGTTTCTTTTTAAAGTTGTCTTATTATGGTTGTGTGGAATAGACCATACACATATTGTGAAAGAACTCACAGTGCCTAAATGCAGGAAGGGCTTATATTATGGGTGAAATTGTAGGGGAGGGAGAAAGATGGAGTGCTAGGAATACAGGAAAGTGGGAGGCTAAAGAGAGGGATTATAACCAGGCTCAGAATAAAGGCTCAGAATAAAGGACTTTAAGGATTTGTGCATTGCAAAGACATGGGACTGAAAAAATGGGACGCCAAGAAGAAAGTTGCACTATTAGGAGGCAAAGGATGTTAGGGACTATGGAAAATAGGTTTACCATGACTGAAGCTGAAATCTGGCCAGGTTGTTGTTCCTTTCCAAACTGCACAGAAAAGGAATCCCAGAAATGCCGTCTATGTGAAACTTTTGTGAACAATATTTTAAAATGTGCATCTCTTTTTCTGATGTAACTTTTAATTTATTTTTTTAGATACCTCCATTGTTGTGTCTTTCATCAGTGTTACCTGTTCAACTGTGGACTACCAAATAGCTTTACGAAAATCTTTACCTGATAAAAATAAATTTGCTCGGCTAACTTCTAAAATAACATATCTTTTGTATAAATTGTTGACTTTAATATCTTGGATACTGTGCATTGCCCTAGTCATGGTACTGAGCACCACCATTGCTTGTGTTCTAGTTGTGCTGTTTTGGCTTGGAGGTTTTTGTTGGACGATGAATCAACACACTGAATTTTGTAAATCTGCTGCAGCAGAAAATATATATCGGATTATGGTGGGAATCATTCTTATTTTTACCTTTTTCAATATAAAGGGAGAAAAAACAAGAGTCCCCCTTTCTGTTTATTATATCATTCGTGCTCTTACAACTTTAGCTATAGTATGTACTTGTATATTTTGGAAAATAAATCTATTTGTGATCACAACAGTTGCTGTCACTTTAGTATCAGGCATTTGTTTTCTTCTTGTATATTATAGATTTTTTCATCCTAATAATCAATGTGCACAAGATGAAGTTGATGGACCAGAGCCTGAAAGAGGAAAAATGTGTAGAATAAGCAAATTCATAATGTAATAAACTGAATAAACTTATTTATAAAGCTGTCTTTCTCTCTATGTTCCTTTTTGGCAGTAGAATTCATAGTTAGACTTTTGATTTCCTTTGTCCTTATGCCTGACTTTATGATGCTTAGTTTGAGCTGCATATCCATAAACAGCCTTAATTTGCATATTGTCTATATTAAATATGCAAACTGAATACTAAAATTAACACATTATTGTCAATGGCGACTAAAGACTTGCAGGTGTGATTTGTTGTTTGCCATTCAGGTAGGAGCAGTAGTTCAAATCATTTTTCATCTGCTCCATCTAGAAAAAATGTAGTTCTTTAAACTTCCTACATTCCACAATAATTCATGTTTTTTCATTACTGACTCTTGATTATAGGACCAAGTTCTGCATAGGGCTGAAACTGAGTAAAATGTTTCCCTCACAATGTACAGTGATATTTAAAACTAGAGAGACAAATGTTTTATTGATGTGGCAGAAGATTCCTGTGTGATCCTGAAAGCATATGAAAAGGTGTGTGTGACTTTGCTCAATTTTCCTGTATCCTGCAGAAAGGTTACTTCTGCTTGTACATCTTGATTTTGCCACAGGAGGGCTCCTTTGTACAAATGAGTAAGGCAGACTTACAGGGTAATGTAAAGCTGGCATTTTCTGTAAACACTGGCTGGAAAAAATAACCCCAAGGCTGCAATTTTACCTCGTTCAGGTGTGCTGAAACCCATTATCTTCAACTGGTCTCCATAAAAATAAGCAGAAAGTGCTATATTAGGACCCAAGTGTCTGAAGTCACAACATTTTCAAAATCCCCATATTCTTGATAAAACTGGTCACCCCAGAAATAAAATGATAAAACATTCTAGGATTTCATTCTGTTGCATAAGCACAAACACTTCCTCCTCCTCTTCTGGATAGCTCTTAAAATTCAGCTGCCAGTCAGCCTGTGGATTGTGCTTGACCTTGTCATTTTAATCTAACTGCAAATTGAAAGCAAATGTTATTTCCCCCCCACCCTCCAGTATGGCCATGACATCTTGCAACAAGTATTTTAATAAGTTAAATGAAAGATAATAAACAATTTCTTCCTGTTTTGACTACTGTCAGTGCTGTGGATGAGGGACAGGATTTCACCCAATTATTTTAATTGCTGTGCCGGTCTCAGCGATGACATCTGGTGGCACTGGTGAGCTTACCTGATGTACCACAGAGAGCCCTGATTTATGAAGCTGTAATTGGCTTTCCAATAAACATTTGTCAAAATAATGTACTCATTCAAACCAAAGCCTGCTCTATATGTTCATATAAAAGAGCACTTAACTTTCAGCAAAGAATTGCCTGCCATCAAAAACACTCCATAAATAGGGAAAATTTATGAAGACTGAGTACTAAAGGGTGATCAGTGGAGGACTAAAGTTCACTTTGAACCTTCGGAGTGTTGAGTTCTGTTGCATGCTTGTTAATGATATTATATGTATCGAATCTTATATTCAGGGGACAGCATTTTCATACACATACGGACCTAAATATCTATTTGTAAGTACAAATTTATTGGAAATGTTCATAACTGCTTTAGTTCGAGCATTATTTACAGAATAATTTCTCAGTAAGTCGGTACATAACATGGATTTGACAAAAAAAAAAGGTATGTAATAAAGAGCAAATAGGTTCAACAGAAAGATTCCACTCTGCCTATTGAACATGCTTAAGTGACAGGATGCTCTACTTTTTGCAAGGGAATGTCCAGTATGTTTGACAGGGCTGAAGCTGTAACATGGTTTTTTTCAATGTTTCTGTTCTACATTGCTGCCTTGATCTGGATGAGCCAGACTAGCCTGATATCTTTGGATCTCAAAGCCAGCTGCTATGGGTCAATCCTTAATGGTTAGTAAATTGCAGATGAGAAGACCACCAAAAGAATGATAAAGGTTGTTGGTGCTTAAGAGGAAAGCAGAATGGCAAAATCAATTCCTCCTCTGTTAGTCTCTTGCCTTGAAAACCTTAAAGGGTAGCTGTAAGCAGTTGTGATCTGACAGCACTTTACACACATTATACAGCTATTAAAGTTTGAGTATAAAAATGTTGATAAAGTAATATAATGGATAGATGAAGTTATCGAGCGATAAAGTTCACTGAATGGGTTTGGGATTGGTCATTTATCTCTTCCTAACCTCTGTTTTGAGATAAGAATTGTAGCCTTTTTTGTACAATGAAATATGCTGTTAAAATATTGTCAGTAGTCAGAAATTGTATACTGTGGAACAATTTCATAGGTCACCTAGTATAACCTCATTATCCAGAATGCCTTACACATGTCCACAGCTTCCTCGTGATATCCTTCCTTTCTAACTGCCAACAATGAAGATTCAACCAATCATCTAGGCAGCTTCTTCTAGGGATAAACTATTCTTATTATCAGGAAGGAGCCACCTTCACATACCGGTAATTCATACTTCAACACATCCTGCACTAGAAAGATACATCCAAGCACAGGGTATTGAAGAAGAGGAGTAGTAGGAGGAATTTGGATTTATACTCCGCCTTTCTCTCTTGTAAGGAGATTCAAGGTGGCTTACAAGCTCCCTTCCCTTCCTCTTCCCACAACAGACACTTTGTGAGGTAGTTGGAGTCGAGAGAGTTCTTAATGAACTGTGATTAGCCCAAGGTCATCCAGCAGGAGTGGGGAAACAAATCTGATCCACCAGATAAGAGTCCAGGAGGAGTCCATGCTCATGTGGAGAAGTGGGAATCAGACCTGATTCTCCAGATTAGAGTCCAAGCACTATGCCTCACTGGCTCCAAAATCCAAACCATGCTTCTAATTAGTATAAGTATTCGACTATCAATACTCTTTGGGTATGTATGCTACCATGGTATTCTGAAAAGCTGAACCAACAGCCAAATTAGAAGAAAGATTACTCCATCTTTTATTTTATCATGTCAGCAAGGTAAGTGACAGGGCTACCAAGAGCCACCATGGCCCAAACAGAGCTTTTCTGTGGGCTTTCCTCACACCAGCCAGAAACAGCATTATGCAAAAACAAATACATTATATGCTGCTAATATGAATAGGCAAATACTGGTAGTTGTTTTTCTGTATACGCAGTCTGCATAAAAATAAACAAAAAACCCTTTCAGAAGGATGATCTCCCTTCTTCCTTACTGCAACATGAATGTTCCCCTGAACTGCTGGAAAAGACCTCCCTTTCATGCTTTCTTGTACATATATATAACACCAGGCACAACAGCCTGGTACTGCCACAGTATGTGGAAAACAATTCCTTCAATAACATGCGGACTAGTTTGGGCTAGCCTTTTCAAATTTACTATCACAATATGTGAATACAGGTTAAGTCAGCATATGCAATAATAATGTCTTTGGTATCTGTTGCATTTCTGCTGAACACAGTCATTCACTTAAAAAGCAGAATGCTCAGAAAAGAAGACAAGGCTGTCAAATCAAAAGCATAGCCATTTTTGACATTCCTTAGATACTGTTCTTATCAAATGTGAACAAACTAAGCTTTGAAAAAAAATCTTAAAATGCCTTTAAATAAGTATTGACATTTGGTATTTTAAAATATAGGATTGTGATGCAATAAACTTTCTATGTGACATTCAGCTCAGTCCAGGAGTGGGATGGGAGTTAAAATTGTGCTTGGAAAAGAACCATGGCCTGCCCCCCAGTATTTCCCCTGTGCTGCATGGGATCAGCTGGGCCAGGTGCTTCCAACCCGATGCTGTGTGTGGCTTTGCCAGGCCCAGTGACTCCTTTCCCATGCCGCACAAGGTAAGGGCTACTCGACAACAGCAGCAGCAACTCATGCCAGCTCCACACAGGGCAAGGGTTCTCCCTTACTTGGTGGCTTTAATGGCCAATCTACCCCTGGTGAAGTACTAAACTACCCTCTTAATGTAGGCTGGAGATCTGAAATTACAACTGCTCTCCAGATGACAGAGACCAGTTCCCTGGAGAAAATGGTTGCTTTGGAGGGTGGATTCTATGGCATTGTACCACACTGAGGTGACCTCAGTGAGATCCCTCTCATTCCCAAACCCTGTCATCCACAGGCTCCCCCTTCAAATCTTCAGGCATTTCTCAAGCAAATGTGGGCAATTCTCCCCTAAAGTATTTACTCAGAAGTAGATCATATTAACCTCTAAGGAACCTGACTGATGTTAGGATTCCAACTTCTGTCCGGTCTTCCTTTGTAATAAGGACTGATATTCAATGTATAGCCTCAAAACAATAACTAGTATATTTTATATATTTCGCTTTATAAATACAGATACTAGCAGTTTTACAAAATGATTTTGTACAAGGTTTTAGCTGGGCAATTACGCACAAGGTGTTTGCTGGGTGGTGGAGGTGAATGTCTGTCACTTCTTGTACCAATGTATTTCCTCTAGTCCTGCTTTCACTTTCTACTCTCTCCATGGCAAGCAAATCCACTGACAGCATGATTTAAATTTTGCTCCACTGCCAGAGCAGGACCGATTTCTAGTGGGCAGTGCTTTGCCTGGGACCTCTTACCCCACTACTCCATTGCACTGCTTTGCATGCTTTCCTCTTGTCCTCTTCCCTGTTACCGACTACTTTTCACTTCTTGTCCTGCCATAACATTTCTATTACCAGTGGCCTTCCCACTGGCATATCTTTAGATCAGGGGTCTGCAACCTGCGGCTCTCCAGATGTTGATGGACTATAATTCCCATCAGCCCCTGCCAGCATGGCCAATTGGCCAATTGGCCATGCTGGCAGAAGCTGATGGGATTTGTAGTCCATCAACATCTGGAGAGCCGCAGATTGCAGACCCCTGCTTTAGATATTTAGAAAAATTAAATAATCATATTGATAGATCGATAAATCAGTACTAATACTAAAAAATGTAAAAAATTACAAGACTAGTTGATCAGTCCAAACACCCAATTTGCACCTGCATTTGACCAACAAGCTGGGATGTCTCCAGCTTTGTAGTTTCATACACAAGCAACCAGTGATTCCAGACCACACTGGAATCCCCTCGGCCTTGTCGCTTGGGTTTACAGAACACTGGGAGACAGATGATCATGAACCTGGGAAGCTTAGCAAATGGTAGTTCAAGTTGTCCTTCTGCAATTTTGTAGTTTGCACACCACCATTACGTCCCCACTCCCCACTTCCCTCCATAAAGACAATCAGTGTGCGAGCAAAGTGTACAGATGTCATATTTAAGACTTTTCTATAATAGTTCATATTTTATGTCGATCTATCGATAGATTGATAGATCAGTCTACTGATAGATCAATCGATTGATCTAACAATCTATTGACAAGATTAAAGATAAAAATTAAAGATTATATTAAAAATTAAAGCACACAAGCGTGATAGAGAACCCACAAAACTTCGCTCCCCCAAATGCAAACAAAAAGCCAGTTGATGGGTGAGGCTTGCCCTGCTGCAAACAGGGTGGTGGGTAATAATGCTGAAACAAAGACTCCCTGGCCAATTCTCTTTGAAGTCATGGAAACCTCACCGTGTCTAATCGACTACTATTTTAGCACCAGCTTCGGTTTGCTTGAAAACTATTAAGGTGGTACCCTATGCAGTTCTCTACAATGGACCACATCCTCTTGCAGATTCTTATGGGGATATGTCTCTGCTTGGTACTGAATATACAAAGGTAACCATTTCTCCATCAGAAAAAAAATCCTCACTTATTTGCCCTGCCTGAGATTGTTGCTCCAATGGCAGCACAGAAGTGCTTATGCTATCTCAGTGTAAACATAGAGTTTTTTGACCCCCTAAGCCACTACAAAAGTGGAAAGTTGTCCCGTAACACAATATGTCCAATACTAGGTGTGCTGACCCTTATCCTCATTTGACACATTGCAGTGGAGGTCAGGTTCTAAGGGACATAGCCTGCATGTGTATTGATGTTATTAATAGGAGCTATTCTTCTAGCACTTTAATATTTTATAGCATGCTGCCTTTTTAAATGTAGAAAGGACTGTTTTCTGCTTACCTATCATGTACCACAGAAAGCTTAAACAAATGCTATTGAACGTATGAAGCTGCTCCCACAAGCTATTTGTTAACAAAATGATGTTGCAACTGAACGTTATATGGATAGCTTAATGTCCTTCTGACACTGGCTTCTTGTAAGCACTCAAAAAAGGAGTCCTATGTGACACTATATCCTGTGACTGTCAAGGTGCCAAAAGGTAAGTAAAGGTCAGTTCCTACCTTTTCAGTGACAATGGTGAAGATGTTTCATCTCCAGGCTACTGTAACACAATTGAATAAAACAGTGTGTCAATAGTGGGTAGATGGAAGTGCCCGTATACCCCTCCCTTTTTTTGTTTAGGGGTGATGCCTGAAATTTCAAAACGTTTTAGGGTTTTTAGGATGGGATTTTACTGTGAGACAAAAATAAAGCATCTGAGGAGTGAGCAGGTTTTTTCTCCAGCTCGATGTGCAAGCTCTTTTGCTTTTTCCTGCCCACCATTTTCTGAGGCTTGAATCATCCACGCTGCCTGCCATTTGCTGAAGTTGCCCTAGGACATTTGTGCTTCAGGCATCGTGGCTGGGCTTCTTTTCAGTGAATTAAGTGCATGGATCCACTGAGCATTTCCTGACAATTTTGGAAATATATAGTTTCTTCATTTTTTAATTTTCGAGGAGGTGTCTCATATTATATGTTCCTGGCTCTGAAGAAACCTCCTCAAAAATAATAAAAAAGGGAAAACTATATGTTGCTGGAATCAGCAGGAAATGCTGAGGATCAAATGCGGGAGAACTGTTTTCTCTCCTGAACTTCCGGGAGGAAAAGTGAAATAAAAATTACCACATGGATCTGGCAGTATGTGTGCTGCTGCTTCTGTGGCTACTCCAATGCTGGTCTAGGTGTACTTCAAGATTTTTACCCTGCATTCTGAAAAAAACTGCTCTAGCCATATGGGACCCTTTGGAAAGTTGGCTTACTGGTATGGCTTGCAAACATGTTGGGAAATAAAGTCAAACAGGCAAAGAAAGGTGTTAAAATGTTTCACAGGTGGCCAAACAGGGATGAGATGCTTGTTTACTGGTGGTGCCGCAGCACCTCAGGTCACCAGTCACAGTCATATGGAAATATCTTTTGTCTTTCTGTAAAATCTTCTTTCTCAACAAGCAAAAATCTCTTCCACCAACATGGTAACATAGCTTGAAAATCTCAGCTTTCACACTAACAGTCATATTTCTAGATCATGAATTTGAAAATGAATAGAAGGTTTTTTAACCAGTGGTAAGCCTCTGAAAATTCTAGATCACAGGAGACCATCAGGAGCAAGTTAGAATTTCAAGATATGCTTTGCACACACTTCAGTGTTAAGTACTGCAAGGATATCAATTTATTTATAACCCAAGAATCAAGAAATATCCCACTGTCATCTTTTTAATGACACATAAAAAAACCTCCTCTGAAATCTGCTTTTCTTCACAGCATTTTATAGGAAAGCTGTCTCTGTTAGTCAGTATACTCTCTGGCATCTTCTAAGGCCCATTTATCTCAGGCCAAGAAACACGGGTGTGGGACATTATATAACCCATTTTTGGGGGGGAACTTCGCACAGGTCCTGACCCCAAAATGAGTCTGCCTCATTTTATTTCCCCCAATCCAGTTTTTTAAAAAATTGCTAAACAAGCAATCCTTTTGAAAAATCCTGGGTTGCAGCCGCTCCCAAGTTAATGGCCAGGTAGGAGACGCTTTATTTCCCTCCCTTCTACCCTGTCCTCCACGGTGGGAGAGAAGCCGCCCACCATTGCCTGACCATTGCAGGGAGGCCCCTTTTCCTTTTAAAAAAAATTGTGACTTGCAGCTGCGTAGCTATGCAGGTGCAGCCAGTCATATTGTGGGACATCAGTATGGCTGTGAAGGTTCATTTCTGCCTGCCTGCATAGCTGCACATGTGTTGCAGGACAATAAAAAAAGAGAAGCGTCTCTGTGCGAAGGTGTGACAGCAACCCAGATTGTTTCTGTGGCCTTCACTCGCTGCCTGCATGGAACACATGTGAATGGGAAAACAGGAAAACAAGTTCCTTTATCACGACTGCAACCCATTATACATTTGCTGTGCAGAAGGGGCCTAAGTAAAACCTGTTTCAAACTGCTTCTGCCCAAATTAATGTTGCTCAAAGACAAGTCAGTAAGAAAAGGGATGGTGGTTGAGGCATAAACATGCATGGACCATCAGAGAGACCATCTCCTTCCATATAAACCTATCCGAACTTTTCTTTGGGGGTTTGCCTAAACACAGCTTGCTTGCTTGCTTGCTTATTTAATTAATTAACTAAATAAATAATCAATTAATCAATTAATTAATTATTCAATTATTTAATTAATTAATTAATTAATTATTTAATTAATTAATTAATTAGATCTCTATACCGCCCTTCCCCGGCTCCACATTTGATGGCCATATCTGAGAGGCATGTTGTGAGGTGTTCTCAAACATTTCTCTGGGAAGTGTCCTTACCCAGTGGTGTGCATTATGCACTAAGCTTCAAGCACTATTGCATTAAGCAAAATAACATAGTGAAAAACAGAGTACTTATCAATGTCTACTCTGATCAACAACCATGGCATCTCTGAGACTAATAGTGCAATCCTAGCAGAGTTACTCCAGTCTAAGCCCATTGTCTCTGGCATACAAGAGGAGTACTCTTATATACCAGCTCTCTTTAATGTTGTTCTTTCTGCATTACAGGAAGTGCATATGCATAGATTCTGAAAAGATACTTCTCAGCATAGGAGTCACTTCCACCCACAGCCAGAAAAAGTCTGGTGTTCACCAATCTCTGACTCCTAACTGAGAGTTCCTACAGTCAGTGGGCAAAGCTCTAAAACAGAAAGCTGTGAAGCCTACTTGACAGTGGCCAGTTCAGTCAGGGAGAAAGGCTAGGTATGCTTTCCTTAGTTGTGTGATTTCCTCATCAGGCCTCCAAGATAGGCATTTAATCTCTTGCAGTTTTGGGAGAGCCAGTGACAGCTATGTACCACTTCTGACCTGAAGGCAAGAAGCCAAAGCCCAGAGTCTGAAGGATCCTCTCAGCCTTACACCTACACTGTCATGGTGATCTTACGCAAGATGCCACCTCATAGTCCAACCAAAGGTTATTGAGAGAGGACAAAATTGGTACCATAAGATACCAGGTATAAAGCCTTGGGCTCCAAGACAGGTGAAATAAAATGTAATAAATAAATTGGTATTATTTCTGAAGGATTAAGTTAATGTGGTTTTAATTATGCTGAAAATGTGGTTTTTAATATTCGTATATTATGATGAAATTGGCTTGCCGAGAGATACTTCTTGTAACACTTAATTTTTCTCTTTTTTTAAAAAAAGATCTGATGAGCAATGATTTATTCATTTATTGAGTGGTTTGCAATGACCGGAACATCAAAGAAACCTTATTGTTGTAAATAAGTATCCTTGCCAAAAAGATGATTCAAAAGTAAGTTGTAAGCAAACACTTACTGGAAATCTCTTTCGTGCATATAGGCGCCTGTCCGAAAGACTTTGATCAGAATTTTGTGACAAAAATATGCGTTGGGAAATTCGCAGTTTCAGATTTCAGTTTTAGATCCATGCTAATTGAAATGAAAAGAACATCGACTCATGCTCGGCATCAGAGTACATGGTATGCTAAACAAGAAATGGAAATTTAAAAAATAAACCCTTGACGTAAAGTTTATCTCTTATCAGTGTTAACAGAGCATAAAAAGAAAAAAAGAAAAAAGGATCTCCCTGCAATGACTGGGCAATGGCAAAGCAAGGCAATGGCACGTGGATTCTCCCTGACTGTGGATGGCACGATGGATGGCGTGCCTTCTGCCTGGTTGTTCGTGCGGAAGCAACTACAACCCAGGATTTTGTAAAAGGATTGTTGATTTAGCAATATTCAAAAATCTCAGGTTAAGGGAAATAAAATAGGGCAGACTCGTTTTGTGAAGCCCCCCTCCCCCCAAAAAACGGTTTGTATTGTGTCCTACATTAGTTATATTTGCCCTGTGCAGAATTCACCAAAGCTGAAAGAAGAATATGACTATATGAAAACCATACATCCCCAAAACACAAAAAATGAGATTTCCTTCCCATAAACACAAATTTAAAACCCCAGCAAACAGAACAATCTACTTAGTAGTGGGATTCAAATAATTTAACAACCGGTTCCGGTGGTGGGATTCAAATAATTTAACAACTGGTTGTTTACAAGCACCATTTTAACAACCCGTTCTGCTGAAGTGGTGTGAACCTGCTGAATCCCACTGAATGTACTCCCTAACCAAACACAGCCTTGGCTCTACATTTCCTAGCCACCAGCACGTAGAGAGAGAGAGGGAGAGAGGAGAGCGAGAGCGAGAGAGAGAGAACGGATGTTACATAAGGATCTATATCAGATAATAAACCGGTAGTTTTCTCTCCCACTGAGAAAACTGAGCTCAAATTTGTTTTGAAAAAAGCTGTTTACCTGACCAGACCCTCAACATATGAGTAACCCACTAAACTTCTGATATATAGTTGTTCTTAATAGGCAATGAAAAATAACAATTGCAAATAAATAAATAGCAGATTTGAATTTTAACGTAGTTGCAAAAATACCTCCAGTTGTTGACTCCAGAGAGAAAAGGGGAGACCATCCCTGTTCTGTCACTGTTGATTTCAGTTGATTTCAACTTTGTATTCCCTCATAGGTTCCCAGAGCCATCTAATTTACACTTTAATTGTTGTGAAAAGGCTGTTGTAAGCAGCAAAGGAGTCAACAAATGAAAGTTATCTGGGAATGCAATCCAGCACCATGTTTCTTTATTATTATATGCAACTTCCTTAATGACCCCAACTTCTAAGAAGTTTGTCAGACATAAAAGCAGTACTAATCTGATTAGTAACTGTGATAGAGTAAATCTACTGTAAAAATGGATCATACCACGGGTTTTGAACATGATATCATGCAAGTCATTTGAGAACTGCCACTGAGAAACATTAAAGTCTCTTTGATGGAATATTTATTTCACAAGTTTTTTAAAAAGAAGAAATAGTATTTGTTTTTCAACAGTTGCTTGTAAAATTTTATTAGTGAAGGAGGTGATACTTCAGAGGTGATTGAATAAGATTTTCAACATTATAAGGAGAAGGAAATTCGGCAATGTGGAATTCAAGTACTTTGGATAAAAACAACTTATTTTTAAAATTTCTTTTAGCAGCAGCTGCACAGGAGTTTAGGGGAAATTAATATTTTGGAATCCATGTTTGTTAAGTGGAAAAATTAGCACACTTTGCTACATGGGACTAAGAAATTTTCCTCAGTCATCTTTGTGTCCACTTCCCTTTCCTTTATATGACACCATGTCAATTTTGGCATTCACAATTATTTGTTTTAAATCAGCAAAACCTTTTTATTCCTCATAGTTTGTATGCACGGCTATTAGATTTATTAAAAAATGACAAAAACTCTCAAGCAGCTGCAATAATGGCCAGAGATATGTCAACATCCATGATGAATGTGTTCCCTGAGAGGAAATGGAGAAAGGTCTGCATAGCAAAATGTAGCTATGGTCTTAAGTGCTGAAAGCTCCAGATCTGGTGTATTATTTTGGGCCACTAAAGATGCAGACATGGAATTAAATTTAGCAACCAATTTCTGACCATTATTGCAGCTCCTGGAGAATTTTTGTTGTTTTGCATGTTTCTGGAAACTTGCCTTTTGAGTTTTAAGTGGTGTTTGTTTTCCCTCCTGGCCTTTTGCAATTGGTTGTATTTTTTCTTGTCCTGGGTCAGTCCTGTGCCTTACCTTTTGTTTGGATATCTTTACTGTATTGCAACATTTTTAAGCGTTGCTGCTTGGATTTAATGTTTAGAACTTTTATGGCAGCTTTTATAGCACAATCCAAAGGAAAATTAAACTCTTCTAAGTCTACTTGAGTCCGTGGTCTTAGAAGGGCAAAACTGTGCTTAGGATTGCACTGTCAGTGAGACTTTTATAATGTTTTCTATATTTTCATGGTGTATATTTTAGTAATATTTTTCTTAATGGATGCCGTTGAATATTTTCTGTGAATCACTTAATGGGGTTTGGGCATGAGGAAGTATTTAAATAATGTAATCAAACAAAGGGGTGTGGAATGGTGTAGTAGTATGGCCTGATCTCATCAGATCACAGAAGCGAAACAACATCAGTACTTGGATGGGAGACCTCCGAGAAAGATTTTACAGAGCAAGGCAATGGCAAATTACCTCTATTTAACCAGTTGCCTTGAAAACCCTGTAGCCACGACATGATAGCACTTTATACATACACAAACACGCACTCAGGCATAAATACACAATGTGTGCTATATAGAGAACTGTACTGTGCTATTCTGCTACCCAGGACTTTTAAAATTGCTTGGAGAAATACAAAGATTTGGAGTGGGCTATGGTTGTGGGCTATGGAGGAGTTGGTGATACTAATACTTACTTTTCCTTTTTATCGTCTGATGCAACGAATGTATTGAACAGGTGTCTGGAGTCTATTATGGATGATTTTTAAATGCAAGTTCAAGCTAGATGAAACAGACTGTCTGTTTATAAGGAGGTTGTGTGATTAGAGACCTGAAGTTGGATCCTATTACTCTCTTTCTCCATGTCTTCTTAGTGGTTCTGAGATCCTGGGAAAAAGTCCAAAATGGTGACTAAGAATGACTTCCACCCCACTGTTATTCCCTTTGCCAGGGCCAAACAAGGGATGACCTTCAGCCTGTAGGGGGTGAGCAGGAGCTACCACTGCCATTCTGCCACCTGAATCCTTGAGTTGGCATGAGTGGTGGCAGCGTCCTGCTCTTCTTCATTATCTTATCCATTGAGGGGCAGGCCTTCCCAGCATGTGGCCTTCCCAGCATGTGGCATGTGGGCAGGCCTTCCCAGCATGTGGCCTGGTACAGCTGCCTTGTTACTCACTGGCTAAGACTATACTTGCTTCCTTCAAAGGGAGAAATTCTTCCACTGAATAATTATTTATTTACTGATAGGGAAAGGCTTTCCCTGATGGAAAAAAGTCTTCCTCATTAAAGGAAGTCTTTCTGTGATAAAAGAAGGCTTGCTAGATGGAAGTCATAGGATCCAAATCAGGGAGTTCAGGCTTCAATGGAGTGAGCTGTGCTCTCCTTTGAATTGCTTGTTCATAGCTTTGGGTGCTGCTTGATCAGTTTTTATTAGAATGCTCATGTGACAAATGTGGCGTGAACTGCTGACCACCAGCTTCGAATGGTATGACAGCTATGTTCCTTCCTGGAAAAGGATGAAGTTGCTGCTGTGATCATTGCTCTGGAGGCCTGTAAGTGGGCACCATTATGCAGATTTTATTTGGGACATTTTGTTTTATTTAAAAAAATGCATTTTGTTTATTCTGTAGCTTATTCATGTCCTTTGAGAGATATATTTCAATCTGTAACTTTTTTGCTTTCTCTATTTCCTTTCTCAGGTATTTGGAATGAACTTTACAAGGGATATATCTAATGGACACTGCTTGCCAGATTTTAGGTAGGAAACATCCTTTGGCTACAGGCAATTACATTTCTCAATTGCAGAAGTAAATGGAATGTGAACATGCATGAGTAAGTTTTTCCCAGTGTCCTCAAGTGGGGATTAAAAGAACCTGCTTTTAAAATGAACCAACATGGGTTGATTCCACACAGCAAAGGTATAATGGGTTGCAGTCATGATAAAGGAACCCATTTCTCAATTTTCCCGTTCACATGAGTTCCACGCAGGCAGTGATTTGAGGTCATAGAAACAATCTGGGTTGCTTTTGTGCCTTCACATGAAGATGCTTCTCTTTTTAAAAAAATTCTGGCAAAACAAACGTAGCTACGCATACGCAGCCCACAAATAAAAACAAAGTCAAAGGGGCACGACGCTCTGGGCGGAGCAGTGGTGGAGGTGTGGCCGGGCTGTCGAGGGGGCGTTCCAGGGGCGTTCTGGGGCAGTGCGGAAGCAGGCGACGCCACAGCAAAGACGCAGGGTGTGCTTGCTCCCTGGGCGCGGTTTCCCCTTGCTCAGCCTCTGAATGCTAATCTTAGCCAGTATGGGGCAAGAGCAAATGAGAAAAGCCCGTGTTCCAACTTCTGGTGCAAAGCTGATTAGTGACCATCCGATAACAAGAATGATATTTGTTCCCTGGAATTAAAAACCTCTGTGATTGTTTTTTGTCCTCATGTACAGTTTGGGTTGGAATTTTAAAAGTGCACCTTTCTAGAAACCCACATGGGGTTATTTACACATCACTGTGTGTGGCTGGACCCACAGACAAGATATCAAAAAATCCTGAATGGGCTCATGACAACAAGATTGCCTACAAGATTGCAGTGATACATGGTAAAACTGAGTTAAATCCATTTAAGAACACAATCAGTTCAATGCTAAATTCATTTTCCAGAGAGATACAATACCACTCTGTCTAGAATCAGGTGTTCTGTGGTTAACATATTTATTTCATTGTCAACAACCCATACTTGATGAGAACAGCAAAAGATGTGATATAAATCTCACCAGAAATGATCCCCCAATGGTGGGTCCCATTCTGAAGCTTCACAGCATTGAAAACAAAATAATTTTACTGCCACTGTAGGTCTATCCAGGTGATATGTCAAGTAGCAGAAAGAAGAAAATAAAATAAGAGAGTTCAATGGACTTCCTGTGGCCCACCAAGAAAACTGTTATAGTTTGATACAGTGACTGGGCTGTGTGGCCTCCACAAGAAAAATACTGAGGGACAATTCCACTACTTGGAAACAGCTGGGTTTCATCTCTGCTCAAAGGGAGGCTGAATGCCAGCTGCCCTCAAAGATCAGCCAGGAAGAGGGCAAGAGGCAATCCTCTCTTGCCTTCAACCAGGGAACTGGTCCACAAAAGTTACTCTCCATAGAAATGAGAGGCTGCATCTTTTTCTTTGTCCATTCCTGAGGAGCAAGACCTTCACTTTGTTCTTCAGATGACATATATAGCTGCCTCAGTTGAGAATGTGGAATTCTTCAAAAGTTTGACTTCTCCTCCAGATTGAAATAAATATTTGGTCTGCCTTGCATTTGCAGTTCTACATTTAAACATCCATGCAATATTTTTTTTTTTAAGTATGGCTGAAAACTGCCCGGGGGAAGTGGGGGGGGGGAAGCTTCATGATGTCATAGAGGTCCATCCAGTTAGTACTTTGCACAGCCTGGTTTGCTTCATACTGATTTCCACCCTGAAGAGATGAGTGTATGTGTGCAGTAGCAACATAATCAGTGCTCCTTCCAGAGAAGGATGGCTTTGTGATCAGGTGTTAGGGAAGAAGCAGTAGTCTAATGAATTCACCATTCAATTAATAGCTCAATAGCAAGTATTTTTTTAACTGGAATTCCTCTAATCTCTCAGACTCCACAGCTGCTGTTCCTGCCTGGATGAGCATGTTCCTCAGAAAGTCCCCATAGGAAGACTTCCACATAGGAAGACAGCCAGTCAGATGGACAAAGAAACATTTATGTTGCTAAGTTTTGCTTAAATGCTTGTAAAGTTGAATTGTATAAGAAAATTTGGAATTCATTTGCAGTGAGAAAATGACCACCTTCAAGTACTCAAGGATAAACACAATACTGCTTTAATATATAAAATATAAAGATGCTTTTTGATTCTTGTTTAAAATTGTCTATATACCTATTAATTATGAACAAGTGAGTTGTGACACAAGTAACTACCTAACTTTTGGCTTGCACATCCGATTTTAATTGGTTGAATTTGACATTTTTGTTGCTATTTGATGTTCTTATTTTTAAAAGACTGAAAGATATGTATTATATATCATATAATATATCATATCATATATTTGAACCCTTGTAGGGAGAGCCAGTGCAGTTAAAGTGTTGACGAGATCCTGGGAAAACTGGCGCCATGGAATCTTGCTGGGTGATGTTGGATCAGTCACACACTCAGCAATGACCTTGGCTAGTATTTGAATGGGAGACCTCCAAGGAATACCAGGATTGTAAGATGGAGGCAGGCAATGGCAAACCACTCCCAAACATCTGTTGCCTTGGAAACCCTATGAGGTCGCCATAAGTCATCTATGACTTGATGGCAAAGAAAGAGAAGTAACTCAGGAGGGTGATGTGGAAAGGGAATAGCAGGGGAAGGGTCACATTATTTTCTCTCTGTTGCCTCTCCATTCTAATTAGTACCTTTCTGGAGATGCTTTAGTTTTGAAAAACAGCTTTTATTACACATCTATATACAATATGTTAGATTACTGCAACATGTCTATATGCAATGTATAAATAATCCCAACCATATCCCATTTCAGGCTGTATCCTACGATTATCTAAAATGGATGAATATCTGGTCATTTGGATAAATCAAACTATGTATTGCTCTGTTTTAAAAATGAAGAAGAAGAGTTGGATTTATATCCCCCCTTTCTCTCCTGTAGGAGACTCAAAGGGGTTTACAAACTCCTTTCCCTCCCCCCTTCACAAAAATACACTCTGTGCGGTAGGTGGGGCTGAGAGAGCTCAGAAGAACTGTGACTAGCTCAAGGTCACCCGGCCAGCTGGCGTGTGTTGGAGTGCACAGGCTAATCTGAATTCCACAGATAAACCTTCAGAGCTCAAGTAGCAGAGCAGGGAATCAGACCCGCTCCCTCCAGATTAGAGTACACCTGCTCTTCACCACTACGCCACTGCTGGCTTTATACAGAGATTTGCATAAACTTTAAAGTATAAACTTTATGCAGAGATTTGACCTTCTATCACAAAAGATATGGTCCTAAAATCTGTAAAAGTATATGATCCTGCATCTAGTTTTGAGAATGAACATGACGTGGCTGCTGAGATTCTGGTGCAAAAGGGCTGCATTCATGGATGAACAAATGCCCTTGGAAAGTGAGATACCTAAAGTACCAGACCTTGCACTGGGATCGCAGCCATTCGGCAGAGCTCCAGCCCTTCAGGGAACTGCCAGCAGATGGCACTACGCCTGCATGCATTTGCTTTCCAAAAACAAACACCAGTGTGCACAAAAGAAACTGATATCCAATGAGGTCACATGCCATTTCAAAGAAACCTGATAGTTTTAGCATACTGGGAACCCATTTAACATTATCTCTCTGACTATTATCTCATCTCTATATTTTATCTGACAGTTTTCTAACTCAGCATTTTATATACATGCACTGTGCGGTCCTAAAGGTCAAGCATCGCTAGGAGCATTCCTACCTTTTTTTAAAAGTCAGCTTTTAGCAGTGGCTTATTGTTTAATGCTTTCTACAGTGACCTTGACAAGACAGGTTGTGTTTATCCTGGCTTTTATGTGGCCTGAACGTATATCCCAGTCCATATGCACACTGTCTGACTCCGTTTGGGAACAGGAATCCTCTTTTAACAGCATATTTACAATTAGAAGGCACTAAATTTGCAGAGAACCAGCCCACTTTCAGGGTGACAGGACAATGATCAGATCCCTTTTGATCTTTGAATACCTGAACTGAGCTAATGATAGAGTAAACATTGTACCAAATGAAGCATGCTATAGACGGTGTCGTGAATGAGGTTTATTTTCCAGCATTTAGGGAACAATTAACAAAGCCTAAGGACGTTAATAGACTGGATCAGATCAGTGTTCCATCTAGCTGGCTATAAATAATCATTGCTTTATGGAAGGTTCATCAGCATTGCAAAAGAATGGGAGGCTCTAACCAAATTCACGTTGAAATGGCCTAACATAGACAGGACTGTTTACTAGAGTGAAGTTACAGGAGGAGGAGGTACCTTAACTGGTGCTTTCTCACCACTTGGGGAAATGTGGCCCAAACTCTTGCTTATTCTAACAAAGAGAAGATCTATTTCCTTGGAATTCTGCATGATGGAAAACACATTTATTTTTTGTGGGGAAAATGGGACAACTGAAAATTGAGGAGGCTTTTGCATACTATGGAACTAGAATAATGAGAAACAAAAAAGATGGGACAGGTCAC
This sequence comes from Sphaerodactylus townsendi, assembly GCF_021028975.2. Lineage (NCBI taxonomy): Eukaryota > Metazoa > Chordata > Lepidosauria > Squamata > Sphaerodactylidae > Sphaerodactylus > Sphaerodactylus townsendi. The sequence continues at coordinate 61,296,189 of NC_059433.1, forward strand.
ATTCTTTGATTGAAGAAGTGTAAGAGCAGAGACTGAAGTACTTAGTGATGCCCTGAGATTTGCAGAATGAAAGACCTGGAGAGTCAGAACCCTTTAGCACTAATTGTCTGTGTGCTTTGAGGTCTTCTGTACAACTATGATGGTTAGTTTCTTTCTTTTTTTAAAAAAAGAAAAGAATATTGCATTCTAAATAATCTTGTGGTTCAAATATCCAAGCGTGGCTCAAATATCCAAATGCTGCATTGTAACCTAATTGTTACTCATACACATTTCCCAGCAATCCAAGTTCAGATGTCCATGTCCTGTTTAGACTCATCATGTGGAACCATATTTCAGCCTAGCTCAGACTGGTGAGTTGGCTTTTCAACAATACCTAGATGCCTCAGCATTTACCCTGCTGCAACATTTAGCAGAAGGGTGACCAGGTTCCTTGTTGTAGCTTCAGAGGCATAGCGGGGGGGGGGGGGGGGCGCCTGGTGCACTGGTGTGTCCTCCACCCCGCCCTGCCCTGGAACGCCCCAGAACACCCCCACCACACCCACACAGGGGCGTGCACCCGGTGCATTGCGCCCCTGCCTCCTTGGAGCTACGCATCTGTGTAGCTTGCCCTCAGGTCCCTCCTGCTGCTCAGTGGAGCATTAGGGGTAAAATGAAGAAAAATGGGGTTCTAGAGCAATGGCATGATCAGTTCAGATAACTGTGACTGGTCAGTTCAGAAGAACTGTGACTAGCTCAAGGTCACCCAGCTGGCGTGCGCTGGAGTGCACAGGCTAATCTGAATTCCCCAGATAAGCCTCCACAGCTCAAGCAGCAGAGTGGGGAACCAAATCTGGTTTCTCCAGAATAGAGTACACTTGCTCTTAACCACTACGCCACTGCTGGCTTTATGTAGTGATTTGCATTTCACAAGCCAAGCCAATGACTGATCATTGAGCCACAGCTCCACCCAGTCCTTAGCCCGTCATTCACAACCAGGAAATCAAAACTCTGTGATCACATCAGTCACTATTGGCAAAATGTTCATGTTTCCTTACAGTTCATAAAGATCCACATAATACTATCTAATTTTAATTTAATAACATATATTTTAAAAATCTGGACTAGTTGGCAGCAATAGTGGTTTTGGAAGTGAGAGGAAGGTCATTGGGCATGAATGCTCTGGCCCTTAATAGGGGTCATCTGCATTCATACAATTGTACAATTATGGATTCATCTGCACAGTTCAGATGTCTGGAGGAAGTGTTCATGCATACACTCCCTTCCCATAATTGGGGATGCTGCTTTCTGAACATTGTGAGTCATGCAGAGAGGGCATACATGCAGACACGTTCTCTGTGCATAGGCACTGGGTTCATGAGTCCCATGGGATCACATGGACACAGGGGGCTGGGCTATCAAGCTTATGCTTCTCTGTGGGTTCAATCAGGAAACATGTCATGTACAAGACTAGAATAAATGGACCATTTGGTAGAATCAGGATGATGATGGAGGAAATACAAGTAGGATTGCACTATATAGAATACAAAATCCTTTCCCCCTAACCTTGGATGCCCTGCACAAAACTTGGGTAAGTTCTTGACCTTATCTAGTGTACATAAAACTGTGTAATCTGCACAGGCTATCTTCATCAATAAAAATGGTATTTCTATGCATGCGCAAATATGTGAAGCAGCCCCCTCCTCTGAGTCCAATGATTTAGGAACTCCAAGTGCACATTGGAGTATACATTGAGCTATGAATCAGGGTTTGGTTGTTTTATTAGAAGAACTCCATACATGTTCAAGATGCTGATATTCATGCAGTATAGGACCTTGTTTTCTTTTCCTGAAAAATGAGAAATGGCTGTGCAAACATCTATCACTTATTCTGTTTTAAATGTGTAGCAGCAGGTAAGCAGTGAATGGAGGGGAGACAATGTTGCAGAGAATTTTATTCCTTCACAAATGTTTTCTGTCTGCCAATTTATTTCTGTCTAGTAGAAAGATAATTTAGATAACCAGTGAAAACCAGGGGGCAGATTTTAGTGAATTCCTGTTGCCTTGTCTTCTTGTTACCAACTCTAAGTAGAAGCCTTTGATTTCAGACTGCTTTGTTTTGTGAGATCCACTTTGGAACAGCTTGACCTGTAACTTGCATGCTACTGTTCCACTATCAGTTGAGCCCCATAACTCACCGAGGGAAAGTGACAACTTCACCTATAAAATTATGTCTTCACCTCACCCAAATTTTCTGGATTAGCTTCCCTGCAAATGCTAACAAAAGCAAAGCGTATCGTATCACTGCCCAGGACACCAGCAGTGATGTTTGTGGAACCGTGCACTGTCTCAGAGTTAATCTCCAGGATAATTTAGATTAACCTTTATGGTCTCTGGAAACCACATTGCCTCTCCCCCGCCCTGATGGACTCCTTGGACCATTTTGAATCATAAAAGGTTATTCAAAGCAAATGTTCAAGTAGCCTACCCAAATTTAAAGCAAAAATGAATGCATTTCAATTTAGACCTGCATCTCCCTTCTGTGTAAAGGTAGCTTTTTGTACCATGACAGAAAGCCTAGTGTCTGCTGTGAATAATTCTCACCGGAAAAATTAAGGGCGTCTTGGTTTTCTTTTGTGTTTACTTTTTCATAAGATGGATAACTGTGGCAAATAGATGTACCGGTAATATATCAAAGGCCTGACACATCTCAGGTTTGGAAAGTTTATAAATGGAACTGCTGTGTGACTGTGGGAAGGGGGACTTGGTTAGGGTAGCAGGAAGACCCTCAGAGATTTTCAAGGAAGGGTATGACAGAGAAAGCCAGGGTAGAACTGCAACAAAATCCATCTCTTTGAGTTGGTGAGCTACTCTTCCATTTCTTGTTGTTTTCCATGCTTGCAACTCAGGGCATTCTTGATAGGAATGTACGACTAGTTGAGCTGAAATAAAAATTGTTCTGAAGATGTCTTGGGGAAAAAATTGTGTGAAATTCCTCCTCCCAAAACACTTCTTTTGATATCCTCAAGACATTTTATTTGTGTTGTGCAGAAAGCACCAGTGTTAGTAAGCTTGCAAAGGATCTCCCACTTGCAGTGCAACCTAGGCCCCTTCTGCACATGCAGAATAATGCACTTTCAATCCACTTTCACAATTGTTTACAAGTGGATTTTGCTATTCCACCTAGCTGTGAAGTGGATTGAAAGTGGATTGAAAGTGCATTATTCGGCATGTGCAGAAGGGGCATTGTATAGATAATCCGGAGGTCCCTGTCAGAATGGCATATGAATATCTAACAAAAGGACAGGAAAAGAAATATTAACTAAGCCATTGCAAGAACTAAGCAGACATATATTTTAAAGTTGTGTAATGACCAACTGAAATGGTCATTGATGGAATTGATTGTAAGGGGGAAGGGAGTTGAGCTGCAGTTCATTCCAGTCAGATCATGAGGTGTCAATTACTGAAACTGATTTGTACTCTTTAAAGAATATATTTGTGCTTGTGAGAGGTTACCTTGCAACAATAGACACATGTTTTTGTGTTGATAAACAAAACACAGAAATCGTTGTTTAGGAAACAAATACATAGGATAATTTTTGAAATTGGTTTGTACTTCATATAAATACTACCTAGCCTCACATATCGCACATGCAAAAGTTTGTGCACATACAAGGGAGGCTTACATATTTTCCACAAGCATGTAGAAATATTAACATCTACACAACCTATGTTGACCGCCCACATTTGTTAGCAAGTAGCTCAAGTTAGCAAACAGCTGATTATCTGAATATACAACAACTATATACATCATATATTCTCCTTTGGCCTTTAGACCGGGCGCCTGTGTGTGTGTGTTTTTACACAACCTTGTTGTTTAATCTGTATTTATTGTTTTAATTGCTGCTGAATTTTAATGAGTTAGATTTTATGTTATATTGATTTACTGTTCTGGAAACAGTTATGTTGTGAGCCGCCTCGAGCCCTTCGGGGATGAGGCGGCCTATAAATTTAATAAATAAATAAAATAAAAAATAAAAATAAATAAATATCTTGACAACTTTGGGACAAACAGTTTTCCAAACAGCATAGCAATTTCCTTGTTGATTTTGTCACTAAATATCAGTTTGTTGCCACCACACCCTATAAGATTATTATTTGATACAGGGAATAGATAGCATGCTGTGCACAAAGGTATATGGGACATATTGCATGATCTTCCTACATTCATTCCAAGGTAGGGTTCCCTCCCCACCCCCCACCCCCCATCACTTTGAACAGCAATTCAGCATATCCCAAACTGCCTCTGAAATCCTCTTGATTTTCCCTCAAGGCATGAGATCATAGTTAAAATACAATATCCCTCAAGAAGCGAACTGGGAGCCTTTTTAGTACGGGTGGGAAGTTTGTATTATTAAATGTTCTGTAATTTGTCCAGTAAAGTGTGGACTAGATGAGGTCAGATTGATTTGAGTTTTGCAATTTAGAAACTATAGAGAGAAGGAAAGACTGCCACTTGCTTTTGCTGTCCTGGAGGATTCCTTTCAGGGTTTATTTTTTTCCTTGTCTGTCTTTGTTTTGAAGAAAGGTCAATGGACAGACTTTGATTTCTTTGTGCCTATAAAAGGTCATTTGAGTTCTTTTATCTCCTGTCACTTGAATGGAGGGCTTCTTGAGGGATAGCTGTACCTTCTGAGTTGATAAGATTTTCAGTGGAATCATACACAGCCCCACTCAGTAGACATGAATGGGGTTCCGATTGCTCTCACATAGGGATAAAAGATTCCATGCTACTGAGTCCATTGCTAGTTGCTTGCTTGCTTGAAGTAGGTTCTCAACACATATTTGTTAGGAATAATGAAAATGTAAACAGCAGTGCCAAATGACTGTTAAATGATGGAAATACAGGTTATGTAATCATGTGAAACTGAAATATAATGAAGAAAAGTGAAGAGGCCATTCATGACACCAATAACTGGTAATAATGTAATTCCTATTTTTTGCTAAGTGAATTAACGCCAGTAATAGCTGCATCATCTCAGGTGCTTTATAAGTCCTTGGGAAATACTATCGGACATCTTGATGAATTCTAATTCAGCACTTTCACTCTGGCATCTCCTTTTGACCTTTTTTTGTTGAAGAATGGTGGTTATTATGGAAGAGCCTGGGATAGCCCTTGCGGGATGTAGAATTTGAAGTTATTATTGGATTCATAGAGGTAGGTGTCTGATAACCTCTGTTAGGAATGCCAGCTGGTAGGCTTTGGCCTACAGAGAAATTCTATCTGCTGCATGGTGGGCCTGTTGAATTCTAATTGAGGTGTGAAGGTTTTTTCCACAGCTTCATTTACAAATAAAATGTTTGCTTTTTTATTTGTTTTGCTTATGTTTATGTACCCGACACTTTCATTGCTGTATCTTTCTTTGGTTCTTTTCATATAACGTGTTGAATCCAAAGTATTATTATTTTTTGTTAAGAGGGGAGCAATATCTCCCTCCCACAGCAGATTCCTGATTTACCCCTCATGATGTTATTGGTGGTCATTCCCACCAATTCAGGGAAATCAGTGAGCTTCAATATGGATAGACGATATAGAAGTTCCATTCCACTGATGGAAGTGCCATCTGTCTCCAGAAGTCCTGGTTTGAATCTCTTGCAGCATCTAGTAATTTGGAAAGTTCTGTGACAGGAGTAGGTTGTAGAACAAAAGAAATCTCCTGTATCCTTGATCACGTATTGTCTTGAGAAATTTATCTAGCTGGCCTATAGAGGATTTGTCAAAGCAACAATGACTGCTATTGGGGATGTCAGAGCAGATACAGTTAAACTTCACTGGAAATGTATTGTAGCCAAATTCTTTCCCAATGGATGAAAAGTCAGGTTAACAATTTCTTTATTTCTTCATTTATGTGTGGAGTCTCTATTGAGTCTCTATAATGACTGATTATGGGTTGATGTTTACTAGAATAGGCACAGGCCTTTCTTTCCACCTTGTGTGGTATGTGGCAAACGGTAGTGGCTAGTGAGTTATTAGCAGTTTTTGACATTTGTCAGATTTCTGTATTTCATAGCAGGAAAACAGAAATGGCAGCAATCATGCCTAATTTAGCTTCCTGTGATATCAGGACTTCATGGACTCCCACTCATTTCAAGAAGCACCTAGAAAAGGTTTACAGATGTGCAGGAGGTAGTTGGCTATGACAGTGATGTTGCCAGTGCTGCACACGGATCAACTAATGATTAAGCTATCAAAAGCAATCACTGGAGCTTACTGACAGCTGGCTCAATTGTTTGCACCTGTTTCTCCCTTGCATTACACATATGTCTGGAATGGATTACCCTGGCTTGTGCTGGATACATTTCACCTTTTTCTCCCATGATGTGCAAAACCAGCATCTTTACTAAAGATCATGAAACCCTTTCCAATTGAGGGGCTCAGAAGTTCAAAGGCACTGTGCCTGTTGTCTGCTTCTTAGTGGGACAGAACTTGCCAGCTGATAACAGAAAAAAACAAATTGGACTCATCCATGAATTTTACATTTTGCGCTTAACTCCCTGTGAATATCAAGGTTAACTAGAAAACAGCATCCAGATGGAGTCCTGGGATGGGATCCCAAGAAGATGAAGAATTTTTCTTTTTTCTATTGAGACTGGTATAACACTAGAATAATCCCGCCCTTCAATAGAGTTTTGAAGCAAAAAAGATCAACTTCAAGAAACAAGATTTCTTCTCTTATTGGTTGGCTGCACTGTCCAAAGAGATTCTTAACTTGCTATCAATATTATCAAGGGTTCTATAGAAAGGAAGGCATCAAACAAGAAGGCTCAAAATCAGACTTGCAATACTTGCTTCATAATATGAGACAGAACACCCCCAAGGTTGTAAAAAATGTCTTTTGAATGTTTTTATCCTCAATTCTTAATGACAAGTTAAGAAAAATGCCTCCAAATGAGCCTATGTGAATTTGCCAGCTTGTTTCTAGCACCCTTCCTTCTGTTTTTCAAGCAGGTTTGCGTCTTTGACTTTGCTCATTTTAGGAGTCGGTTACTGCTGCTTCTTTTATCTGGAAGATCTGCTGTGCCTCTTTCTAATCTCTCTGCGCTGTGAACATAAATGCAGATTAGTTCACACACAATGTATATCTGTCTAAAGGCAAATATGAAATTAAGTAACAATTTTATGTTCTGTCACTGCTAAACAATGGATGACTTTCAGATCTGTTTATTTCTACAAGGTTTGTGTGTGGCAGGGAGAGGGGATTTCTCCTTCTTCCCAACAATCAGAGCCAAGTCTGTATGAAATACAGCAGCTGAAGTATGCCAATGTTTTCAAAGAAAGCCAAACATGTGTTCTGAGCTCAGTGGCTCTTGGCAGATACTTAGGTTTTAAAGAAGCCCTGATGCCTCCTAGAAAACACAGAAAGACATTCTGTTTGGAAATAATCTGCTCGTGTCACACTGAGTGAAATCTTAGCTCCTGCAAAGGCAAAGGAAAGTTTGTCATTCACTTGAATGGGGGCAGGCCTCACTCACTGCCTGCCTGTCTTAAATCATATCTTCTCCTTGTGAAAGCATCCACACTTTAAAAGAAACTATGCTATTTTTTTAAAATAGCAGCCTATAATTACATACCAAGTTGAACACAGTAGAGTGAGAACTAATTACAGGAGGGTTTTTTTTGCAAACCCCAAACAAATTAGTTACTTCTTCTTCAAGACTATAGCTGTCAACATTTTTCACTTGTTCCCCCTCAGTTTCCCTGAATTAGATGAGTTTTACAGAGTCTTCTTTTTTGTACAACTTGGTGGGCTACTGTTCCTTGTCTTAGGTCATTAATTTTAGAAATGGAAAATAATAGCTTTTTAATGAAAAGTGCTTCACTAGCAAATATGCAAGAGGCTTTCAATAAATATGCTATTAGATCTTTCCTTTGATCAGCAATATTATATTTATTGCTGTAAATTTTATTATAGCACTTGTCAGATGAGATCTGTTTGGGGTAATTAGATAAAGGGCAAAGGTGCTTTAAGTGTGACCTTTAAAAGTGTGTGTGTGTGTGTGTGTGTGTGTGTGTGTGTGAGAGAGAGAGAGAGAGAGAGAGAGAGAGAGAGAGAGGTGAAGGTGATTGGCATATTTGGAAGAATTTTTTTACATACGCTTACACAAATGAATCAAGCACAGTATGTGTGTATCCTTATTCATCTTACACACACATGGTGTTAACACACAGTCTGTATGTCCAGTTTGGAAGGCAGTGCACATAGGTACTCAGTTTCTTGAGTGCAGCATATACACAACTGATTGGGCAAGCATAAAAACATGTTTCTCCTGTGATTAATAAGTTCCCAGATCTCCTTCGGAACAGATGGGGGCAAACCATAGGGCACTGCTTGGGTGTTGAAGGCCAGAGACCAGTAACATTTGATCGGTTATGGGGCACTGTTAAGTGCAATCTGATTGCCAAGTAATAGTATGTAGTCTGTACTGAAAACATGGAGTTCTAGGCCTAGATCTATTTAGTAGATCAGACCTAAAGTCTATCAAACTGCCCAAGGAGCTGCTGATACAGTTCTACAGAGGAATCATTGAGTCTGTCATCTGCACCTCTATAACTGTGTGGTTTGGTTCTGCAACCCAACAAGATCGACACAGACTTCAGAGAATAATCAGAACTGCAGAAAAAACAATTGCTGCTAACCTGCCTTCCATTGAGGACCTGTATACTGCACGGGTCAAAAAAAGGGCTGTGAAAATATTTACTGACCCCTCGCATCCTGGACATAAACTGTTTCCCCAACTTCTTACCCTCTAAACGCCAAGCTACAGAGCACTGCACACTGCTAAGATCAACTAGACATTACAAGAACAAGTTTTTTCCAATGCCATCACTCACCTCTGTTAAAACAAATAATTCCCTCGATAATCGTTACACATTAAACCATTTATTATATACCTCTATTATATAATTACTGCACTACTTTTTTTCATCATTCCTATTACCCATCTCCTCCCACTTATGACTGTATGACTATAGCCTGTGCTGACATTTCATTTCATTTCATTTTATTTTATTTTATGATTTTACATTTTATGTTTTCATTACTACTGATTGTTTCCTGATTGCTTACTAGACCTATATGACAATCATTAAGTGCTGTACCTTATGATTCTTGACAAATGTATTTTTCTTTTATGTACACTGAGAGCATATGCACCGGAGACAAATTCCTTGTGTGTCCAATCACACTTGGCCAATAAAGATGCTATTCTATTCTATTCAGAACAGACTAGCTGTTAGGTCTCGAACCTTAAGCCAATAAGCAGACTCTGGTTTGTTGATCACTAGTGTTTATTGATAAACGTCAGAACACCAAAGCTTGGCAAAGCCAGTTCTGACAAACCTGGCTTTAGCCATCCCCTTCAGTGGTGGAGCGCCAAGGGGGTGGGGGATGGGGTGCACGCACCGGGTGCACGCCTGGGGACGTAAAATTGTGCCCCGGCCCCTCCCCCTTTCCCCCATGCCCCCCACAGCCCTCCACGGCACCCCCGCAACACTCCCCGCCCCCTTCCCACACTTACCTACATTCCTTTTCTTTTTTAGTACTTTTTGAGGCTGAAAAAAGCAGCCTATTTACAGTTCAGGCTAAAAACTGCCTGAGGAACTACAGTTCCCAGGAGATCTTGGGGCTCACATAGTCTCCTGGGAAGTATAGTTCGTTAGAACTATAGAAAAGGGACATAGGTAAGTGTGGGAAGTGGGGCAGGGGTGTGTGCTGCGGGGAGGGTGCCATGGGGGGCTGCGAGGGGGCACCACAGGGGGCATGGGGAAAAAATACTGCGCACCGGGCACAGTTTGGCCCAGCTACGCCTCTCATCCCCTTTATTCCCTACAGACTCCCCCTCCTGAATTCCCAAGAAAGAATGAAAAACAGTTCCCAGAGCTGAGGCGCCCCAAGGTCAGTGGCAGATAGTAAGAGAAAGACACCTGGCTTCCTGCTCTCAGAAGATAACATACGCGGCTCCATTTCCTATGGGACCAGGGTGTCAGGGAAAAGCCTAGTTATCAACAAAGCATGTGAAACCATAAAGTAAAGATCAAGGAAAGAATGGCCCAGATGGCAGTGGTAACATATAGCAGGCTGGTTACATATAACTTTCAGCAGCAGTGTTTTGTAGCATTAAGCAGTTATAATGAGGTAGGAATGTATCTCAATCACATAGATACAATCCCCCTGACACTAGCAGATAGTTGATATGTGTATAGGCTTGTGGTAATTTGCATATTTAGCAAATACTCATTTTGTGGCCAGCCTCTGTGCCCTGCCCTTGGCCCCTCGTCAGATAGCAGAGACATGTTCTATGGCTTTGAAAGTGATGTTCTTGTTTAGTATGCCATTGTAAAAACCTTATCCTGGGATTAAGCCCATTTAATAGCCTTAAGTAGAATTCGTAGTAGACCTGTTTGGTATTGCTAAGGTGCCAAGTCCAAAGGCACTTTAGAGACCAACAAGATTTTGGGTCCATAAACTTTTGAGAATCAAAGTCCCTTGTTCTCTTAATCCAGAGAACTGGAAACCCAAGTGATAAGTCTTAGAGAAGTCTGAATGTTTGTCTTGGAGAAACCTAGGTTTTTGCCTTTTCACAAAACTGGTTCTCTCTAATATTCATGCCAGTTCTTGTACTCATGATTTATTAACCCCTATAGACTGAGTTTTACATTTGTTGCCAATAAATTTCACCCTGTGCTGATTCCTTTGGGCTGGTTGATGCGAGCTGCAAAATGTTGAGTAGCTCATCAACAAAGATGAGAGAGTTATTTTCTTGGACTTAGTGGTTTCCCTAATGCATTATAGCAAACCAGTAGGTGCCCAAGATTCCCTTATCTCATTACACGGGGGTTGATTAACAAAAACATTTTTAAGATCTTGCAGCTAAGCTTAGGTTCATATGAACTATCTTTCTGGCTGTCCTTTTAAAAAAGTTTAATATTAATTTCAACAAACTGTAATTACCTGTGTGGTACACGCCTAATACATGGAGTTGTTCATGAAATAAATCTACATTTGCTCATATTGGCAGGAAGGGTGTTAACTATAGTTCACTATTCTGTCCAGCTTTTGAACCTCAGTCCTGTTTCTAGATTGGCCAGGGGCCCCTCCTTCCTGGGTTGTGACATCAGAGTAGAGAGAATGTTGAAGTTCCCATCCCATCCAAGCAGAGAATGATTCTAGTTTGATTTTCTCTGGTGCAAAAGCAGAGCTGGGCAGAGAGCCAAAGTGAAGCAGGCAACAGCTGGGGGCAGACGAAAAGGATCCAGCACAGATGGTAGCAGCTGCAATAAGTAACACAGCCCTTCCTGGACCTGCTGTACTCTTCTGTGCTGCATGCAACCCTGTTTGGTGTCTCTCAAGCAAGTGGTGTGGCCTGTTTCGCTCTCCATAAAGAGCAGATGGTTCATTACGCAATACAAGGTGTCAGACTGATCTATGGAAAGGGAAGGAATGAGGGCCCAAACAGAGGGAGAGAGGTGACAAGGAAGAAAGGACTAAGTACTTTTTACATACTAGCCATTTAGTAATTATAATAGCTGCCTATGGATCTGGGAACCATAGATAAAGATAAAGTATTTAGCTGTATAAGCCGCATCCTTCAGCCTGCTCACTGCATGCAACGTCGAAATAGTTGTGCATTAGGTTGAAAAGGTTAGAGCAATTATTTAAAAAGAATGCTGTTCTCATGAAAATGCTCTCCAATAATGACACAAATAATATCCCAAATGTGATTGTTTAAAAAAACCTAGATATTGTGGTCAATGAAGAAGTGTCAGAGTGCTAAAACAATAGTGATAAATTTAACTGCCGCGTTAAGAAAAAGAGACTTGTGTGCCAAGGTAGCTTAGTTGGCAAGTTAGAGAATGTTTTTCATACATGAAGCTCAAATGGGCCTGTAACAGGAATTAGAAGCTTACATTGGCAAGAGCACTTCCTCTGTCTAGTCTGTATTATCAAACTTGTATACGAGAAGCTCAGATACCATGTCAAAATCCATTGGATTCCTTATTGTCCATCATTGAGTAGGTCTTTTCTGGTCATTTACTCTGTTTTCCTATGTGGTCTATAGCCTGAAAGTGCCTTAACTATCTTTGTCGATCATTAAATTACACGAACGGCATAGAATAACCCTTTTTAAGTTCCTGTTGGATTTGCAGCTGAAAAGTGTTAATAATAGGGAAAGAATGAGTGGGTTCCTCTGTTATGGCTATAGTTCCTCCTCCCTTTCCTCCAGTAACAGGTGGCATTTCTTTAAACAGCTTGCTATGGGCAGCTGGTTGATGGTTAATTCCAGCTAGATATCTACTCTGTATTTAACCCAGTCACACCTGTTTCATACAGCAAACAAGAACCTTTTTAAACGTCCGGTATCTACAAAGGAACTGGTTTACCTCACTTTGTGTGTGTGTGGGGAGGGTGGGGGGAGGCATGAGGAAGACAACCCATAGTCCTGTCACACAACCTTCAGCTGTCTTAATTCTTGATATTTTCAGATTCCTGCCTCTTCTTGGACCTGAGGTAAAAGGACACATCGTAGGTCGCTTTCTCCCTCCCTTTTCTCTCCTCTTCCCTTGCTTTGTTTCCCGCTCTCTCTTAACACAGCTATTTCATTATCATTTGATCAGATTTGCCTTCCACTAAAACTTCCTTTCCCTTGAAGCACACAGTGACATGAGTATGCATGCCCCTCCAAGCCTTTTTATTGTTCGGAATTAAGAAATGGCAGAATAGGCTCATGAAAGATTAATGACTTCCTGCAAGCATCTTTGTACCTGAGGACAAGCAATTACAAAAATATGTCCAAAAGGCAGGGGTGGGGGGAGGGGAGGAGAGGGATAGGGAAACTAAACAAGAAAGGATGTTAAGAAGATGTGGGCCAGGTATTTCCTGGCAGCAGACAGAAAGCTGAGCTTGGGTTTGCTGCCACTTCATTTAGCAAGCAAATCTGTTCTTGAACAAAATATTATCAATCTGAGTTCTGTATATAAAGTTGTCTTTGTAATGGATGACTGACATTGCCGAGGTACACCCCTCCATTAGCTGTGAGTGTGTCTGCTGGGCGAAGGACTGTTCCTGAAGGAGCAGAAGTTTTTGCATTCAAAATGAAAAGTAGCTGCATTCTCTGGAGGTCAGCAGAAGGGGCCGTGAGGTAGCTTATACCTGAAGTCCAGAGGTCTGCATGCATACTCAAGATTATAAAAGCACTTGCATCGTGCTCTGATACACAATCCTTTGCACAGCAACTTATCAACATGAAGTGCTAATTTTATTCACATTATTCAGAGAAGACCCTGAATTTATAACACTGAACATACATGAACAATGACCTATAGTCAGCCTACTGAGTTTGCAAATGTGTGCTCCTTCTGCCCTTTTTACATTTTTAACGAAACACTTGCAACATCATAGGAGTACACACCATGTAAACAAAATGTGCAAAGTAATCCTGGGTCCAGAAAGAAACGATTAGTTATGTAAAACAGCTTGGATACGTTGAATAGATTTTCCTCGTACTGTTAATTTTTTTGTTTGTACAAATTGTTCATGTGAGCATGTCTGGCTCCATCTGCAAAATGAAGTCTTGAATTAGAACCCTATGCCATATTAGAACCCTATGCCATAGGGGCTGTGGCTCAGTGGTAGAACATCTACAGAAGGTCCCAGGTTCCATTCCTGGCATCTCCAGTTAAAAGGGTCAATTAGCACATGCTTGAAACTGTGGAGAGCTACTGCCAATCTGAGTAGACAGTACTGACTTCGGGCCTTTCCCCACTCCCTTCCATCCCCCCTTTGCCGCGCGCTGCTCTCAGCGCACGGCATCCCAGGCGTGCGCCCAGGCGTCCCCACGACCCCGCGCTCTGTGCGGGGTCGTCAAAAGGCGCCGTTCGGAAGAGCGCCTGGGATGCCGCGCGCTAAGGGGGCGCGACAGCGTCAGCGTCAGGGCGGCTGCGCTGTGGCCGCCCCTGCCGTGGGGAGGGAGGAGGAACTCCAAGCTACTCTCCTCAAGTAGCGCGGGGCTTACGGTAAGTGGGGAAAGGCCCTTTGATGAAGTAGTAGTCCAGTTCCATATAAGGCAGCTGCATGTGATCTTGTGTTCAGAGAAGAATCATTTGGTTTGGGATGACCCAGTTTAAACACATTTCTAGAGCTGGCAGTTGTGGAACTGTATTTGTGACCGGAGTAGGATGTTTCTGGGCCCCTCACAATGACACAGAGATTCAGAACCATCATATGATGAGAATCACCTTGGCTGATCTTGTGAAGGGAAAAGTGGTCTGTGAAAGCATCCTAACTTACTTTCAGCTCCCTCCCCAAATTAAACTTGTGAGTTCACAATATATAGCTTCTTTCGTTTTTTACGGAATCTTCCTGTGTTCTTACAAAGGCTCATTTTCTGCTTGATTTCCTACCATTTGCTTTGGGTTCACAGAGAGAGCCAAAGAAAGAGCCTAAGAAGAAACTCTATATACCAAGTACTTTAAAGTGAACATTCATCATTCAACTTACTCTCTGTCATTGCCTTTGAAGGAGATGTGGAACCAAAAACATTCTCCTGTTTCTCTCCAAAAAGCACCAACACTACAGATAGTCACAAAGAACAGGAACTTATTTATATGAAAAGGAAGTATATACCGGTACCTATCATTCACTTAAGGACAACCCCCCCCCCCCAACAACAACCCTGATGTAAAATATCTTGTGAAAGTAATGGAACCAAACCTATGAATATGCTGCATTTTTTCCTCCCCTTGACCATTCTTGACTGTAAATATGCAAGTGAAACAATTGGTTTCTGTCGTCTTCCTAATGCTTAATTATCTTTTACAGAGTTTTGTATGTTGTTGGAGAAAAATACCTGCAGTAACATGACACTTTGCAGATTACCACGGCACTGTTGTAATCCAATCAAAAGCCACATCAGACTTCTGTCTGTCTCCTCTTCTTATGGTTATTCCAAGTCATGATCCCACAGAAGAGACCCCATATGAACGTGCCTTTGATCATGAAGATGTTCTATAGAAAGCTGTCAGTATTCAGTTCTCTAAAAGTTAAGCCCATTGACATCCACTGAATAAGAGGGGTATAACTCTATTTAGGGTTACTCTGTAAAATATTGCTTAATAATAATATTTTCTCCATCTTGAAACTTAAGTGGGTTTTCAAACACAGATACACTGTTAAAGGCTTTGTCTATTCTACAAAATGAGGTTATGCTTCAGTGTGGAATTGCTTATTTCATTGGTCATTATTTTCTAAAGGAGGATCTCAATTTCTCCCAACTGAAGTCAGTGTTTCTGAACCACAGGAAGTTCTTCTTAAGTTGAACTACTTGCAATTAATATGTCCTATTGATTTCAGCATTTATTTCATTTATTTCAAACATTTTTATGTAATCTTCCCACTTAGGGTCCACACAGCAGCAAACTTTAAAATATTTAAGCAATTCAAATATTTAAGCAATTCAAATATTTACATTTAAAATTATAAAATAATTCAGTTAAACACACATAAAAGAAAGAGGGCCAGTAGCCATTACAGGGGTTGAGGAGGTGGGACAAAAAAGTCTTCACCTGTTGGAAAAAGACATCAATAGAGAGAGACAGGCACTGGCGTTCCTGCCTAGGGACATGGGGTACCCCTTGTCCCCGGGAGCATCGATTGAGGTCATGTGGGGGGCGCCAAAACATCCTCCTAGGCAGCCAGGGATTGAGCAAGCCCTAGAAAGCAGGCACTGAAGCAGCTGACTGCTCCCAGTGCCTGTCGTAGCCCCGCCCACTCTGTACGGTGGCCTGGAGTGTCCAGGGGGCGGGGGAGAAGTCCCACTGGGCTCCCAGGAGCAGGACTGGGGAGCTCCGCCTCCCCTCCCTCTAACCCAGCGTGCCTTATTCACCTTACATTAAGTGTGGCATTACTCAGAAGCCTCCTCCCCGGCAGCCGGGCGCCGGCAGGCACAGGAAAAGGCAAGCTAAGCAGGGAGCCCAGAAGCAGCAGCAGAACTGAAGATGATGCTGACGTTTGCTTGGTAAACCTTCAGATGGGGGGTGACTTGTGAGAGATTTACATGCTTAAAAGTTAATTCCCCTTGCACTGGCTTGGAGCTGTTTCTCAGGCTAGCAGCCTACCTCACAGGGTTGGTGTGAGGACACAATTAGGAAAGTGGTGGGGAGAGAGCCATGCCTGTTTTGCTGGGGGTAGGAGGTGATTTGTGTGAGATGATGCTGATGTTTGTTTGGTAAACCTTCAGATGGGGGTGACTTGTGAGAGATTTACATGCTGAAAAGTTAATTCCCCTTGCACTGGTTTGGAGCTGTTTCTCAGGCTAGCAGCCTACCTCACAGGGTTGGTGTGAGGACACAATTAGGAAAGTGGTGGGGAGGGAACCATGCCTGTTTTGCTGGGGGTAGGAGGTGATTTGTGAGAGATGGTGCTGATGTTTGTTTGGTAAACCTTCAGATGGGGGTGACTTGTGAGAGATTTACATGCTTAAAAGTTAATTCCCACTTGCACTGGCTTGGAGCTCTTTCTGAGGCTAACAACCTACCTCATAGGGTTGGTGTGAGGACACAATTAGGAAAAAGAGTTGGTGGGGAGAGAGCCATGTATGTTTTGCTGGTGGTGGGAGGTGTTTTGTGAGCTGGTGCAAAAAATCATTGTTTGGTCGTTGTGGGGGAGGGTGGTTGTCCATACCTGGGGTGGGGGTGGGGGGGCACCAAACTCAGATTTTGTCCCCGGGCTCCAGTTTGCCTAGATTCGCCCCTGGAGACAGGTGAATCTTTCTAGTCAGGGAGTTCCACAGTTTTGGTGCCATGAACAAGAAGACCCATTCACAGGTTGTGATCAGTCCAGCTTCAGGTGGTGTGGAAAACTGAAGCAGGGCCTCTGAAGATGACCTGAGTGTATGAATAGCTTTATATGGGAGAAGGCAGTCCTCAAAATATGTTGGTTCCAGACAAGTTACCCATGCTACAGGTCTGCTTCATGGACTTACACCTATTGGTTACTCTTTTCCGCATGTACACAGATTTCCCCAGTGGTCAAACCTTGCATCTTGGAAATATTTTCTGTGAAATCATTCTGCACATCTCTCCCCCCCCCCCTGCTGTTTTGTAGTTTTTTTGCCCTTGTCTCTTCAGTTGCATTTATTCCACACACTACTGCTAATGGTGGTGAGATGTCATTCATGATGCAGAAGAACAATCCTCCCCCTTTTTTTCTTTTTTTGCAGGTGCTCTAGAGTAACTGTTCAATTCAAAAATGTCTCAGAGCACCATCCGGGGTTGGGAGGAGCAATGCGGCTATGCTAGTGGATTCACTCTCCCCAGGGCACTCTTCCCCACATAGGGGTGATCCCGCCAGTGTGTGATTACTGTGACCCCCCCCCCCTAATGGTGGAATGTGATGCTGGATGCAGCACTAGCATCCCAGCACCCCTTCTGCCACCACCAATGTAGTGGGGGGTGGGCCAGGGGCATGACTGGGGAGGAACCAACATTTGTCAGCTTCCTTCTAGTCATTTGCCCCATTGTACTGGTGGCTCGGTATTCAGACATACCCAACCTTAAAAGGTGGCATAAATCCATTAATTCCAACAAAGGCCTTTTGGCAGTGGGGACGCCTTTTTGCTTTTTAGGCCTCCCCGTGCTGCCAGGGAGCCTCAGTGGAAGTGATAGGGCAGCCATGATGCTTCAGCTGACCACCTGGCCCTGTGGATGGGACTGCCTGTCTCCATTATTGAGAACTCTTAACTTAAAGTATCTTCCGGAGTAGGCACAATTACCTGAAGGGAGAAAAACATGTAGTCCACTCTCCCAACCATTAAAAAAAAACCATTTTTGTTCAATTTGAGCGGTAGTAATGCATGAAGGCTACTGCAGCAGTCCCCAATTACATGCAGCAATTACTCCTAGTACTCTTTTCAGTTGCCCCAGCACTGCAATGCTCTATGACTCACATAATCACCCCCAGTTTCAAAATTGCTCTCTGCCCTAATGTTACATCGGTAGTTCAATATGAAATGGAAAAAGCTGATCCAATTGACCCTGCTTCTTTGTATCTCTGCCTCAATTTTACATCAGTAGTTTGATGTAACAGAGGTTTTTTTTTTAATCCTTTTGAAAAATGAGGGGGACAGAGAGGAGAAAATGGATGAAGGGGAGGTTGGGCAACTACACAAGACAAAGACAAAAGCCAGGTGTTTAGTGTGGTTGAGAAATAAAAAGTCCATATCAATATGATCACATGGTCAAGAGAAACTTGCTTGGAAATGGATTTTAAAAATCGTGATTAAAATGATCAGGAAAACAATGGCATGTGGTGGCAAGATATGTTGTAAGTGACTCATGTGGAAAAGGCTGGTGTTTATCTATGGCCCCATCCTCACATGTAGAATAATGCACTTTCAATCCACTTTCAATGTGCATTGAAGCTGGATTTTACTGTGCGGAATAGCAAAATCCACTCGCAAACAATTGTGAAAGTGGATTGAAAGTGCATTATTCTGCACGTGTGGGAGGGGCCTACATGAGTATGTACCTGGAAGCACTCACATGGACAAAACAAATATGTGTTTTAGGAAACAACACTCAGTTCAAGATTAAGGAAGTGTATGTGGGCAGGGGGGGAAATTCTAATGTATCTCAATTATACAAGCCTATAGTATCCATTTAGCTTGCAAACTGAACATCCTTGCAGAACATACACTATATGTTCTTGCTTTTAGATGCATGTGAGGCAACTGCATCTCTTGAGCACCCAGTTCATAAGCACATATTTCACTGAAACAAGCTCTGCTTCCTCATCCTTTCCTGCCCTGTGATATGCTGAATAGGGCTGTTATGTAAGTGTGAAAAAAATAATAAACCTGTATTTTACAAGTAAGTGATACCCCATCTCACATTGTTAAATATCATCATTGGCCCAATGGGAGAAGCACATGGCTTAGTCTGAAGAATACCGGCTGCTGCCAACAGTTGAATAGCTGCATAAGGCAAACCAAATAAATTAGATCCTTCTTGGAATGTTAATGACACCAAGTTATGAAGGGGAGGGGGAAAGCTCCTGCCAACATGCACGAGGTAGAAAGTATGAATTGGCAAGTCCTGCTTGCTCAGTATGTTAGAGAATGCTTCAAAGAGCTGGTGTTAATCTTCATGACTGATGACAATAACACTTTGTTAGGACTCACACTGAAGAAACCCTTGTATTGGATTGCCTTCACCAGGGCTACCTCTAGACTTATTCATTTCCTCTCCTTTTACATCCTTAGTTTCAACATAAAGGTAGAGAACATAGGAGTCTTCTTTCTTGCCAGAGGACAATCCTAGATTTAGCCATCTGTTAACAGCTAAGCAAGGCAAGATGATAGCAGACCTATTTGTTTAAAGCTAGGCCTGCTCTAATCCCACAGAAAGTGGGAGATAGACTCTGATTTGTAGATCAACAAAAATTTGCTAACGAATGTGTGGGATAATTCCCCATCTGTGGTTTACCTAGTTTTTAACTTTTCTCTTCCATCGAGTTCAGGGGCGGTAATTGAGAAAATCTGAGAGGAAAGCACTTGACGGAAGGAGAGAAGTAGGAGGCACAGTGAGTCTTTGGCTCTCCTCATCAGTATGCCCTTTTTGATCTAAGTACTGGACCTCCACCCACCCTTCCATATCACACACTTGCCTGTGCAGAAGCTGCCCCACAATTGCTGAATAAAACTTGCAAAATAAAAACAATAGATTTTTAAAAAACTATTTCAAACTATATAAACAACTCTTGATATTGTGGCATTATAAAACTGTGAAGAAAAAGCAGGAAAGACAAAATCCAGCCATGAAACTCTACAGCTCGAAGAAATATTTTCATCATTTAATGCTACTAATTTCACCATTTAATTTACAAATAAAGAAGACCATCTAACCACATGGGAAATATCAGAAAGCCTTACCACTTGGTAGACAATGCAGGGCATGCCATATCTAGTTTGAACAAACCAATTGGTAAGAAATTTTGCCACAAAGTAAAGTGAAAGTTGTGTTTAGCTACCATGCTGTGGTGGTGACTAGAGGTCAGCTGGGGTATCATTCCTTTTAGGAGGTCGTTGTGATATGAGGGGAAAATACTTGAGGGAAAAAATACTTTTCACGTAATGTTGCTGAGTACTTGAAAATTGATGGAGCATCTGTAGCCATTTCAACTGCAGTTCTCTGCATTCCCTCTAAAATGGTTAGTGTAACAGAACACTCTGACACATGTTTTAAAAACACAAATGCACACGGAAGGAACTAAGATTCAGGGCTAGACATGATGCTGGAAGATACATTAATGGGTCTCCAATGGTCATTTACATTGCCTCTGTCTAGGGACTGGTTCAGATCAGAGCCATTTCACCAGAAGGGAGATTCCTCTCAGATTGTAACAATCTGAATTGAATCTCAAAGCTGCTATTTGCCCCATGTGCGCCTGTATTTTTATTTCTATATTTTCCCTGAGCTCTAAATGCAAAATGAATTAAGGAAAAAAAATTATTATGCCTCTATTGCCGTGAACCAAGTCCAAACGGGGGTTCCACGTGTCTTCAGTATAATGTTTCCAAAACATCAGGAATCAGTTTACTCATCTCTTATTGTCATGCACTGGGACAATGTGAGTTTTGAATCAGAATGCAAATTGTGTTTGGAGATTAAAGCCATGGTGGTATACGCATCCCTCCTGCCTATATGAATTCGTATGAACCAGGAGCCTTGAAAGGGTATTGGTTCTTGTGCTATAGACATTTCTAATTCTGGCCAAATCCTCACTGGGAAATTCAATCTAGATTAAACCAAGTTTGAAAATAAACTGCACCTTTTCATCAAGGTTTCAACCTCCCCACCGCAGCATGTTTCCAGTGAAGACATCTAGGCCTATCTCGGATTCAAGAAATGTAACAATCCCCAGTGCCACGCGATCGACTTGGCGGATTTCTCCTGATTGGCTGTCGTGCCATGTTGGGGCGGGATCTTTTTTCTATCCCGCAAAAACGTGCTCATGTTATGATGTCAGCATGTCATCTCATCAGCATGTGTCCTCCGCCCAAGTTTCTGGTTGGTTATCATTCTTTTGTGCTCTTGTGAGAACAGCACCGCACGCACTGATTGCTTGTAAGGCATTTGCATCACGCTCCATGGTGGGAAATTTGAACCAGGATTAGACTCCCGATCCTCCCCTCCAAACTGGATCGAATACATGTTTTTTTGAAAAAGTAGTACTTTCAAACAGGTTCGGCAAAGACACGGGATAAGGGGGAGAATGAGCACCAGAACCAGGATGAATCCTTGTTTGTGGATCAGGCAGTGGAGAGTTCTTCCTGAATCCTTGATATAATCACGGGATTAATTGACTGTGGGGAATCGGCCACTGTCTTTCAAAGACTGGAAGAAGAAGGGGGCAGTAAGAACTAGATTGCATATTTAAAAAGACATCCCTATTACAAGTGGACTAATGAGGACTGACCATATTTATTGGCCAGGAAAAGTCAATAGTAGTTGGCAATCAGGGAGATGGAGAAATTGGTCTACTCAAGTCCTTAAGGACTTATAGTATTGTGGAGTGAGAGATTTGCAGGGGAGGGGGGAGATTCCCCATTGTTTATCTTCTGAGATTCCTCAAATGTCCTAAGCTTGTGGCAACAGAGTTTCTACAAAATTGCTTCTCCCTTGTCCTTGCTATTGGAGAAAAAGAAGAAGAGTTTGGATTTATCTCCTTCCCCCTTTTCTTTCCTGTAAGGAGACCCAAAGGGGCTTACAAACTCCTTTCCCTTCCTCTCCCCACAACAGACATCTTGTGATGTAGGATGAGTTGAGAGAGTTCTGAACAAACTGTGACTAGACCAAGATCACCCAGCAGGAATGTAGGAGTGGGTAACAAATCTGATTCACCAGATAAGACTCCGCCGCTCATGTGGAGTGGGGAATCAAACCAGTTCTTCAGATTAGAGTGCACCTGCTCTTAATTAGTCACAATGCTTGTATACACTCAGCTCCATCTTAACACATTTCCCAGCCACCACATAATTCACAGAACTTTCCACTACTTTCAGGAAATAACCTTTTGAACTGAGAAAAATGTGTAGTTAATGTAGACTCGTAAAAATGATGCAAGAGTTAAGATTACATGGAGAAGATAAAAACCTTTCCCTGAATAATCTATTTTTTTCAAGTCCTGTAGAAATCTTAATTATAGCTATGTGAAATGAACTGTAGTTTATTAAATCTAAGCAGGATTGTTTCCCATAACAAGCTATTCATCTTTTGTAGTGAAACTGATTTCCCTTATTCTATAAAATATCCAATTTGTTTCTACTAATGAATTTGGCAACATTAGAGTCATCTTGGTTATAATTACCTGAGACCTACCACAATTTTTAAAGATAATTCATTTGCGAATGTGAAACAAACTTTTAGATCTGTTAATGTCAAAGTTATCTATTAATACATGTCACATGTCAATGTACATTCTTTTAAAGTTTAGCCAAATGACATTTCACTGGCTTCCACAATGGCCCATTATGCATGGAACACTTACCTCAGGGCTCCTCGCTGTGCAGTAGGCTTGCAGTGGGATCCCCTCACATTTGTCTGTTTACATGTGAGGAGGCAACCCTCAACCTATAGTGCAGTTTGTCTGCTGAACTCTTCCAGGTCTCAGTTCCTGGTTCTCTTAACTCCACCCATTAACTCAGCCTTAAAGGCAAAGATCTTATCACACCTGGTAGCCTCAAGACTGTAAAAGCCTTTAAATTACTATTATATCAATATTACTGTTATTGTAATTATATCAATATTCTAACTCATCCCAAAATGATCTCATCCCAACTGAAAAAGACAAAGCAATTCTCTGAACCACAAGATGTTGAAAAAGGGGACCATGTGCTAGAGCTGTCCTCCTCCCTTCTTCTCCATCCCCCCCTCTCTTCCTGTCACTGCTGCTACCACAGGAGAAGACAGAGGTTTGTTTTAAAATAGAGACTTGTTTGAATTAAAGCTTTAAATAGTCCTCTCAATCATTGGGGAGGGCAAAAGTAGAGTGGTGGAAGTGGGGTGGAGCCAAAAAGAGAGTCTGCTTGTCTGTTCTTTGCAAAAGCCAACTCTATTGTTATTATATTGAGATATTGAGATATCAATGTAGGTATTTAGAGAAGAAGGAAGGAGTGGAAATATGGAAGAGGGGCCAGGAAAAAAGGCATGGACAGCAGTGCAAGGGAATGGGAAGAGCACAGCTAGTTAGACTGGCCATGGGTGGAGGGAAGATGACCAGGGCAAAGCTGTGCTCACTGACAAATCTGCCTGCTTTAGTAGCAAAGAAAATTAAAAGTCATGTTACAAGTATTGTTGCTTGCCATAGAGAGAATGGAAAGTGAAAGCAGGGCTCAAGGAAATACATTTGTGCAAGAAATCTTGCCACAATGGACATTTGTCCCCATTGTGCAGTAGACATCTTGTGCATAATTGACCAGAGGGGAAGTGGAACGTGCACATTGGCCTTGTTTCTCCACCTAGCTGGAATTTGCAGAAGATCAGCTGTGCATATGGTATAGGTACTGTGCAAATGTTCTGGCTGTCAGTGGCCAGTGTTCAGCCCTGCTTCCTTTCTGTCACCCAGGATGTGTCATCCAATGATGTCTCCAACCACTTGCTATAATGGCTAGGATTATAATAGATGAAAGCCTGAAAGAGTTCTAAAAACTAACCATTCTATTACACCATTTTACTAATCAAACCACCTTCCCCCAAAAGCTGATGTTATATGTTTGAACAAACCAACAAAAATTGGGCAAATACATATGTGTTTATTTAATTCATACCCCACCTTTCTATAGTTCATATTCAAGGTGACTTACAAATTCAAATAAAATCTAATCCAATAATCTATGACAATAAATCTAACCCATACAATAATATACAACAAAATCACACAGTATAATAAAAAAAATAAAATGAAATGCACATGACAGGAATAAATCACTGCTTGCTTAAATCACAATTGTTAGAACTAGATGTTAAACATGGTCTGAAATAAAAATGTCTTCACCTGATGATAGAAGAAGTAAACCTGGCTTCTGCAGGAAGGGTGTTCCAAAGTCTCTCTCTCATGTCCATGCCAAACATACTTGTGGGATGGAGAGATAGCCCTCCCCAGATGATGTTATCAAACAGGCAGGTTTATATGGGTCCTTCAAGTAACTTGCTCCAACACTGTGAAGGGCTTTAATAACCAGCACTTTGACTTGGTCTCAGAAGCATACTGACACATGGTCCCTATTATTCAGCTTTCCTAGCAGCCTGCGGGGTTGGGAATTCCAGATCCTGCGGGCAGCCTCTTTCCCTGCTTGCAAAGCTGGCTCCATCTTTGTGAGTGGAAAGGCAGTGAGCCAGGTTGCCTGCAGAGATTGCAGCTCTGATCTCTGCAAGAAACCCTCCTCCTCCCCAGTCACAAAGCCAGGAGCCAGCTTTGTGAGCAGGCTTTCCCCCCAAGCTTTTTCTCTTAATTTTGAAGTCTTTCCAAGCCAATAGCCAAATCCCAAAAAATACCGAAAAAGTTGTTCACTCCTAGTCCCTATACCTGGCTCCTGTCAGCAGTCTAGCTGCTGTGTTTTGTTCCAAACAGTTTTCAAAGGCAGACCCATCTTCCTTTAAGGGCTAATGACAATGACAGGGGATCAATTTCAACCTGAGAAACCATGTTGTGGATATTCTGTCCTCAAAACACCATTATGATTTGACACCTTATGCAACTTTAATTTATCTTTTAAAATCATTAGGAAGATCCAGTCACAGATCTCCCAGCATCTGTTTTGACCTTTAGTTAATCCAAGCCTGGAATTTTTATTGTCACCTGCAATTGAAATGAACACTTCACATCCCATTTCATAAACTGTCACTGTTTCCACTGTTTTCTCATGCCAAAAACAAGCTTGCAGCTACTTGTAGATCCTCCAAATAAGTTGCCCCAGCCCATTTCTACCACTCCCCTATATATTGTGCTAACCTTACAACTTTTCTGCCCATCCACCCTGACATCTTGAATAGAATTTAGAGGAGCTGCCATCTAGTTGTGCATGATCATAGGAGAGTTTGGCTCATGTTTTTCAATCAGCATATTGTCAAAAGTATGACAAACTACTTATTAAAAGGATGGAACTTCTAAAAACAGCTTATGATATGACTAGAATGCTAGAAGACACAGACCTCACCTGCCAAGGGCCAAAGTTTGCCGTTTCCAGGGGATGGGGTAGAGACACTCACTTTATTACAGGCTGAAAATCAGAGTTTGTTAAGGACCAAACAACTAACTATAAGATTTGCTTTCAGGTGACTTGCCAGATTGATGTGCTATTCCTGCCACCTTGCAAATGAAAACACTACTAATTATTCAAGTTGGCTTTCTTTTCTGACAGGCTATGGTGGGACCAACAAGTTTTCCATCTGATTTAGGAAAGTGATTTTGCTGGCTCACCTGATCTCAGAAGCTAAGCAGAGTCTACCTTGGCAAGTATTTGGATGGGAAACCTCCAAGGAACACTAGGGTCATGGAGGCAAGCAGTGGCAAACCACCTCTAAATGTCTCTTGCTTTGAATACCCCACCAGGGTATGCTGTAAGTGAGCTGTGACTTGATAGCATAAAAGAGAGAACATTTTGAAAAACAGACCTTTTAATTTCAGGCAGAACCTAATTCTCTCTCTCTCCCCCCCCCCCCCCCCCATCACGACCCATCCAGCTCTACCAACCCATCACTCTTCCTGGCTAAAATCAACATGAATCTTATGTGTAAGATATATGGAGGGAGGATGTAAGGTGATCCTTCCAATTGCTTATATATGTCTGAATATAAACATGACATTTTATTCAATCTATGCATTTTTGTTTCTAACACTTCACAGGTACCGAGTATATGTTCACACTGGAGCTTGGCAACAGGATTGAAAAAATTCTAGTCAGTTATGATGAAAATATTGATTCTCCATTCATTTGTTTGAAGCCCCCCTTGAACGTGTGTGGCTTCTTCATCTCTGCTGGAGCTCCGTTTAGCTGGAGCTTACTTATCCCACATCTCCTGTCTCTTTTTTTACAATCAGTGATTACTTCTACCAGGATGTACTCTGGGATGTATTCTGGGATGTTTGAGTCCTGTCAATGATGACACAATGGCACTTAATACAATTTACTTCCGACCAGCCAAGCTGCTAGGATGCTCCATGTGCCACCTGAGCAAGAAGCTCCCACTAGACATACTGAAGCTCTGGGCTGTACCTATGTAGCTCCTTGGATCTGACTCTTGGACACAGTTCAAGAGAGAATTAAGGTTGTTTAAATCCATTAAAATCAAGGGCTCTTGTCAATTTCATCTGGATTTCATATCAAGCTTCTTTCTTTTGTTTCAGAACAGCTCATCCAAGACAATGGTAGCTTTCCATATCATTCACTCAGTAATAACCTGACAGCGTGCACAATAATAACCTGATAGCCTATCTTGAAAATATGAAGATAAAACTTTTTTTCTCTGCAAAGTGTTCCAGGAAAGCCAAAAAAAACCAGGGAGTTGTTGTCTCAGCCTCACCCAACAAGATCATACTCACAAAAAAAAAATATATAGTTTACCCAAAGTATAACATGAATGAACAGCAAACTTATTGCCAATTTCAGATTAGCCTAGTAGAAGTTATCTATTATCTATTAATGTTTTGTTGGCATGCTTTTCTCCAGCAACTTAATTAACAAGTAAAGGAATCTCAGGAGATTGTTGCTGGGCATTAAAAAAAACACCAATACTTGACTTAACATAAATTACCTTCTTGCATTAAGCCTGGACTTAGTGTGTGTAGCTCTTTCAACAGCGAGACTTAACATTCTGACCTAACATTTAATGCATTAATACTAATTTTATCCTGATACTAAGACTCTGTGCTGCATTAAATCAATCCAGGTTAATTCAGAATTATGTCCCTCCCACCCAGTATCAATAGAGGTACTGTTGGTTTTACCCAGAGCTGACCACCCACTTTTCTGAGAATCTGCACTGAATTAGAAAATCTGTCATTGCAGGAGAAGTTGGACAGCTAGGATACGGTTTGTCATTCCTCCTATACAATGCCCGCTCTTTGTCTGCTATCTCTTAAACTAACCTGACATAGCCTAGCCTCCTGGTCAATGGCAGCTTTATTCTCTTGGAAGGAATGCCGCACTCACCGGCATTATTAAGAAATTTCTGGACAATGTTTCGTGGCTAAGCAATAATCCAAGGTTCTATTAAAAAGCCATCTGGGTAATTAATAGCACATTTGTTCTCAGCCTCCTCCCAATTTGTCCATTAGTGGAATAAAAGCACAGGACAAAGGGTAATGTGGTTAAGTTATATTTTACAAGAATTCTTCAGGAAGTTAAAAACACATGATAGTTTTCCAAAGAAGCATAAGTTTATGAGCGCTCTGTGAGATCAGCAACATAGCAAGCCCCAGAGGCTTTTAATCAGCCTTTTTCACTGTCAATAGTTGATGAGTTGACATACAGTACAGGCTGCAACCTCCCTTGCATTGACAAGGCTCGACATGTGAGGAAGAGGAGGAGGAGGCACGCGAATCACTCGTACAAGCTCCATTATTAAATTAGAACCGATTCCAAGATTCATGTCAAGGCTCCACATCAAAAGCAGCACAGATGACTTTTATACCCTCTCACCTGATAGCTAAAGACTTTGTCGAGGTTTCTCTTTAATGTCTCCTCTTGAAAGCAGAATTCCAGCCTAAGGCTGCACAAGTCTTTCTTTTATATTCTTAGGCATCCCCCACCTGCCCCACTCTCCCTTTTAAAAGCACCTGAAAAAAAGAACACCATTTTCAAACATGTGTGGTTACAGTTAAGAGACAAGACTGAAAGAGGTCTGGGATATTCTCCACTCACCACTTCCTGAGGCAGATCATGAAGCCTTTTTGGCTCCTTCAAAGCAATGGTGTAAAAAGCATCAAGAAGTCATTTCACTAAATAGCTATTTAGGGGTGCAGTAGAAACTCTGCAATGGACTGGGCATATAATCAAATGCTAGAGACACAGTCTCTTAATGATGCATTTCGCTGTGCTGAGAAAAGGTCATAGTTCACTGCCAGAGCACCTTTGTATGGTTCAAGGTTACTTCTTTTACATGTCCTTGCAAGATATAACCTGGAACAACACCAGAAAACATTAGTTGCCCCACTGTGGGAACCTACATTTAGGAGCAGCAGTGGCATAGTGGCTAAGAACAGGTACACTCTGATCTGGAGGAACCTGGTTTGATTCCCAGCTCTGCCGCTTGAGTTGTGGAGGCTTATCTGAGGAATTTAGCCTATGCACTCCCACACAAGCCAGCTGGGTGACCTTGGGCAAGTCACAGCTTTTCGGAGCTCTCTCAGCCCCACCCACCTCACAGGGTGTTTGTTGTGAGGGGGGAAGAACAAGGAGATTGTAAGCTCCTTTGAGTCTCCTACAGGAGAGAAAAGGGGGATATAAATCCAAACTCTTCTTCTTCTTCCCTGGCTGTACACAGACAGTCCCCAACAGGATAAATAGCACCCACTGGGGCCATTATAAGTCAGGAAAATGGCTTGTGGGGGCGGGAGCTAAAGCTCCTTCTCCCTACATGCTGTCACCCTGATCCAAATTAGGATTCATACATTTGGGAGTGCACTTCTCAGGGGAAAACTTGCAGTTGACTGGAAATCCTTGGGGTAGACCTGATAAGAAAACAGGAAAACATAAGTGAACTTGGACTCAAGTGACATGATTAGTCACTGGCCATTTTTGCACAGCACAATTACCAGGGTTATACTGGGATCATATATACCTGGGCTATTTTATTCCGGGTTTTGTGTTTGCACAGTTCCCTGCTTCTGCACAGGAGCAGAGTCGGTAATGCTCCAGTTTGCTCCGTACGACCCAGACTTCTGTATTTGCTTCGGAATCATTTCTGAGCATGCCCAGTGTCCCATGTTCTGATTGGCTGTTGCTTTTGAGTAACAGCTTGAATGGACGTCAGACAGGGAGATCAGCTGGCTGGGCAGGAACAATACACTTGGTCTGCCCCCAATTGGTGTTTTTGTGTATGTGCTGTGGAAAAAGAAAAATTGATCTGTGTTTTTAATGGTTTAAAATAAGATTTTGCTGTCAGAGGAAGAAAACTAGTGAATAGGTCTGCTAATCGATTTAAAATAAAGCTTGTACTGTGGAAAATAGACCGAGTGATTGTTCTGATTGGCTGTTGCTTTTGAGTGGCAGCTGCAAGCACCTGTGAGCTTGCCCAGTGTACCACATTGCCCAGTATACCAACATTGGCTGAGGTTTTTGAGTGGTAGCTTGAATGAATGTCACATGGGAAGATCAGTTGGCTGGGTGTGAAAAATAAACAGGTCCTGCTCCTGATTGGTTTTTGCACAGCACAGGCACAAGCAGTGTCACACTGGGATTTTTAAAAAGAACCTCCAGATTGGCACTTTTTGAAAACCCTGGCCTAAAGTAAATATCGTGGGGTGACACTGGGGCAAACCCTGTGCAGCTTCAGGAGCAGTGCAGAATTCCCGGCTGCACAGGGATATTTTCCATTCTCACCCTGGGATATTTTGACCATGTAAAAATGGCCACTGATTAATTTTCTGCATTCTTACCTTCTTACAAAATGAAGCACCATCACTGGAAACTTTCTGTACAATATAAATATTTGTTCAAAGTTTACAGCTCTGAACATTCTCAGAATAAATGTTGCCAGGTATGTAGCAGTACATGTAACACTACATGCTGAAATGTACAGTTTCCATGTGCACTGCTTGATGTCTGCAGTTGGAATGATCAGCCAGAGCTATTATAGGCACAATCTGTCAGAATTATATGATGCATTAGAAAACTAAATAAAGCACCAATCCCTCTTTTATGAATATTTTGCTAATTATTTGAATAATTCTTATTATGACAAGAATTTAAACAGCAGCATTCACCTTGTATGCATTCCAGAGACTGGCTTGAGGCACCTTGCAAAGAAAAACAGCATAATAAAATGATAAAAAGAACATAAGAAAGAACAATAGTAAAATAAGCCAGTGGTACTGAAAAGTATGAAACAACACCCAGTAGGCTGAAATTGTGTCAGCCAACAGTCCTTAAGTTAAAAGGATACTATTTTGGGGGGGGGGGGTGTCATCAGCCTAAAACAGTACATTGGTTATAAACCTACATAAAAATAAATATTTTGGCCTTTAGGTCATGGGCAGTACAATCCGGCTGGGCCTGAATGTCCCTTTGGATGTGGTGTGGACATCCACAGGCGTAAATGGTCTCTCCAGGGCACTTAAACTGGTGGAGGGGCAAATCCACCTGTGTCTGGCTGCTGCAGCGCTCCGTGACACCTGGCTGCATCCCAGGCTCTGCACTGGCACTTGCATGCTGATCCCAGCAATGCCAGCATTCCAACCTTAGTCAACCTCCAGACCCTTCTTGACCTCTATATGCTAGTGAAGGTGCCAGCGGAGATACATGATTTTCGCAGCGTATCTCTATTCTCCCTTATGGGGGAGTTGGAGCAGTTTATTAAAAAAAAACTCGTGGCACTATCCCCGTCTTTTTCAGCAGTGGATTGAGATGTAAATCAGATGTGAATTGAGCTCCCAGGGAATGGCCATCACAGCCTGTCTCTGATTGCTGCCTAACTCACCTCTGCAGGAGTAGGCATGGAGATCAGGACTGGGAACAGGATCTTAACTGGTTGTTGCTATGGTACAGGCAGAAGAAGTCCTTCAAGTACCACAGTCTCACCCTTAGCAATAAGAACCTGTATTAGATTAGACCGTGGTTCTCCAGGGCCTCATGCCTTCTGAGGAAACTAGTATATCAGCTGAAGCTGATAAAAGGCATTATGTGCTATGAAGGATACCGAAGTCTCTAGTTGTAAGCCAGGATCCAGCAGTCCCCTCAAATTATAAACTTACTCCTTTTGGGGAGGTGCGTGCTATCTCCTTCAACATATGCTGACTGCTTAGTACGTGAATGGCATGACCACTGTTATATGGGGATTTATATCAGGATCCTGTGGTCTTGCAGAGTAAAGTTTAAAAACAATATTAGCAATAACAGCAGCGTAAACAAGTAGGGATATATTAAAAATTCTCATTTTCAGACTGTAAATTGTCATTTTCAGATTGTTATTTTCAAAACCTGCTTGATTAATTCAAGGGCGCTATCTGTAGCCCCAGCCTCCAATCAAAGGGGAAAGTACAGGAAGTAGGTTCCCACTGCCATGTAGACCGGTCCTCTCTGGATCTTTGGCAGTTGGTTGGGCTAGGGAGTTTTCATCTGCCACCTGTTCCCAGTCTTGAGAGGCTTTGGATAATTACTGTGCAGGCTGGGCGGGGTTGGCATGCTGCAACAGCAACACCATGCTGCCACAGCAACTGAGGAGGCTCAGAGGTTGGGGGTAGCAACAACTGCAGCAGGACCTGAGGCAGAGAACCAAGTGGTCCAAGCTGGAGTGGTCCAAGCTGGTAAACAGTAAGCAAAGTTCAAACACAGACACGTCAGGCCAGTGGAAGAGTCCAGGAAGCGGGCCACATAGTCAGACGCTGAGAAACATACATGCCAGAGGGAAGTAACCAAAGTCAAGGTTGTCACAAGCAGGTCTGAGGTCAAAGCAGAGTCTGGCAACAGAGCAGTGGAGTGCAGGGAGCATCAGGGAGAACAGCATGTTGCATCCACGGCTTCAGCTTTCACACTAGCTCCTTAAAGCTATCGGGACTGCTTACACAAGAGGGCTGATGCAGAAACTCTGTGAGACTCGAGTAGGTCTTCATCTGATGAACTCTCAGCTGCAGCTGGAATGGGGGATGACACTTACCCCCAATTCAGGGATCCAGGAGCAGAGAGCAGCCTGCCTGTTGTTGACACCTGGCATTAGTCCCTGTGTTGTACCCAGGCTCCCTCACCCCTCTGTATGCTGAGGGGCATAGGGAGAACACAGGAGAGGAGACTGGAAGGCTGTGGGATGGAGGACAAGACTTGAATCTAGCCCTCTCACTGTCTTCTGCTGGCAGGCCCTACACTTATTTACTCTCTGGACATCTGACTGGAGTGGAGGAGGGCTACCCCTGTTTTGGGTCTGGAGTGACTGTGGGGGTGTGACACCCTGATAACACTCAAAAGGTTTGCACCCTGGATTTATTAATAGCAGCATTAAAGCTAGTTATATTAGGAAATAAATCCAGTAAATGGGGAAGCCATTTCCAGGAGTAACCCATGCAAATTGAGAAGAAATTCCCAAGGATGATGTCTCTCACCTAAAGGATCATCCCCAGAAAATTTCTGATAGGTGGGAGAAACAAAAATCAAAGACAGGAAAAGAAAACTTAACTAAAAAAAGGTTGAAGCAAAAGGTTGAGACAAAGGATAAAAACACTGATTTTGGAATATACAATTTTAGTTTAAAAAAAAAACCCTCACCAAAAAGCCTGAAAAGTGTGTGATATATAAATCTTCCTGACTGGGAAAAAAATGTGAATTACAAATTCATCAATAGTACCATAAAGCCTGAACAATATCATCCACACATTTCAAATTAAAACCAAGAAATCCTTCCGCGGCAGGAGAAAGGGAGAGACTAATGCAGCTGCATGATATCACCTATGCAACCATGAAGGGGTAGGATGATTGTCTATAATTTGTTTACACTCTTAAGTTGCTTGCCCACTTGGTTTTCTGGCACAATGCTGCAGTTGCCTTCAGATACATTTAAAATGATGTAGATTGAATTGTTGATGACCCTTACTTTACCTTGTCAGCTTCATCAGTGCCTGATGGTCTGTTTTCAGCAGTGCGCTCGTTAAACTCTCCATTTTCATTCCTCTAGAGAGAACAGTGTTGATATGTTACTTGTTCCTTTATGGGCTGAAGTTTTGTCTGCTCTGGAGGTTATCTTGCTTCTGTTTGATATGTTTGGTTTGCTTTTATATATATTTTTATGCTCCATATATTAAGGTTGTGAGCATGCATACTAGAATCTGTTATGTCCTTACTTTGATAATCAATGAGGAAGCCTGTGATGTTGAGCTGTCTTTAAACAAAAAGACACGAGGCTGTTTTCAGGATAAGATTTGAAGGTGCTTGAATAGGATAATTCCAGGCCCAGTAGCTCATTAAAGGGTCCTGTCATGCTTGGGTCTAGTTTGAATCTGATGCCAATAAATTAACATGCCTAAATTATAGGCCCCTTTTGGCTTGAGGTCCTGGCTAAACAGTTTTCTTCTCTCCCTGACTGCATCTGTTCTAATCTGAAGCCCCAAAGACCCTTACAATATAGACTCTAATTTTTCATAACCTCAACCAGGAAGAAGAGTACATTAAGTTCAGAGCTGAGGGGAGCAGGTCTTTAGCCTGTCCCCAATTCTCTACCGTTGCTTATCAGGCCAGGAGTGGAGGTGGTGGGTAAATTAAGGCTTTAAGGGTGCTCCACAGCATCATAACAACATGAGATGTAGAGAACACTGACCCCCCTCCCCCGAAAAACGTTCCCAGCTGGTTACCATCATTGGCTGGCAAACCTGTCCAGAACCTACTTCATGTATTTATTTACATCAATTAAACCCTGACTTTCTTCAAAGTGGGAACTGAAAACGACTGATATTATTTGCCTCTCCTCCATTTTATGCTCACAACAGTCCTATGAGGCAAGTTCATTTAAGAATGTATAACTGGGCTAAGCTCACCCAGCAAGTTTCCATGACAGAATCCAGATTTGAACCTGGGTCTCCAGATCCTAGTTCAACATTCTAGCCATTACACCACACTGGCTTTCATTGGGAAACTATTTTGTTGAAAGCTTTGAGTAAAATAGCAACCACAGGATTTTACTATTTATTTACTCTATTTATATCATACCTTTCACCCTAATAGGAATGCTTTTTCACCTGTTGCGCAAGCAAATTTTGTACCTTAGGCTGCATGAGGGTTAATTGTTTGAAAACTGTAGGTCATAAACCTTACTAGATGTATGGAGTTAGATGTATGTCGCTCTCCAGAGTATGGTTTTTGTATTGTCTTATGAAAATAACTGGCCCTACTTTTGCACAGTTAATTCAAGATTACTAGAGAAGTAAAATAATTCAAGAACTGCAACATTTCTGGTTTGAATCAGAGACTAAATGGTGATGGTTACCACTATCTCCAGGTTTTTAAAAAGGTAGGCATGTTGGCTCACTGGAATGCTAGGGTCAAGCCAAAATGCCTTAAATTGGTGAGCGAGTTTTCCAATCTCCAGAACTCTTCACCAGGCTGACTGTTGAGCAAAACAGCAGTGCATGAAGAAAGATGGCATGATGTAGCACATATAGGAACAAATATATTATGACAGACCACAAAGACAGGGCATTTTTTAAATCTTCTGTCCAAAATACCAAGACTGTCAATCTAGGATGTCCAACTGTCTCAGGCTTAGACAGGCTTAGATGTATGGATATGTGGATACTATTCTAAGACCTTATGTGACCAAGGAGACACCACAGACTTCCTGAGTTTTAATAATAATAATTTAATATTTTTTTTAAATGGAGTCTAAAATCCAGGATTCAAAGTGCCCTGTCTTTGCAAAGTGGTGGGCTACCACATTCTGCATCAAGTAAAGTTTACAAACCTTCTTCCTTGCCACATCATACAGAATGTGTTTGTGAACATAAGCATGCAAATAAACAAGATCAAAGGAGTTTTTACTATTTATTTACTCTATTTATATGGTATCTTTCACCCCAATAGGAATCCAAAGAGGCTTACCTCATTCCCTTCTCAGTTCTATGTTCACAATGACCCTTTCAGGTAGGTTAGGCTGAGAGTGTGTGACTAGCCCAAGGTGACTAACAAGGCCTCCACAATATGACTGGTAATTTGAACCTGCATTTTCCAGCTCCTAGTCCGACACTTTAATTATTACACCAGGGTCCTTATTGTTAAAAAGACTTTTGTGTTAAGCAGTCATACAAAACCAGGACTGATGTTAAACCCAAGATGCTAATTTTACTAAAGATTTACTAAAGATTTACTGAAGATTTTAAAAAATTGTTCTGGGATTGGCAGATAGAAACACTGATGGGTGTTGTACTGATGACAACCTATACAAAGCCCAGTATGGAATGGATCTGTTTAGAACGTGGAAGGTAGGCTGAAGAAAATAAAGAAATAATTCAATTTGCACCTGGAGTAATTCCTACTTCCACATAGCCTTTATAAACAGAAGTATGGCTTGTTGCTTCAGGAGGCTGGTTTTTAGGTTGGGGAATTCTTGGAGATTTGTGAGTGAGCCTAGGGAGGGTGAGGTTGAGGGGATTGGGGGGGGGGTATAATGCCACCTTCCAAAGCAGCCACTTTCACTGAGGGAAGTGATCTCTGGAGATCAGCTTTAATTCCACAGGATCTACTTCAAACCAGTGTCTCTGCAGAGTGGGAACTATGTGGATCGCCCATATATGAACGAGAGAAGTCGTTCATATTCACATAGGCCGTTTCCGCACGGCGGCGGAAACGGCGAGGTCGGCGCATTGCGCGCCGACCTGAAGACGCTGGGACCGTCTGCATGGACGGTCCTTGAAGCAGTTAGCAGCCGGGCAGCAGGCGCTGAGCCCAGCCGACCCATTGTCCCGGGCCTCTGGCGTGCCGAAGTGGGGACCTGGCCCTCGCACCTGAAGCGAAGCGGCGCGGGAGCCAGGGGCGTGTCCCAGGCCTCGGCGGCAGCCAGTGCGAGGGTGGGGAGGCTGACATGAAGCCCTGCCGTTACCGGCAGCGGCTTCATGCGGCGTTTCAAAAGAGCTGGGAAGCTCTGGGGCGCCGCCCTTCAGCGAAAGGCCGGCGAGCGAAGTGGCGGCCCAGCGGCTGCGTTGCAGCTGCGCTGCCCGATGCGAATGGCGGCCTGGAGACGGTGTTTTTACCGTCTCCAGGCCGCCATGAATTGCCCGTGCAGAAACGGCCTTAAAGAGCCTGCACCAGCTTCCTGAAAGTTTCAGCCAGTTGATAGTGGTAATTCCAGATTTACAAAATCTTTCTTAGGCTGCCTTGGCCATGTTTCAGAGCAATATGTTGTTGTATAAAACAGATGCTGCTTATCTTAGACATTTGAAACAACAAAAGGAAAGTCTTTAGAATCAAATGTACTGGGGAAAGTAGGCTATGCAATTACTATGAATACTGTGACCAATTGTGTTTGAAAAGTACCATCTGTGTTGCTTCAGATTATACTGCTAAAGGAATTTCTCTTGTGGAAACAACCATTGGCCGTATGAACACGTGAGCCTAACAATGTGTGAACAGAGAAGGAAAATATCTCTTGTTTTTCCAACATCAGATTTGCATTTTGTTGACCTCATAGCAGGAAATAAACTTGAAATAGAACACACTTTGATTTCTCCACTTCAAATGCATTTCTGTCTCCATTTATTTCTCCGTGTGTAATAAAAATTCACATGTCACATTTGTGAATCAGTGTGGTCTAGTGGTTGCAGTGTTGGATTTAGAAAAAACGGTTTGAATCTTCACTTTTATATGGAAGCTTGCTGGGTAAGGAGAGAATGCTGCTAGAACATGGCCATACAGCCCGGAAACACAGCACCCCAATAAACAAATCCTTGTACAGGGCTTGCAGAGAAGATACAACTTGTAGAACCACCCTCCAACCCATCTGCCTTCTCTGTGTTATAATGGGCTATTTTTTTCTCCTTTCCCTTTTCTCTGAAGTTTCCCCTGATGTTGTGTTACATTGTGCTATGTTAGGTGGAATTCTGTTGGCTTTTATGATCTTAATCGAATTGTTTTCCTGAATGGAACTGTGCCTGCTGGTGACTATAGTCTCTCTCTGTATTACTGATTGCAATGATTGAGAAAAGAAGGCAGACACTGTCTGATGTCTGGTGTGGAGAGGCGGGAATGTAGCATTTGCCTCTATCTTCCCTCAGAACTTCAAGCAAAACATTTGTCTTGGCTTTAAACTGTAGTTCATCCCTTCAGTCTCAGCGCAAGCAAAATGTTTGTCCTTCTGTCTGGAAGATGCAACAATAATAAAATAAAAGGACTAGTAGGAGCCACTAAAGATCAAGCCCTTCTTAAAGCAGCATGGGAAAACCTTTATGAATTACCAACAGAATCTTCTTTGGTGGCAAGATGTGTGTAACTCATGTTCCCATCAGTTATATATCTGCTCAGCAACTGTCTCTCAAATCTCTTTTACCTCCAGAAACTATAAATCAGACTGCCAGGTGCTGTTAGGCATGGAGGCAGGAGAGAAAAATCAAGGCAGGGCTCAGGTAACCAAGTATGTTGAAAATCAGCAACAGATCTGTAGGGTACAGCAGATTCAAACTCAGGGTAAGGCTAGAAGTCAATATCCAGTAGTCCATGGCTAGCCAGAAACATGCCTAAGGCCAGGCAGCAGGTCAAAGTATACACACTGAGAAGGAAAGGAATGAGGTCAAAACAGGACAGAGTGACAAACTGAGAACAACATAGCACAATCGTCAATCAATGAACAAGGTAGTCAGGCAGACTGAGTGGGCTAAGCTGGAGACAGCAACTTTATCCCTCCAAGCTAGAGCTTATTGGTTTCTTTAGACAGCTTAAGCCTGCAAATTCTCCAGGGACCCTGCAGGCAGATGATGTGTCCTGAGCTGGCTGTCTTGTCAAGGGTACTAGGAGACGAGGGCGAATAGGAGACTGAGCTACCAGCCTTCCTTGGAAGTGGGCAGCACAGCTGGTGCACAAAGTGAGACAATGGAGCTTTTTGATCCAGATGTTGGGTCTGAGACTCCTTAGCTTCCAAGAGGTGCCTGGTTAATGGAGAGTTACAAAGGCTAATGGAGGGATACAAAGACTGGATTAGTTAACGTCTGAATACATACCCCCTACCTTCAACCAGCCAGCTTCTAGCTCTAGTGATAACATTTATTGATTTCAGTTCCGTACTCTTAAGCCTTGACACTTAGAAGGCAAGGCTGCCTATTTCCTTGTTTATTTGATTAAGCGCTAGTACTCTCTCCCCAATGAACCCAAAGCAGTCTACAAATAAAGAAACCAGAAAACAACTGTATAAACAAGCTATATAAATGAGCCAGATGTCAGTAAACGAAACAAACTACTGTCGAAGGCTTTCACGTCCGGATTCAATTGGTTGTTATGGGTTTTCCAGGCTGTGTGGCCATGGTCTGGTAAAACTTGTTCCTAACGTTTCGCCTGCATCTGTGGCTGGCATCTTCAGAGGTGTATCATGGAGAGAAATCTGTTATACACTGTGTCCAGATTTCTCTTATAACAGACTTCTCTGTGATACACTTCTGAAGATGCCAGTCACAGATGCAGACAAAACGTTAGGAACAAGATCTACCAGACCAGGCCACACAGCCCGGAAAAAACCACAATAACCGAAACAAACCACATAGCATGCTAATCTTGGACTCGATGGGTGCATTCTCCCAAGACACAGGCAGCAAGTTACAGGCTACCTTTAGAAACGCAATTCTTGATTAAATATATTGTCTCACTGTTCCTTCCTTTGCCTCCTTTCCCAAGCACTTGAGGTACAGCTGGTCTCCCTGTACAGCCAGAAGAACTAGATATCGAGGACTAATCATTTGCATAGATGATGAAACTGCAATGATAGAACCAACGTACAGCAAGAAGAGATTTCCCCCCCAACCCAATGTGTTTCTGTCCAATTCACATTCCAAGAGAAGCTTATCTTCTGATACTTGGGACCCATAATATGACATTTGCCACTCTCTGATTTCCATGCCATTATCGTGCACTGAGGACAGTAGCCAGAATGCCTGCTAATATATTTTATTGTTCTGACATAAAACAGAATTTACACAAGCAATAAGGGGCAGCCTGGCTTGCCCCTGTTCCAGGTGTGAAAGGGGAATGTAAAGCATATGAGCCTTGCCTTGCTTTGTTGCAAAGGCAAGCCAGCATGATTGGGTCCTGAAAATCTGCCATCTATGTGCTCTTAAACGAACAGATGTTAATCAGCTGCCAGCACTTTGTTGGTTCCATGTGTTAGTGTTTGCTTCTGTAGAAAAGAATTTGAAGGAGAGAGATGAATGCAGATGTCTTTGACTTAAGACTCCCGCCATCCCAGCCAAATGACGAACTAAATATGTGCTGCCTCTGTGCCACTTTGCAAATCTTTCAGGGTTTCATCATGTGCCCCCATCCTGCTGTTTCTTGTCAGCCCTGTGGCTGCAGTGCTGTTATCCCTGTAGCCCAATTTGGTCCAAAGCCACCATTCTTTAAATGTGGTTTCCATTTCACCTGTAGAGCTACCGCTGACATGACCCTTTGGAGCTCTGGTAGAGACCATAAATACTTTGCTTACCAAATCAACAGGGTTATATTATAAGGGTGATTTGGGCATTGCATGAAGTTAATGGCTGCAAAAGGAGAAACAGAAAGCATTTATGTGCTAATTAGGGTTTTTGCCTTGTAAAGGTAGTAATGTAGAGTAGGAACTAAGCTGCTTATGGAACAGTTGCCTGGAGAGAAGCAATTTCAGGAAGCAGCAAGCACAGAACAGAAACTGAGAACAGAAGTCATTTATTTTTCATGACAAGTGTTGTACAATTTGCATACAGGTCTTTGCTAGTCCATTCCAATCTCCAGTTTGCATTTAGGTTTGCAAAGAGGTTGTCATGAACCTTTAGGCTTTGAGCTAGGGATTTTGTCAGCAGATCCATGGAACCAATGAGACCCCAGTAGGCTTATTGTGCTCTAGTATAATCTTATATAATGACAACATTAATGGGGGGGAAAGATCATAAATACCTAATGGCCATGAGAATATCTTAAGGTGTTATACAGCAATTTCAATTTTAAGGTTGTATAATATCTCTATGGTATCTATACCCCACCATTCCTTTTAAGGCAAGAGGTGAGCAGTGGTGGTTTGCCATTGACTTGCTCACTTGCCTTGAAAACTCTTCGAGGAATTGCCATGAGTTAGTTGTGGCATGATGGCATTTTATTATTATTACCATTTCCTTGTGGCTGAAAGCATCTCATAATTAAAAATGTAAACTATGTACAAATTACAACACAATCCCAAGTAAACCGACCTCCACCTATACCCCACGAAAAGACATAGTGAATAAGAAAGCCTTGCAGTACCTCTTAAAAATATCTAAAGATGTTGTCTCCCATTCTTGGCCACTATCTAATTCTTGGCCACTATCTAATGGCCACTATCTAATGGGGCTACAGTAAAAAAAAGTTTAAACAATGATAGATGCCAGGCTGACAGCCTGAAGTGGAGAAACAGCCAGGTGGCAACCAGAGGACTGTGAGGTGCATGAGAACATAAGGGGAGATACTATCCTTCAGATTATGGTTAACTATGTTTATTGATCAATTTAAAACATCCATGCAGAAAAACATACTTATTGTTTGATGCTTTCAGAAGCCATTGTTTTCAAACACTTTTTTGAAACTATAGCTACCATTGTATTTTTGAATGCTTTCCCGGCTGGATTCAACGGGCTGTACTGGGTTTTCCAAGCTGTGTGGCCATGGCTTGGTAGGTTTTGCTCCTAACATTTCACCGGAATCTATGACTGACGTCTTCAGAGGTATGTCACAATGAGATGTGTTTCATTTTGTGGCACATGATTGACTGAGGTTTGTTCAGTCACACTTAACCAAAAAGAAAACGAAAAGAACAAACTCCACAGTAAGTTTTCTACTTAAGTGCAGTAAGCTCTAGAGTGGAATAGAAGTTAAAACAATCTGTCCAAATTAGGAACGGGTGACCACTCTAATCTGCAGTCTTGGTTCATGAGGTCTGAGGCATTTCAACAGCTATATGCCAGTTTTCTGTAGTGCATGCCAAATTCTCCAGCCAAAATGAAAACACAAATTCTACACATTTGAAATGGATTATGTATGTTGCATGGCAGTATGTCATGTGATTAACTGTCCTAATTAAATCCTGATGTATACTCTATGAATTGGAAAAAAAACAATGGGTATTAATGCATTGTGGAACATTGGTTGGGAATATATACACAAACTGAGAGTACCCAATGAACAACATAGGGGGCACAATTCAAACCCATCTTCTCTCAAGAACTTCCCCTCCATGATTCTATAATTTCTCAAGAACTTGAACTGAGCAATTTCTCCTTCTCGTTCCATTTTTTTTCTCTGAAACTGATTCTCAGCAGTATGTGCCTCCAGAAACATATTTGTTCCTCATCAGTATTTTTTCTCCTTTTGGTAAATTAAAAAACTGATATGTTTTTGCACACTTGGGAAATCTCCTACATGTTATTTTTTGTGGTTGCTTCTTTCATAATTGGCACTTGACAATAAAGCTTAGTATTAGGTATCACCATATAGGGTTGAATCACTTCTGACATATGTTCATCCAGCCTCTGTTTAAAAACCTCCAAAGAAGGAGTCTCCAAGTCAGTGTCAGTCAGTCAGTCAGGTATTTATTGTTTGAGCCATTGGCTATAACAATACAAAAATACATGCAGTTAAAACAGTAACTTAGTTAAAACAATAATTTAAATTAAAACAATAATTTAGTTTTACATTAAAATATAAATTATTAGTGTTCACAATCTCTAAATTAAAATGCCCCATCAAATACGTCAGATGTTTTTGCAGTTTCTTCAGCTAGTCTAAGTTAATCTCAGTACTTTTACAACATTAGTTCAAACAGCTTTAAATACTTTGCTCGTAGTTTCCTAGCTGCCAGGGCAAAGAGAGCCATCTTATAAGAAACATAGGAATCAATATCCAATAATAAGAAAATCAGTTTCTCATCATCGGACAAAAAAGCTGTCCTAGGTAGTATTGGCTCCAAAACCTTTTCCTTATTTCCAGAATATAAAGGGACAGGAGAGTATGTAGTGGAAGAGATCCTCAGGCTCTTGTTTTCCACAGATACAAAAGCTGAGAGTAGGCTCGTGTGTATCTGCCACTAATCACTGCTGAAGGCATTGATTGAAATCTAATAGAAGTATAAGCTATTCTTAGATTTCTTGTTAGTGTAGTGGTCAGATATGTAGCTCCTAATATGATCTCTTTAAATAGTTTACACCATGGAGCAGTTTTGTCTGAACTATTAATTGTCTGTTTATTCTGGCATCTTCTCTGTACACCCAGTCACCGGAGTTCAGCATTGGATGTTGAAACTCTTAATAGATCATCTGGAATGAATTAATGCGAGATCGAATTTTTCAAAAGGTAGAGCTGTTTTATTTTTTTGTCATCAGGAGAGTAAAAGACTGATGACCAAAGGTTTCATATTATCTGAGCTGTTTTTTTTTTCCAGGCCTTCCAGACTGCAGAATGGACACCTGATTCAATTGATGGTAAACCTAACTCTGCCCCCATTAGTGCAGCCGGTGTTCCCTTGGCAGCATCCAAAACCGTCTTAAAAAAAGGTTCTGAATGGATTCCAGTGTCTTGAGTATAAGGTCATTCCAGCCCCAAACTTCTATTCCATATAACATATGTAGAGATGACTTTACTTTTCGAACAGTTTTATACCCTGGATCTACAAGACAACCACCTTTTTGAGTAATAGAATCATAATTGCCCCTATTATTTTTATAGCTGAGATTCTTAAAGTTCCTAAGTGTACTTTCCAATTTAAGATCTCACTAAAGTTAATTCCTAGATATTTAAATGAGATGTATTGCTCTATAGGAATTCCTTTGTATCGTCCAGGAGTGTTTTCGGTTTTCCCTAAATACCATAGCCTTTGTTTTGATATAATTGATGGAGAATGCTTCCTCCTTGCAATATTCACCCAAGCTATTGAGCAGTCTTTTTAATCCCAATGGGTTTGAGAAATTAGGACCATGTCGATCGCATTACAACAG
Organism: Sphaerodactylus townsendi; assembly: GCF_021028975.2. Lineage (NCBI taxonomy): Eukaryota > Metazoa > Chordata > Lepidosauria > Squamata > Sphaerodactylidae > Sphaerodactylus > Sphaerodactylus townsendi. The sequence continues at coordinate 61,339,108 of NC_059433.1, forward strand.
GATGGAAATTTTCTGTTGGTTAATAGAGGGGCTATGTATTCTGGTCCTGATAACCTTTGTACTATATATAGTTTATATAGAGATTAAAAAAGTAGTGGAGCTAGGTTTTAGCCAACTTGCTTTACACCTGCGTTTAATTGATATCTTGTTTGTTAGGGGAACCCATCATACCAACTCTAATCCTAGCCTGGGTGTGTCTGTATGTAATTCACGAAGAAGGAATAACAAACGTTGATCGCATTTTTTTAATTTCTCTAGTTTTGACCAGAGTCTGTTTCTGTCAATTGAATCGAAAAGCCGTGGCCAGATCTACAAAAGCCACATATATATAAGGCTCTGGTAGGGCTTTCTATTCCCACAAAAAATGCCAGATTGTAAAGGCTTTGACAGTGGTCAATGGTGGATTGTCCTCTCTTTAAAACCTGCTTGATGTGGATATATTAGATGGTTGTCTATAACCCAATCTTCTAATTTTGATATAAAAAATTCTGCCGTAGATTTTGAGGGCCGTATTTAATAAGCTTACTGGTCGATAGTTCTTTGGGATCGGTTTGTCACTTTTTGTGGATTGGAATCACTATACTTAATTTCCAGCCTTTGGGGAAGATACCAAATTTGTTAATATGAGTAAATACCTTGGCTAACACTGGAGACCACCAACTGGAAAAAAATTTAAATAAGTCAGGTGGAATTAAATCCTCACCTGGTGATTTGCCAGATGCCAAAGATGAAATTAAGTTCTTAATTGTTTTCTCTGAGACTGAAGGCCAGTCTGGTAAAGCTGAAATTTTTACATTACATAATGGACTTATGTCTTCTGAAGAACTGAATGTTGACTGTGTTATACCAAAAATTCTGGAGTAATGTGCATACCATGTATTTCCTGATATTTGGGCTTCAAACTGATTGGCTGTTCTATTTGTTCCTAAGGAAACTAATGCCCAAAATTGGGACTCATTTTTTCCTTTAACGGCCTCATCTAATTTCTCCCAAAGTTGTTTGGCATGTTCTTCTTTCTTTCTATTAAGCAAGTCCCTATATTGTATTTTGAGTTGTTTTACTTGAGTTAGCTTAGTTTCCTCTTTGCTATATCTTGCTTGCCTCATTCGTTTTAGCAGATTTTTTTTAAAGGATTTGCATTCTCGATCATACCAGGCATGATTTGAATGAATCACTGGAAATGGACCTTTGTTATTGCTTAATATAGGTTTAAGTTGGTTTGTTATCTCCTCATATTGCTCTAAAATGTCATTTCCACATTTCAGTATAGCCGCGTGACAGTTTGTCAATTCATCAGTTGACAAAATTTGAGCTACCTTGTTTTGCAAATGGTCTGACCATTTCAATCTCCTCTGCCCTGGAAATAGCCCTTCAGCCATCTCTGGGACTGATGGAAGTATTACACTTGTATCACATTTGAGAACTAGCCTGAGGGGGCAACCAAGTCAGTGAATTTCACTGTCCAACAGCCCTGAAAAAAACCCCTGCAGCTGCATAATGTGCTGCGCAGCTGCAGCCTTTTGCTCAGCCCCGGGCTGCAAGGCAAGTTAAAACAAAAGAATCACACATAGACTGTTTCCATATGGACCAAAATCAATGATTTCGGCCCAGTAAAACACAGTTGGGGGGGGGGGGAGCCTTCACACAGGCACTGCTGCCAAATTGATGCTAGTGGCACTCTCTCCACTCCAAAACGGTGTTTTTGAACCTCGCTTGAGGAGCAAGGTTTTTGGAAAACGCCAGCTTCCTTTTGGTGCCGTGTGAACAACACCAGGTAGAATCCGGCGTTTTCCCCGCAGCCCTCCCAAACGGCTCTTACCTTCTGCCATCTTCCATCACATTGTGGAGGCCAGAGGACATGCCTCCTGGCCTCCAACCCCAGAGCTGCTGCTCTGGCCACGGGGGCGAGTCCCTGTCCTCCACAACACAACAAGCCTTTTGGGAGTAGCGCAGCCTGTGTGAATGCTGTGCTGCTGGCGCGCAGCCACCGGGACCGTCCATGCGAACAGTCCCGGGGAGTGCATCAACATAAACTATGCTGATGCACCCCCACTCAGCTGGCCATACAGAAATGGCCATAGTGTGATTGTTGTAAAACTTGGGTTGGGGGTGAAAACACGAGCAGATCTGCATTAGGATCGGGATTCATGTTAAGTTCCCCCCCAACCTGGGTTTTTTACTGGGTTTATCCTGGCTTACTTGGCCCGTGCAGAAAGGGCTTGAGTCTCTCTTCATAGGGCATGGATTCCAGGCCTTTTACCATTTTGGTTGTCCTCCTCTGGACACGTTCCAGCTTGTCAATATCCTTCTGAAATTGCGGTGCCCAGAACTGAACACAACACACTACTCCAGGTGAGGTCTGACCAATGCAGAGTAGAGTGGTACAGTTACTTCTCGCAATCTAGACACTATACACTTATTGATGCAGCCCAGAATTGCATTGGCTTTCTTGGCTGCCATATCACACTGCTGACTCATGTTCAGTTTGTGGTCTACTAAGACTCCCAGATCCCTTTCACATGTACTGCTGTCAAGCCAGATGTCACCCATCCTATATCTGTGCATTTCATTTTTTCTGCCTAAGTGAAGAATCTTACACTTATCTCTGTGAAAAGTCACTTCAAGGGAATTGCCAGGAGTTGAAGGTCGCATGTGAATAGACAATATGGGTAGACAGACAATATGGGTAGTTACTTTGAAGAGAGAGAAAATAGCTAAAATTACCCATCCTCACCTCTTATTCCAGTGGGGTCTCTTGCATAAATCTAAATACTGTGAACAGAAGTGGAAGAAGCAGTATTTTTTCTGCTTCTCCCTGCTCACTATAGCCACCCATGTTGAGTAGTTTTTTGTTCATGTAAATCCCTACAACCTCTGGCATTTCTTTTCAGGGTGGGTGAAGAAAGTAAAGAGTATCCACGTGTAGGATCAACTTACAAATTAGATACAACCTCCTCATAGTGCTAAATGAACCACAGGTTTGTTCTGTAAGCTCATAGCCACAGTCACTGCGTTAAATCTCCTCTAGTATGAAGGTAATGTAAAGATTATTATTCATCTTGGAGAAAGGCAGTCTGAACTGTCTATGCACCATCATCCAGTGCTCCATGGAAGCCTGCAGACATGACCCCCAAAATTAAAGGGGCCCCTCAACTATGCTTTTGGGATTCTGAAGCCTCAATGTGGTGGTGTTTTTGCTGTCTTTTAGGCTAGGTCTTAGATCAGTTGTTCCCAACCTTTTTTCACTCACATATCCCTCGGCAACCCATTTCTCTAAAATTGTACCCCCATATTAACAAAATGTTTGTAATTAATACAGTTGGTATTCTTTCAAGTTTATATGTTGTAACTGCAAATAAATGGCCCAATAATGGGATCAAAAGCAATGGAACTGTAAGATGAACAAACAGTACATATATATTTACACTCAAAACTCAAAAGATAAAATAAACTCAAGTTAATACTTGCTTTACATAAAAACGACATTGCATATACATTAATTTTTTTTACATTTAATTTATTAACACTTGAAATCTTTAATATGTTTTGATATTTATGATAAAAAAAACCCAGGGATTTTCCCTCTCTCATTGTCCCTGTGTTATAGTGCATTTTTATACAGCCTACCAGCCAGCAATATTATGTGCAAAAGAGCATTATGGCAGTAGTGAAACCTCTGCTTCCTATTGGCTCAGTTGAGTCGATGTTTTAAAATGCTCACAAACATGGTAAATGCTAACGGAACAGGCTGCTTGGATCGTGTATTGACTTACTTATACCCTGACTTGCTTTTTAATGGATACCCAGAGCAGCTTAAATTGTTCTCCACTTCATTTTATCAACACTGTGAGACAGTTTAGGCTGAGAGTGTGTGGCTGGTACAGGGTCACCCAGAAAGCTTCGGTGGGAAAGTAAGGATTTGAATCTGGGTCTCCCAAGCCCTAATCAGAAACTCTTAACAATATCTGAGCAGCGAGCAGTCACTTTGGCTGGTACTTTACTTTGGGTCCAGGGATTAATAGAACTCAGCTTTTCAACCTAAATACTTTCCCAAGTCAAGAGGGAATATGGCCAAAGAAATTAGGGTAGCAAAACTGAACTGAGGGCTAAATCTACATTACATGCAAACATGAGTACCTGTAAGGAATTCCATAGAAGCAGAAATAAAAGGCTTTTTGGTGTAAAAGACCGTTTATTCAGACATCCTAGAAAGCTCACGTACACGACGTGGCAGGAATAAAGTCTCCCGCCAGAAGCACAGGTTATAACTCTGTCCATCCCATCCCCCCTCCCGGATTCTCATGGGAACGAAGTTCTCATCTCTCTCGAAGAGATAAGGCCTCCGCCCGAGTCTCCACCGCAGATGCTGGCCCATCGCCCGGGTTATGGAATTCAGTCAAGGCCAGGCGGCTGTTCTGAACATCAACACCATTGAATCCTTTACACTCTGCCTCCCTTAAAAAAGACTTCTCCCCCCCAGGTTTGTGCGGAAAGGTGCGGTGGAAAGCAGAAATGAGGGAAGGGTTAACATTTTATGAATAAACCTATTGATTATACCCAGCGGAATACCCCACCCAAGACACTAAATATCGTAAGCGTTTGCGATTAAGCGAGAGTCCAGGATGGCGTCAATTTAAGTAATGCTTGTGGCCATCAATTATAGTCGTGGGGGTCTCTCCAGTAGTCATTCTCCAGGCATCGGAACGGAGCCTCCTTGGAGCAAAATGGAATGAAAGACAGGATGGATCTTACTTAGAGAATTAGGAAAGTACAATCGGGCAGTGACATCATTAATCACTTTAGTAATCTTAAAAGGTCACACGAATCTTTTGCCCAGTTTTGAAAATTTATGCACGCGTCTCTGAGATTCTTGGTAGACAAATGCAGAGGCCCACTACGTGAAATCGGTGCTTATCCGCTTGAAGTTTTTGGGAGTCTTTAGCCTGCTGTAAAGGCGGTCTGGACCGCTTTTCACCCCCTCGCCAGAGATGAAATCCACTGTTGGAACTCCGAGGGATTCAACGCCTTCATAGTAGTTCGCGACGAGGAGGGAAGGACCGACCAGACACAATTTCGGCGGTTTTTTTTTGTACTGCTATGGACCGCATTATTATAGGCGTGGCTGCAAGCGGAATTAACTCGCACCAGTTGTCTTGGTGATAGTTGGTGTAACAACGTAAATACTGCTCCAGGGTCCTGTTCGTTCTTCTCCGACTCACCGTCACTTTGAACGTGGTAGAGGCGAATTGTCGGGCGGCCCTAACAAATCCAGGAAAGCTTTCCAGAACTTTTGAAATGAATTGGGGCCCAGCGGTCGGAGACCACCTTAACGGGCGGAGTGTAGGCGATAAATATGTTGAATGAACAGGCGCTAACTTAGGAGAGCCGGAGGGGATGGAAGCACATGGGATGAAATGGGCTTGCTTGGAAAATAAGTCCACCACCACCCACAAGACCGTGTTGCCTTGACTTTCTGGCAAATCGTAATAAAATCCATGGAGATGACCTCCCAGAGGCGAGGAGGCCACGAGGAAGAGGCTTCAACAGACCAGGGTTTTTCGGAGCGGTTTTGGCTTCCGCACAAACAGAGCAACCTTTGATATATGTCTCAATGTCTTTGCGCCAGCGCTACCACAAGTGTGGGCCAAATGCAGAGTCTTAAAGAAGCCAAATTGTCCAGCCGGCGGGCATCATGACAGGCCTCGAGAACCTGCTTACGGAGGAGGCCGCATTGTACCAACAATCCTCACGCCAAACACCATTCTCCAGGCGTGGTGGGAGTCCACCTTCCTCCGCTGGTGGTTGGCACTTATGCGCCTCCCTCGAGTTCTCGTAGGAAGGAGAGACCAGGCTGGGAATGGGTGGAGAAGGAGGAGTGGGCGCCTGAGATCGAAAGTGACAGCCAGCCCCAATTGGGAGGAGAGAACAGTCGCGGGATATCCCGTAAGGCAGCTCCACCCCTCCCGGGCAAGTAGCGAGCGCATCAGCCAGTTTATTGGTTTTCCGGAAAAAATGGACAGTGAAAGAGAAACGAGAAAGAAATCGCCCAACCCGGAGTTGTTTTATGGACATCTTGAGGGGGGGTGGAAAGGGCGCCAAGTTCTTGTGATCCCACCAAACTTGAAAGGGGTGTTTAGCTCCTCCAGCCAGTGGCCAAGTGGAAAGCAGCTACTTTGATGGCCATAGTCTCTTTATCCCCTACAGTCCAGTTGAGCTCAGCACGGAGAATTTTGATAAATAAGCACACGGAACAAGCCTATCATCTTTATTTCTCTACAACAGGGCTGCACCAAGCGCTTTGTCGAAGCGTCCACGTGAACCACAAAAGGAAGATCTGGGTCAGGGTGTTTTAGGATAGGTTCGGTAGTAAAAGCTGATTTTAAATGTTGAAAGGCTGTCTGACATTCTTTAGACCAAGAAGGGGGCCCGGGCTTGGCAGCCTGTGGGTCTTTACCCTTAGTGGCATTAAGAGGTCTGTGAGTGGGAGAGTCAGTTCAGCCGAGGTGGGGTATAAAGTCACGATAGAAATTAGCAAACCCTAGGAAAGATTGAAGTTCCTTCCGATTGGTAGGGGCAGGCCATTGGAGGACTGCTTCAATCTTAGCAGGATCCATTTTTAGCCCTCGGATCTAGATCCGGTAAACCCAAATAGTCGATAGAGGATTGGTGGAAACAACATTTAGAAAGTTTTGCAAAGAGGGAGTTGTTGAGCAAGCGTTTTAATACTTCGAACCAAGGCTTCATGCTCCTCCATGGTTTGTGAATAAATTAAAACATCATCTAAGTACACCACTACTCCCTTGTATAATAAATCATGTAGAACTTCGTTGATAAGGGCCATAAAAGCTCCGGGCCCCACTTAACCCTCGAATGGCATTATTAAGTATTCATTACTGTCCAAATTTTGTGTTAAATGCAGTCAAGTGTTCATAGCCTTCCATAATCCCTGACTCTGTAGTAAGCTTCTCTTAAGTCCAACTTAGTAAAATGCGTCCCTTGCCCAATGCATCTAAAAGGTCCTTGATTAATGGCAAAGGGTATTTATTGGACAGGGAAACTGCATTGAGTCCACGGTAATCCGTGCAGAGCCTTAAAGACCCGTCCCTTTTTTTTTTAACAAATAATACAGGAGCAGCATGTGTGTGTTTGGTAGCTCGTCATATGAACCCGCGAGCAAGGTTCTTGTCTAAGAAGGCACGAAGTTCCTTCTCCTCATTGGGACTCATGCGGTAGATTCTACCCTTGGGCAGTTGGAGCCCCTGGCTATATCTGATTTTGCAGTCAGTGTCTCTATGGGGTGGCAATTGGTCGCATTCTTGCTCCTGAAATACTCTGGCTAAATCTTGGTAAGCGGTGGAATGCCAGTAGATTCGAGCAATTGGAGCGTGCACCGCTAGCGAAACCAGGGGGGTATGTCATTAGGAGGTGAGTTTTCCCCCCAATTCATGTGTTCTCCACAGGGAGGGTCAGTGAATTCTAAGATCCGTTCCTTCCAAATGAATTTTGGTTCATGCAACAACAACCATGGCATGCCCAGGACTATGGAGTGTTTGTACAGCCAGAATAAAACTAATTTTTCTCCCAATGGTCCGAGCGCAGGAGGACCGGTTATGCGTTTGAACTGGGCGGTCCGCCCGACCCAGGGCTGCCGTCCATTTGGAGTGAAACGGTATAGGCTTAGCTAGGGGGACTCGATCTAGTCCAAGTTCCTCCGCCACTTGGGGCCGATTAAACAATGGGAGCACTCCAGAATCTACAAGGGCTGAGGCTATAATACGGAGTGTGCTTAGCGGGGTTGGCCAGAATCGCTTGAATCGTAATGGGAGCGCTGCCTTCACTCACCGCATCTGGAGTCGAACCCATATCCATGGGGGCTGAAGAGAGCAAACAGCTGCTTCCCCTCTTCTGGTGCGCCTTCGTAACCGCTTCTTTAGACGAAACCCGTTGGGGCCCGGATTTTATGCGTGGTGGCTTGGCAGATGGGGTGCGCAGCCGAGCAGTTGGCTTCTGTTTTTTCGGGCAGCTGGCAGCTAGATGACCCGGTCCTCCGCAGTAAAGACACAATCCCAAACGGCGGCTGGGAGGTGGTTTCTGTAGAGGCTGCTGGCTTGGCTTGAGTCGCAAGCCCGGTGAGTCGTGGGCGGGTTTTGGCGTGGCGGCCCCGGCACTGGCGTAATCCAAACGAGGCGCCACTTGAGATCCTAATTCGATCCAATCAGCAATAGTCGCGGGGATCGAATAAGGAACACTGTTTCACGTGAAGTTTGCCGTCGGCGGCATCGAGAAGTATTCACATTTCATGCGCTCAGGCCACTCAGGAGAGTCGAGCAGCCGCCACACCGAAATTCACGGGCAAATTCGCAAAGGAGGCGGTTGCCTTGCTGAATAGATTTGATGGTGCGGATGGCTTCATTTTCAGCACCCGGTCTTGGAAGCGAGCCCTTAAGGCTTGGAGGAACGCGAGGCACCCGTCGCGAGTATCCTCCCTTGGAGGTCAAAAGAGTCACAAACCAGTCGGCTGCCGCTTCCATCCAAGACGGAACCGATGTCCCGTATTTTTTTCGCTGTTCAGACCGGGTACAAATCGGGCCATAGTCCTCCATGTGGGCATCGAAGCCAGGATGAAGTAGGGGAGTTTGGAAGCCGGTCCCATCGAAGCGGGCAGGTATTGGAGGTCTGTAATATCCTCTCTCCACGGCTCTTGGTGCCCGCTGGAAACGGCGGTTGGCGCAGGTTGAGTGGCGTAAGCGGGCGCAGGGAGGGGGGCGAATCGGTGGGAGGTGGGGGCACCAGCGGCGCCCGCTGGTGTTCTGGTGGGAGCAGGTCTTTGGAAGGTGCTTAGTCTGGTAGTAGCAGGACCCAGGAAGCCGCCCTCTGGCATTAGCTGTACCCAGTAACGGCAGTAGACTCCAGCTTGGGGCATCTTGTCCTGCTGCTTCTTCAGCTCCTTTTCAAAGCGGCTAAGTCTCTTTCCTTGAAGGTCAAAGGCATCTTGCGCGCATGCAAAGCTGCTTTCTCTAGTTCCAGTTTGGCCAGTTCGTCTCGTTGAATAGCTGCAGTTAGTTCACTTTGTACGCATGGCCTTAGCAGCTTCGCGTTGACGCTCTAAGTCCAGTTTGGAGTGTTCCAGGACCTTATCATGGACCCGATAGATTCTGCATATATTGCCGTTACTGGCCCCAGCGTCTTTGTACGGTCCAATTCGAAGTTGGATTTCTTTGCGCTGCTGTTCCCGGTCTTTTGCAGGTTTTCCAGCTCTTGCCAGCTGCTCCCCGCTCCTCTTCCCATAGCTGGCGCTCACGGGCCCATGCTTCCCTGGGCATCTGCAGTCGGCCCACTTCCTCATCCCAGCTCTCTTTTGACGGGGGGGAAATAGGTCCGGATGGGAAGGCAGGCTTTCTTGATTCTCTTCATCAGAATGCAGCACCTGTGTCCACCGGCCGGCTCCAGAGCGCCCTCGGAGTGCAGCCGCTGATCCGGGATCTGGGGGGTCCGATCGGAAGCTGGTACGAATACCCCTCCCAGGAGTCCAGGAATCGTTCAATGGACTCCTGTGTTGCCGCGTGAAAGGTGGTCAGGCCCGTCTCCTCCGTGACAGGTTGCATCTGAGGTTTGTAATCCACAGGAAACGGGCAGATATCCGATCCACGAAGCCAGGTGTGAATGGCCCCCAAACGACTCATGCAAGTCTCATGATCGCTTTCGCCCCTCGTCCCAGCAGCGGAGTAAGGGAAGACTCGTGTTGATGCGAGGACGGAAAGAGTTACCAAGCGAGACCAGTTCTCCCGCCGGGTTCCTCCAAATCCATAAGGGAAAGCTCGGAGCCCTCTTTGGGGGCTACCGCACCTTCCACAGATTCAGGAATGTTCAACCTCTCCATGCCGAGACACCAGAGGTCCGCTGCACTGGGAAGATAGGTGCACTAGGATTCCTGCCACAATGTAAGGAATTCCATAGAAGCAGAAATAAAAGGCTTTTTGGTGTAAAAGACCATTTATTCAGACATCCTAGAAAGCTCACGTACACGACGTGGCAGGAATAAAGTCTCCCGCCAGAAGCACAGGTTATAACTCTGTCCATCCCATCCCCCCTCCCGGATTCTCATGGGAACGAAGTTCTCATCTCTCTCGAAGAGATAAGGCCTCCGCCCGAGTCTCTGCCGCAGATGCTGGCCCATCGCCCGGGTTATGGAATTCAGTCAAGGCCAGGCGGCTGTTCTGAACATCAACACCATTGAATCCTTTACAGTACCAATATGTTAAAAAGAGGAGAGAGAAGAAAGTGGTAGAAAAGAGAGAGAGAGAAATTCCGCACATGCAGAATAATGCACTTTCAAACTGCTTTCAGTGCTTTTTGAAGCTGTGCGGAATGGCAAAATCCACTTGCAAACAGTTGTGAAAGTGGTTTGAAAACGCATTATTTTGCATGTGCGGAAGGGGCCCAAGAGACAAACGAAGAGAAAGCAGAGAGAAAGAAACAGGTAGAGACAGAAAGAGATTCTGCCACTTTTTTCCCAAACAGATTCAGATGTAAAAAATAAAAAACCCTATTGCATTAACTGCATTAAATTGAAGCAGATTAAATTGCGTAATTTCTGGAGCCAGCTGCTAAACCATGGCTGTAAAGAAGGATGTTATAATAGAGATGTGCTTTCAGAATGTGATTAATCAAAATCTGATCCAAACATGCCTTATTTGTTAACCTTTTCTACTGAAAGTTGAAGGTCATTTGATGAAATGACCTTCAACTTTCAGTAAGGAATCAAAAAGTCTTATCCTGCCTTTAATTTTAGCTGTGACACAACATCTGTAGCTGCACTCTACATCCATTTCCATATGCTGTCTTTTAACTTGCAGATTTCATGTGGCGGTAAGAAGTATGGGAAGGGAAGCTGGGGGAGAGAATGACTTAGCAGGGATTGTGTCTGGTATGGTCCTTGTTCAATCAGAACACTTAGTCCATATTTGCACCTTTGGGATCATCATCCTACTGGGAGTTGCTGGTCGCAATAAGCATTTTCTTCCATCACAAAACCAACTCTTGGTTTGGAAAACTTTCTCAGTGGGGTGTATTTGTTTGAGTTACTGTGTCATTGGAAGGTTTCTATCTTACCTTCCAGTCCCTTCTTTTGGAAATCCACAAAAAATGCAGAAAGAAACTGTAAAATCAATTAAAAAAAATCTTTGTAGTACCTTACAAAATTCGAAATAATGCATCGTTTCAGCTGTAATTTTAACAGTCCCTTTAGCCAAAGGCCCTTTGGAGTGAAATCACTTTCCAGGGTTTCCTAAAAAGTGGCAAAGAGGAAGAGATTGTTCCAAAAGGGTTGGGCTGTAACTGGAAATGTCCATACCTGTGGTGTGAACAAATCTAACAGTTCTAAGGGATCATGGAACAGTAGCTAAAAGCTATTGTGGGGAATTTGCAGTTATTCCCTCCTGATCTCATTGAGCTAAATAGACTTAGAAGGTAGGCTGTACCTCTGTTTAGGATTGCACTGTTAAGCAGTTGTTTTTTAAAGGGCAGTTGCAAAGAGAGTATATTACAATAGTCTCATTTTTCTGGGGTTGCCTGTTTGCTGGACAAAGTCAACTTTGCCGTGCAGGGCAAAGGCCCACATTTTGCTCTTTCCAACAGTGATGAGAAATCCACCTACCCCCTGCTGACAGAAAGGATAGAGGCTTGAGGTTTCCCCATTGTTTGAAATAGTACCAAGCACTGACGGAGGGAGAGATGCAAAAGGGACTCCCATTGGGATGATCCCAAAGATGCAAATGTGGACTGATAAAGGGTGAGATCATCCCTCTGAGTGAGACAGACTTATTGGAATCTGAGATCTCTGGCACATTCTTAAATTGTAGAGGAACTTAATTCAGCTTAGTGCTTGTAGACAAACAGCTAGGATTTAGATGAAAGTGCTGAATTATTTCAAACAATAAAAGCTTCAGAGCTTTAATGAGTACAGGGACTCATTATTGTTATTGTTATGTTGATTTGTATTGTCGTCTTCGTCGTCGTCGTCGTCATCATCATCATCATCATCATCATCATCATCATCATCATCATCATCATCATCATCATCATCAATCTTAAAGATTCTATCCAATGAAGCATTGATCTAGAAAGTTCAGTTTCAGTGGATAATTGAAATTTGTACATTGGTAAAGTTCCCTATTTTGCCTGTAGAAGGGAAGGTGGCTTTTTGTATTAAGAAGAAAAGAATGACACAAATGCAATAGTTTTCATTACGATAAGTTAAATTGATAGGGAAGATTTCAGCTGGATGAGCTTTCAGGTTCATCAGTACTCTTCAATAGGCTGGATGGAGAAAAGCAGATTCTTCAGGCCATGGCCTGTTGTCGCACGCATCCTCTGAGGAATGCAAGCAGGCAATTAACTTTCTTGCTGGGGTAGTGTCATCTTACACCGTGTTCTCTGGGAAGCTGATTTCAGCCCATTTTGTCCTATTTTTGTTCCTTCATCGAAACACAGAAACACCCCAGGTCTATCCATAATAGCTTCAAATGCCAAATGAGAAACACTGTTCCCTTTCAGACTGACAGCAATAAGAAGTGCCTTATAGTCTCTATATTAACAATGTCTGAAATAAATGTAAGGAGTCGCACAAGGTAATAGAGTAGGTAAGGCAGGGCCAATTGTGTTTCCCCTGTTTCCTCTGCAGAGAGTAGCGACATCTCTCGATTTCCATGGCTAACAACTTCTCTCTAGATTTACAGTACTTGGTATTTAGGGAATGGAGACCCTGTTAATCATGGCTGTGCCTGCTCTGTCAGAACTGAACGAAAAAGAGAAAAACATCTTGAAAATTACAGCAATCTAGAGCCTGGTATTTTGGTGTAAATCCAAAGGGATAACGTAAGTCTAGTGACTTTTTTCGAGAACTACAGGATGTCCTTCCAAAAAAAAAGTTTTTTGGGGAAAGGGGGAATACTGCTCTCAACCCTTGGCAGAAACATTTGCCTTTTACCTTCTTGATTTTCATATTTAAGCTTGTGAAGCACAGGGCTAAAACAATCAGCAACAGATGTCCTTTTCAATCTGCGTGGTCTATGAGTTCAGTTAGCATGCAAATTATCATTCTTCAACTTATAATTCTAGTAAACTGCTGGGGGGAAATAAAGGAACCCCTCCTTTGTGCGCATTTGTGTACATGCAGACATACACTCACCCATGCAAACCTCAAATGAAGAGTGTGATTTAAATGTCTGGATCCAATCATATGTTTAATTGCTACAATCCCTTTCCTTTTCTCAACTCAAATGACTGGTAGCTATTATGACAATAATATTGAAAATGTACATGAAGAATAATGGCACTAAGAAGGTTGATAGGTGGTCTGTGTTTGATCAGCGTGATCAAAGCCCTGTATCAGCCATGGGCTCCCTATAGTGCAATTGGCCTTCTATGTATAAAACACAGTTTATGGAACAATATTTAGATTTTTTAAAAACAAGGATGATATATAGAATGTACAGCTGTGGTGAGCTTTTGTTCTTGTCAGTTCTTTCAGTGTAATCCAAAAATTTACACCCTTCTAAACCCATTGACTTCAGGGGACTTAGAAGGGGTGTGTGTTTGCTTAGGATTGCACTGCTACTTGTAAACACTACATCCTTTATCATTTACACCACCAGTGCCAGTTTTCAACACTACATCCCAATGTAGTCTTGAGACTACATCGAGCATAGTACTAGGCAGATGAAGGGGTAAAATTATGCAGATAGAATAAGGCTGGATTCTCAAGTGGGTCACCAAAGGCATGAAGTTAATTGATGAACTGTCCTTGTGGTTCATTCTGATGTGAAAAAGAAAAATCCTACATATTTATGCACAACATATCTACTTTGATCTTCAGTTTACTATGAGGAAACAGGTTTTTTTTAAAAAATGTGAGGATGCATTTTGCCACATGGAGTTCCTCTACAAGCAATCTACAGTGATATTGTCACAAGGTTCTGCCACATAATTTTCCCAGATATGTAGAACTATGCTAACATTGTCCATGATCCCCCTCAAGCAAAAAATACGAGCAACATCAGAAGCAGGTCTGGGTGGCATCCTTAGAATGAGATGTGTACATTATCCTCTTCCAAGTTACCTTTCAGTATGTTAAGATCACAGGCCCTGTGACTAAAATCTTCTTAAATTGTTCAAACTGGGCACTAATGCAATAAATCTGCAGAGAGTGAATAAAACTTCAGCTGAATGATCAAGTAAGTGCAGAAGATGGACTTGCAAGCAAGCACCAATGTTTAGAGTTACTCTTCTAAGATCCTTGATGTTGGCAAAAGGATGTGTATATTTGTTCTAGTCAGCAGTAAGAAGTTGTAGAAAGTGGAATGAAGGAGCACAGTGACATACCAAGAGAGGCAGAATGTGCCAGTGGGTTTGCTGCAATTAGTCTATTTTAACATTCTGTCCTGATTAAAGCTTAATTGGTTAAAATGCTGATTCCACAGACTCCCAGTCTACCATGAATACAAATATTTAAAATACGGTATTCTTGAAAAAGATTCTGTATATAACTACCAGCCTTAATGTAGAAACAAAAAAGGTAATGGGATTAAAATATTAAACATTCCTCTCATTGAAAAAGTAGACCTCTAGCAAGGCTGGGATTACCTTTACCAAAAGGCACACAAGTTTCTTTGCCTTTAACATCTTCAAATTTTTATCCTGAGCTACCTCGAAGACTTAGGGTGGGTTACAATATTTTCAGCATTACACACATAACTGAATACAGATGCATTTAATTAAAATTCCTAGTAGGAACCACCCAAGATTTCCATGCTTTCATTTCCAAGTGCATCATCTTCTTGAAGAAGAAAATTGTGAGGCCTTCACACAACAGAATATCCATCTGGATTCAACATCAAGAAAACTCAAATGTTTTTAATTTTTCTTAAGAAGTGGTGATTTTTTTTTGCCAGTTCCACTGCAGAAATCCATTATATTTGTTCTTGAAGTTCCAATGGTACTTCAGTACCTACAAAAACATAAAACTGTAATAAAATTCTCTGTCTTACTGCATTTTTCAGCAGTATGCTTTATGGCAGAGTTATAGCACTTTTGCGGCACTCTGCTTTAGCAATATCAATCATCAGCTGCTGTTTCCATCTGGAGCTAGGCCCAAAAGATGAACTGAAATGAGACAACTGTCTTGTGATTTGATTGCATCACTCTGGGCCTTCCATGTAGATTTTGTAACAGTATAGGTCTTAGTTCTATATAGAGATGTCTCAGTTTTTATATGTGTCTCTTACCACCCAAATAGCTTTATGTGTCCATAATAATAACTCTCAAATTGGAAAAAATCAGCACATGGCAAAAGCAAAAAATATCTACTCTGGAATGGGATCACATTTGTTGTCCCCACCCAGACTTTAGTGATTTATTCTATTCCTTGAGCATAAAGTCTATCTTCATAGGCTCTGTCGATGAAACTGGAAACTCTGTAAGTTTCCAATTGCACGAGGAGAGTCTGTCCAGCTTGTACACTCTTTGGCTCTGTGCTCCCAGAGACCATCAATGTACAGAGATCAGAGATGGGATCATTTTTCCCCCACCCCACCCCACCCCCTACCCTATGGCAAAATGACTTATACAAATTTCAACAAGGTTTGAAAAGGGTTCAAAGGAATTTCATTGTTAAAATGGTGCAAATAATGATAAAAGAATTTCCTATCACTTATTCCTTTTCTCACCTGAATGTTCTACAAAGGATTGGACTAAGACTTTAACAGATCCTCTTATAAACCCCTCAGTACATTTTCAAAGCACTTGGGTTTTAAAGGCTCTTTGATATGGCCCCATTACTTGTAATGTTATTTGTGAACCATTTCATCTTTTTTAAGTTATAGGATTCAGGAACTTTCTGTTAAAGTAATACCTGACAACTACTGCGTAAAATCAGCTTTTGGTCACATGAAGCCATCTGTTTACAAGATTAAGATGACTGTCTTTTTATTAGAAGAATTTTTTCTTTTTACAAGCCAGCCAGAAGGAGCTTCCACACACACACACACACATGCACACACTCTTTTTTGCTAGTTGCCTGTTGCAGTACACATTTCCCAGCAGACTGGCTTCAGAATGTACAGTTTGTGATCATTTCCAAATGAATAAATCCAGCTTCCCAAGGGCAAGAGAAACTGTTCTTTTGAGATCCACATTAGGTGATGCCTCTTCAATTAAAAGAGCAGACATAAAACAGTGGGCTTTGTAGCAAGTTAAACCTTCCCTGTGTAATCTTGTCCAGGTGTTGCTCTCTGAAGTATGGTAAAGACTTTATCTCAAGATGGGCCAAGCAATCCACACCTGGAATGGAGCAGAACATCTGGAGCCATTTTTATTCCTCAATCACGGCCTTCAAATGTTCCTAAACAAATGGCAGTTTAAACAGGTATGGCACTGGTGATCTGTAAATATTAGACTCTCTGCCAAATCCTATTTGATATTAAACACAGTTCTTTTCTGACAAAATGCCATTCTGGTATCATATCCCAGCAGTACATTTTAGCTAAAAAAACCTACAATAATTTATTGAGAACCTTTCAACTAGTGATATTTGTAAACAGGACTTTCAAGACTTTGGGGGAGGGGAATGTTGCTGGAAAGCATCTTATGTGGCATAAAAGGCTTTTCATCACCAATGACATTGTCTGTGGATTACTAGTCACTGTTCTGATTCCATCTGTAGAAGCTAACGACTGAGTTTAGAAATAGCTGGAAAATGGTTTCGGATGCAGGGCAAGCAGCAGTTTGGTTCCACTGAGACAATTTATGGATGAAATTTTTAATCAAAATGCTGACAGAAAGAAAAGTCTTCTTTGAAGTCTGTGAGGGAGCTTAGATTAGTGGAGTTGGGTTACTTGCCATTGGTTTGTTTAGAAAACACTCGAAAAAAATTCTCTGTTGATATGAAGACTATCAGGGCAGGTCACCCCAGCAGTTTCCTTTGCCCCATTGCTCATGCTCTGGTAGCAAAAGTTTTCAGTTGTGTTTCAAAGTATTTTTGGGAGGGAACTAGATTTTCATTTCACCCTTTCTTCAAGGAGCTGTGGATGGCACATATGGCTTTTTCCTCCTTCACAGCAACCAATAGCTTAGTCAACAATCTGTATTTTCAGCCACTCTGATATTCCTCTTAGGTCTGATGGCAGTTCTGTTTTCATGATGATCGCTGGTATCACTGTGTATCTATGAGACATCAGGTCAAGAATCTGTGCTAAGATGTATGTGGGAGGGAAGCCTGAAGAGATGGGGGAGGCCCAAGCAAGAGGCAGTAATTAGCACAGGAAGTATAACCAGTTCTGAAAAGAAGAGCTTGGCACAGAATCTTTGTTCCTCTCAAACAGGGATTATGAACTGGTGACCCACAGACTGTAATACAATACTGTCTGGCCTCAAAAATCCTTTCAATAATGGAGTATTCACACTGGATGATCTCTTCGTTCCATGAATTTCTGACTTTGCCATGCAAAGTAATTATGTAACAGTCATAGAAAGGTAGCAAGTGAGTTAGGTTGCTCCTAATGATAGCCATAATCCCAAAAGACCATCTATCTCTATATTAGAACACTATGTATAACAGGCATCCAACTCTCTCCATTAGAAAGAAGAAAGAGGAGGGGTCTCTTTCCAGCATTTGGAACAGGTAAAATAATTTAGGAGAGGGACTTGGTGATATTTTGTAACTATGTCACAAACACTAATTGGCAACTGTGTCACTAACATGACAATATATTCCACATGCTGGGAAAAGAGTAATTTATCAGCAACTTGGTTGGTAGCTTGAATTCAAATTGTGCGTTAGCTACTTACATACCGAATAAAGTTGAGTTAACAACGTTCAGCCATGGTTCTACAGAATCCTCCTTGCAATTATAGCACCTATAGAAGCTACTTGAAAATTATGTCCCTGATTTCTAATTCTGGAAAATATTAGTAACTGAAATAGAGCCAGTTGTGATGACCAGTGTGGTATAGATTTTTTTCATGTGCAACTGGGGAGCCTGGCTGAAATTCCCTGTTTTCCAGGGAGGTCATGGTGTGACTTTTGACCAATTTCAAAAGCTGAACCTAACTTGTTCCTAAAGTTGTTGTGAGGAGGAAATGGAGAGTAGGAGAATCATGTACCCCCTAAGCTCCTTGGAAATTTCTGGAGATTTTCAGATGGATTCTGCTACCCAATTCCTGGGGTCTGCCCCTTTGAGTTTGGGCAATTTAGTGGGGTCAGACCTTACTTAACGAGAGGCAGGGTAGGATCAAGAACTTTTCTACTGAAGTTTACAAAAGTCAGTTTTTATGAGAAATCAGTTTTCATAAGAAATCCACAGAAGAATGGAATAAAAGTTTAACAATTTTATTAACAATAAAAACACACAAGCACATAATCAAAGCAGCAGAGAATTCACACAGTCCTAAGTTGAGGGTAAAGGTTTGGAAAAATGAGGGATTTAGAGGCTATTGAAGAGGCTTTGGTCCAGGGAACACCCACACTAAACTCCGGTGGAAGATCAGGAAAGAAGGCAACGTGTTGGGGACAGTATCAATCAGATAGAGAGATGTTCAAAGATGATACTGAACACTGAATGTTGAGGTAGTGAGCTAGTTATAGGGGCGAATGGGCTCTCAGATTATGCTAAGTTACCCTGATTTTCCAGGACAAAGGCAAGGCTAGCCTTTCCAGAGGAGAGAGAATAGGGGGACACTCACAGTGGTGGGATTCAAATAATTTAACAACCGGTTCCGGTGGTGGGATTCAAATAATTTAAGTGATGGACACAAATTAAGCAGGAGAACGTACTAAAGGTGAGGGTTTGACACTTTGACTTCATGTTCTAAGCCAAGGAGTACCCAAAGATAGTAAATAGCTTTAGGGTGAAGCTGATTTAGTGACAACTTCAGGACAAAGCCAGTGTAGGGAAGGTGGTCTTTTGGAGGGATTAGTCAGGAAACAAGAAATGAGATTAGTATTCAGGAAAAATTTCAGGCAGGAGTTCTGATTAAATAAGCTTAACATATCCTTTGTCTTTGCAGAGGTGTGTGAGCCAGAGCTGGAGTTGGGAACTACCTTCCCAAGCTGAAACATTGTCTTTCTCTAATCCTTTTAGATAAAGGTGAGGCTAGCTATTTTGCAAGGCTGATACTGGTGAGGGCAAGTCTAGGTGGTTTACTGTTCTCATGAGTGGCACTGAGCAAATGCAGTGGAGAGCGTCCCTTGGCACTGCATTTCTAGGCCACCTCACAAGGTTGGCGGTGTGGGTAGAAGCACACAATTAAATACAGGCCTCCCCCATCCACCATGGTCTGTCTGGTAACAGACCAGAGGTGGGATCCAGCAGGTTCTCACAATTTCCCGAGAGTAGGTTACTAATTATTTGTGTGTGCCGAGTGGGGGTTACTAATTGGTGATTTTGCCACGTGATTTTTGCCTTAGTTACGCCCCTCCTCTCAGCAGTAGCACGCAGAACTTGAAGCAGTCTAGCAGGAGGTGCACCGGCGTGCTTGGCAGCCTGCGCCTGCATGCATTCGTTTCCCACCCAAGGACCGGCGCAGCAGCTGCATCCTTGCCACAGCCCTGCCCAGGAATGCCCCGCCCCTGGAATGCCCAGCCACGCCCCCATCGTGCCCCGCCCAGCCCCATTGGCACTATGCCACAGTTTGAATCCCACCACCATGGGAACCTGTTACTAAAATTTTTGGATCCCACCACTGTAACAGACCCTGGAGAAGGGAGGGGTTTGGGGAACTTAACAGGGTATACGACCACAGAGCCTGCCCTCCAAATTTTCTCCAGGGGAATTAACTCTGTCATCTGGAGATCAGTTGTAATTCTTGGGTGCTGTGTGGTTTCCGGGCTGTATGGCCGTGCTCTAGCAGCATTCTCTCCTGACGTTTCGCCTGCATCTGTGGCTGGCATCTTCAGAGGATCCTCTGAAGATGCCAGCCACAGATGCAGGCGAAACGTCAGGAGAGAATGCTGCTAGAACACGGCCACACAGCCCGGAAACCACACAGCACCCAAGTGATTCCGGCCGTGAAAGCCTTCGACAATAAGTTGTAATTCTGACAGTTCTCCAGGCTCCACCTGGAGATTGGCAATCCTACTTAGAGAATGGTAGGCTCAAATAGGACACATGGATACAGATGATAAATGTAGAAAGGGACTGTAGAAAGATTGTTCAACTATATGTGCTGCTTAATTCATGAGCTCCCCAATGACATGTGGGGAAAAAAAGAGCGTGCCAAAGTGCTCTGGACATCCCATCAAGCTGTTGTGGGAAAAGCAGTTAAACAATGATGGGAAATAACTGCTATAAAGAGATTATTTTTAAATGCCTAACATTTTTCTGCCGATCAACCCAAATGTGATCAAACCACCAAGAAAAAAAACATTCAGCAGCGCTCTAAATTTAACTTGTGTCTTCCAATTTTAGTTTGTTGAGATTAAGGCTCTTCCTCAACTGGAATTACCCTGTATACTGTCCTACTAATATCTGTTCAGCTACAATAGGGCATTATAGTGGATTAATACTCTGGGTTTTATGCCACACAAACTATTTCCTGGTAGTCAGTGTATTTCAAATCCAAGCCAGATTATCAGATGCAGTTATTATTGTAGGTGCAAGTCATTATATTGTAAGATATAGGGATGTGCATATTAGGTGTACATTTGCCTGGCAGCAGTGGGGCAAGTTTCATGAATTTCTTCTAAGATATAGTTGTTGAACTTTGCAAGAAAAGAAATTACAATTCTGCGAAATGGCATCCCCATTTGCATCTCATCCAATAGGAAATACAGTGGTCGAACCCCACAGATCAACCCATGCAACAGTGGATTGTGAGATGCTAGATTGCTGGAGATCTATGCTCCTCCCGTAAAACAGATGGTTGGTGCAGCTTTGATGTAGCAATCTATCAAAGTTGCAGGGTCAGCAATCTAGAGAAAGTGCTTATGTGGATTTTGCAAGATAAACTGTGACTGTGGCCACAACCCTAAGAAATCTACCCAACAAATGTGTCCTTGCACACAGATTGCCCTTTGGATGCATTGGAGAAGGATATGGTAGAAAAAAAGTCATATTAAAATGAAGGGGATGTATACCTACTAATCAGCCAAGGTCTTGTGGACATGCAGAGCTTTGTGCATATTCAAGAGCAACTATTAAAAACAGAATACTCTTGTACAGGAATACCCAAGTATATGCAAAGATTCCTTAAGCCGTGTAAGAGCAAAGGGTATATCAAAGCATTTATTTATTTCATATTTATTTCATTTATGCCCTGCCTTTTTTGCCAATAGGCACCCAAAACTGCTTACATTATTCTCTTCGCCATTTTATTTTCACAACAGCCTTGTAAGGTTGTTTAGGTTAGGCTGACAGCATGTAACTGGTGTGAGCACCAGATCCCAATAAACATGATTAGGATTGCTGTTCAATCATCTGGATTGAATTTGCTTAAAACCAATTGTGTCAATTGCTTGTTAATTTGCAGTCTTCTAACCTACCAGTTTCGAAAGGGAATTGCTGACTGGCTTCACCAGGAATACATTTGAAAAAGTCACAGATAGATCACAACTGTTATTTATTCAAGACGTAGTTAAACACACACACACACACACACACACACACACACACACACACACACGGCTATATCTCCTGGGTTATTCTTTTTAAAAACTTATGGTTTCCTTTTCTGAATGAGTTTTTAGATAGAAAACATTTGCACAGCGGCCTGTTTCAAGCTTCCCCTCACACACATTAACTGCACACATTGAAGGGCAAAGTGCACCTTCAAGGGTTGAATTTTTATGATGTGTTAACTCAGCATTTGCCAAATGTGACTTATTATTACACTGTGTCTCTAATACATGGAGGTCCAGGCACTTGACTATTGCTGATATTTATCACAGCCATGTACAGGGTATTTCTGTCCTCAGCCCAAATTAAATAAAAACAAGAGACATTTTCCCTTGTCTTCTAGCCTTGCAGAGACTTTAAATATATGGTGGGGCTATCTTGGTGGGGCTATCACCTTAGGGTTTTCAAGACAAGAAATATTCAGCGGTGGTTGCCATTGTCTCCCTCTGTGTCATGACTGTGGACTTCTTTGGTAGTCTCCTAACTGACCCTGCATAGTTTCTGAGATCTGACAAGATCAAGCTCATCTGGGCCATCCACTCTTACTTGTCCTTATTATTGCTTTTGTTTAAATTGCTAATGGAAGATTCCCTGGTTGGTATGAAGTCTGAGAGCTCCTTAACGGACAAGAACCAACTTTATTACAAGCCATGGATGTGTCCCAAAACAGTTTGGTCTCTCCACACAGCATCACTCACACGTTGGTTTTATTTTCTGAATTGAAGCAGAGTTGAATACTTCATTGAGGGATATTTCTTTGTTTATCTGTCATGGACCAACTATTATCTGGTGATTTTTAGAAAGATAATAGCTCAGAATCGCTGCAGGGCTGATCACACAATTAAGTTGGTTGCCATCAGAAGTTAGTCCTTGAAGAATCTCTGATAGCCCTCAAGGATTTTTTTTACAAGATTGTGTTTCTGTAGATGTCCAGCTCTAGACTGAGGTTTGTGGGGATGGCCTACAAGGCAAGTCATAAAATTGGCAAAAAGGCAAAGCAAGATCAAGATATCCACTACAAGGTCTGTAAGATTATGTAGGTTAGATACAGGCAAGAGAGAAGAGTAGGACATTGTTCTAGGAATGGATGGAGGCTAACTGGGAAGGGAAGGGTAAGTAGTTTTAAAACTGCACCTCTCTGAAAGGGAGTTCTAGAAGTTAAAGATGCCACAGTTGATTACAAAGGCAGGAACTCCAGTAGCCCCCAGATGATGTGTGAGGCTGCAACAGGTTCAGGAACAATGGGTCCCAAGGAGTGGGGCAGAGCTACCTCCCAAGGTGAGCTTCTTAGAGAGCTTCCTGGATATTGAGGAGAGGTTTTTGGAAATGCCTTCTAGGTTGGAAGGAGTCATGCCTTCTCCACATCCAAGTAATCATCTAAAAGTAGTTATTTCCTACCTGGCTATGCCAAGCACTACCTAATCTAATTAAGTCTTCCACACTTCTTGTATAAACTTCAGACCAGAGGCCTTTCCTTCGCGGCCTGAAAGAAACACTCAAAATGGAACCCATTTTCTTTCCTTCTCCCTCCCCATATGTTTGTTTTTCAATATCCAATTTGCTGAAGAGTCTTGTGAGGATCTCAAAGTTTGCAGATGGGTTTATAGTAGATTTTGAGCTGAGTCCTAGTAAAAAGTTTGCTTTTGTTTTTGACTTGTTTAGCTGTGTGTGGCCATGTGTATGTGTGTTTTCCCCTGGTTTTTTTCCCCAAATGATGCTCTTATTAAAAGATGGTGTTTTTCTGGTACCCATTTCTAAATGTACTACTGGAAATCTTCCAGGTCTTACTGGATATCTGATGCTGTTAAACCTGCTGGTGGCTTTAAGGTCTTTTGCTGGCTATTTTAATATTGCAGTTATTTTTGTTCAAATTTGTTTTATTCTTGCATTTTTAAACATTTTTACTGTAAACTGCCTCAAAGGCTGAAGATTGCCTGTGTGATATAAATACTTAACAAGCAGACAAATAAGGAACACAGCTTCTAAGTTAATATCCTATGCTGCAAGAACTAAGGACAGTCTAAATGTTACCTGAAATTCTGTGATATTTTTAAAGGTCACTTCTTCTCTTTTACAGATGGCAGCTGCCAGGGAGATTAATGGGCACTGAAGAGCGGCTTTCTAAACCTATCCTTGAAAATAAGAACCTGCATGCAAATGTAGCTCCACCTTAACGGTCACATGCACTTATTTACAGACAATCCAGCATTATTTGGCATGTGAGAACTCTGGTTCAAACAAGACTATCAGGTGAACTTCTCTCAGTCTAATTTACACAGTTACATATAAGGCAAGCTTCTGATTAGAGTACCTCAGGAGTTCCTGTCAAAAATCTTCCTTAAACAGCTTTGCTCCTGTGCAGTAGTTGTCTGTGCTACAGGTCCGGGTTCTGCCTTAGTAATATAATAAAACTAACTTGACTGAATCTCCCCAATTTACTGGAGAAGAGGTACATATTTCGCAGGATCATGGTTAGATCATTAAGGTAGCTTATTTGTCACGCTTGGATTAATTTGCAGTCCATCTTGTCTTTTCTCAACTGGATGAATCCTTTAAAAATTGTCATTGGCCTGTTTTTTGTGTCTGTAAGGGCACTTGCAAAATCAGCTAAGTTCATTGGCAGACAGATATTGAAGCCACACAAAGAAATCAAAGTAATACGTCTCAATTAAAAATCATACACAGACACCTCCCCCCCTTAACTATGTGCCATTAACAACTGGACGCTGGAACAGCAGACAGGTGTGCCTGTACAACATTGTGCAAAAGCACACTGACTTTGTTTGGGCAACAAAAGGCTTGGTAACAATGTTGTTTCTCTGTGACCAGCAAGCAGAAT
Source organism: Sphaerodactylus townsendi (assembly GCF_021028975.2). Classification (NCBI taxonomy): domain Eukaryota; kingdom Metazoa; phylum Chordata; class Lepidosauria; order Squamata; family Sphaerodactylidae; genus Sphaerodactylus; species Sphaerodactylus townsendi. Next base: position 61,363,615 of record NC_059433.1, read on the forward strand.
ATTAGCTGAAGCAGTGAATAAGTATGCTCAATATGACCTGTTCCAACAAAACTCTTGGTACTAAGTTAAAGTCAATATCATATTTATAACCCACTCACAGAGTAAGTCATGCCTTTCAGCTGGTTATGCAAGTAGGTTCATCACACGATTTCTCTTCATTCAGCAACTACTATTGATGAGTGGCAGCTGAATATGTGACCTGAATCCTAAAAGGCATTGCCTTGGAACTGAATTTTTTTAAAAAAAATATCTCTGGAGTGTTACATATGTTCATGGATGAAAAAGCAGAGAAATACTTGTGCACAAGTATAATGCTCTCCAGTTCTAACTTACAACAAAAATCACTTTCAGAGGTACTGTCTTTTTCACCTACTATTCATTTTCTCTGCAATAGTCTATCTTGCATTGACATATGAAGCAGGGTACAACAACAAACAAACAGCAGTTTTTATTTTTTAAAATAGTAATATTTAATAAAAAAGATTTATTAACGACCCTATGGGTCTTGAAAATGCAAATACAACAAATCTTAGTTATGAAGGCGATAGTTTGTTATTGATACTGTGATGTATATATATAATATATAATATATAAATTGAAAAAATAAAATAAAAATAAATAAATAAATAAATGTACACTAGATGTCAAGATAAACTGAGACTTTTTATTCTTGCACACATTTTCATGATCTAGAACTCACTTTCTTAAACATGGCTACCCCCTCAAGAACTATACTAATGGCCAATTGCGTATGGAACGTCTCCTCGCCTCAAACGGAATTTCCCTTCAAGTTCCAAAGCCACCGTGCTTCTTGAAGGAGAATCCCTGCTTTTTCCAAATGCAGAAAAAATCAAATCTTTCCCCCCCTTCAAAGCGGAAAGCAAATATGTTTCGCCAAGCCTTTTTTGTTTTTTTCTCCTTTCTTTTTGCCTTTTCCCCTCCCACAAAGAAGCTGTTCCTCCCTTTCTGAGTACTGTCCATAGACCTCATGGGGGCCCAGGTGTGGACTGGCTGCCATTAGTTGCCTATCCCGCCTTCCAAAGATTCTCCCTCAGCTGGGGTTCCTGTGTATGACAAATCTAAGTTATGATTGGAACCATACCCACCCCCCACCCCCCCGACAAACAGGAGCACACGCCATGCAGAGCAGATGGCCTCAGTGGATAGAGGTTTATTCACAGATCTTGTATTGTGATTGCAGGCTGATAATATTTGCCATAGCATGTTTTCTCACTGCTGCTACCTGAGTTTCAATCAAAGGCAACGTATGGATCCATCCATCTGTCAGTCTAACATCCAATCATCTTATCAGTCAATTGATAATACAGCTTCAAGACAAAAAAAAGATTGTTAATATTCTAATATTTGGGAAATAAGGAACCAATTTTAGGAGAAGCAGTAAAGTTCAGCACTCCAGAACGGAAGCCAGATGGCATTTTAAATCAGATCGATTGAATAATTAAAAAGACATCTTGGGGGGTGAGGTGATTGAAGAGGGCACATGTGGGTACAGGAAACAACAGGAATCCTGCCCGCTAGGATCTGTGATTGGCCTTTCCAAGCTAATTTTTTTTCTTAAAAAGTGGAATTCCCCCATGCTGTCCACCACAGGGGAGAGCAGAAACCCAGAACAGATTCTGCATGGGCCAAATTCACTGGTTTGGGCCTGGTAAAAACACCATTTTGGGGGGAACCTTCCCACAGCTGCCACCTCCAAATTGAGGCAGCACTGCTCTTCTCCCCCAAACAGTGTTTGCAAGATCATGAAAGATTTTGCCTCATTGAGCAAGGCAAATCGAAAACAGCAGTGTCCACCCAGTGCTGAGCTAACGGCACCAGGTGGACACTGTTGTTTTCTGTCGTGTCACTTTTTAAAAACTTACCTCCGTGTCCCTACGTAGCTCCATCAGGATGAGGGGACACGCCCCCCACCCTCCAACCCCCAGGCCGTTGCCTGGACCAGGGGGGGATGTCCCCTTTTCCTGATGGAGCTATCTAGGGACATGGAGATAAGTTTTTTTTGAAAGCGGTACACCTCATGCAGAGATGCTTCCATAGGCTGTGGCAGTTCCTGGGTTTCCCACACGCAAATGTGCTAATGGCCCAAGAGCTACACCGGTGTCTTTTATGCTGGTGTCCTGCTGCCCTCTGAGCCCATGTGGAATCTGCCAAAGAAGAACTGCAGGGAGACCTGGCAATGCACAATAGATGAAAAGGGCTGTACAAGAAATGAAAGTGAAAAGACTGTTTCTAAAGCATCGAGTATATGAAACGTGCACAATACCCATTGTCAAGATACACATTCCTCCTTTCAGAGTTAATTTTGAAAGACCCCGGCCTGGGATGAAACCTGAACTACTTTGCACTCAGTTATATCTCCTGGCACCCCCCAACAACACCCCCAAGCAAAACAGTAACAGTGATTTTCTTGAGATCATCTTTGGCAAATAGAGTTGGTGAATACAGCATGGTAACTCTGATTTGTGCACATCATCACTTCACATTTCCACCATTATGTGACAAACAAATCATGTGGTGTGTGAGCTTTCCTTTACATCAGAAAACATGGGTGACGTAACTGTACTTATATGAGAGAAGTTGCTAATTGACTTGATAGGGAGCTACATTTAAAATAGGTTTTAAAATAGAAAAGCTCCCCCTGTTTTTCCAGATTTCATTTGAAAAACAAAACTTGCTTTGTAACAGGGCTACAGATTTGGTCCTAAGATATGAATATGACTGCTTTAACAGCCAGGTCTTGAGTGGGGGTTAAGGGAGGCTGTCTTTAATAGGTTATTGTTACATTTGCCATTTCATTCCTTTGCTACCTGAAAGGCAGCATTGTTTCCGTGAATCTGAAAGTTTATGTTCAATGACCCAAACATGGCAGTGCAAAACATTTTCCCATTGTAGTTGCTTTCTCAGAAATATACATCTACAGTTTTGGTACAAAATTTCAGGTTCAGCTTAACTGCAAAATGTGACACATAGATTTGGATTTCATTTGATGTTTTTTCTTCGAGTACCCTTTGGAGGCATAACTATTAACAGCTAAGCCTTCCGGCTGGAAGATGATATTCAGTTCAGCAGGGCAGTTCAGCAGAGCAGCACATCTTATCCACGACAACAAATCTAGAAATATTTCAGGAATTACCTTGTAAATCACCAAGAGTGAAAATTTTGCCCGTACAGTACATATACTTTCAATACGATGTCTGAATGCTTTAACAGCATCAAAAACATTATCTCATTATTATAGGTAAATATGTTGCCTAAAACATTAGAATCACAAAGGTGACAACTGAAAATGAGTGAGCTGTGAATAGATTCTGTTGTTAAAGAGGATGAAAGGGGCTGTTTATTGAATTGGATGGATTTCATCCAAGCTTCTTGTGTGCAGAAACCATGCAATGCGTGAATAATTCAGCTAGAAATTCTATAGTGAAGTTGTATCAGTTTCCACAGTAAAACCTGGATGGCAGAGAAGGGTAAATACATCAGCATCTGTGACAGGCCCTATGAAGAGACAGTTACAAAGCCTTTCAGGCACCAGAAGCAAGGCAAAACATAATAAATTCACTAAATGTCATAGTTCTGTTGCCTGAATAATGACACCATATGGTCGAGCTGCAGTGTCACTGTAGGATGTATCAAAAAATACTCGAACCTCCTTTCTTCATCTAATTCTCTCAATGTCCAACTAAAATATATTAAAGAATTCACCTTCATAACCATAATTTAACACAGAGTGGATAAAAGTAAAATAGCATGATAATGATCCATGGTTGGTTGGAGTAGTTTCTGGCTATTTATTGTTATGAGCCTGCTTCTTTAGAAAGTTTTCACAAAGCACATCAATATTATAAATGTGCAAGACTGGAAAGCAGTTTAGCTGTCAGAACTTTCCTCAAACAACTGTGGCAGTTATAATTTTATGAGAGTCCTTGGGCTTCTTACGATCCTTTCTATTCCTCTCATGAAAAATACAACCCTCAGGCTTCCTTGTTTGGAAGCCATCAATAGAAACATGTTTAAAACATATTTTACATGTGAAATACAGAAATGCCTTTAGAGGTGGTTATCTCGTTGGAAAAAAATCTACAACAAGGAAGACAGAGTGACATCCTGAATTGAAGGCCGTTTCCCCACTCACCTTTTGTTATGTGCTACTCGCTCCAAGTAACACGGGTTCCAGCGGGACTCCCCACTACCAGAGCGGCGACAATGCAGCCGCCCCAATTCTGCCACCCTCGTGACCCCTCAGCGTGCGTCATTTCTGTTCCTGTTCGGAACAGCATCTTTTGGGAAACCCTGTGCGACTACCTGCAGTGGGGAGCGTGACTGCGTGCTCAAAAACACCTGAAGCTTACAAAACTGTTTTGCCTCTGCTTTTTTTTAAAAGTGAGGAAACAGCCTTAGACAGGAATTTTCCCTTCCACAAACCAGTTTACAGCCTTTATATTTGACCTAGATCCCTTGAACACAGGTGGAGGACAGACTTATACTGAAAATGCAGATTTTGTCTTGAAAGTGTACATAAGCTATCATTCAAAGAGGCCATGTGAATGTTAGTTAGTTAGTTTTAATTAGTTTAATTAGTTAGTTTTAATTAGTTGTATTTTGTTTGCCTTCCTTGGGTTCCATTTCTTTGCAATAGGCAGGTCTATAAATAAATAAATATTTCAATGCATCAATAAATAGTGAAGGGATTAATATATATTCTCTATAATGTTTCTTTATGCATTCATTTATAAATAATTTCCATGATTTTATTGTCTCACCATAGAGTTTTTGAGGTAAAAAATGAAGCTTAAAGCAGAAAGTGCCAAAGCAGGATTACATCTGAACACCAAGATAATGGAATTTCTGCACAGCCCAAATATGATGGACTGAGGAAGTTATTTATCCAGTTTTGGGGAAGAACTTCACACAGGGATCTTTTAAAAAATGGGTTCAGCCTGTTATAGTTCCCTCAATCTGGGTTTTACAAAAATCACTAAACCAACATGAAATGGTTTGACTAAAAGGAAGCCACAGCCCTCAGTTGGAAAGACCTAAGCAAGGCTGTCAATGTTGGGGGGGGGGGGTGTACATGTTCTCTAGGGAAATCTGGTGTGGTGAAGAAGAAGAAGAAGAAGAAGAAGAAGAAGAAGAAGAAGAAGAAGAAGAAGAAGAAGAAGAAGAAGAAGAAGAAGAAGAAGAGTTGGATTTATATCCTCCCTTTCTCTCCTGCAAGGAGACTCAAAGGGGCTGACAATCTCCTTGCCCTTCCCCCCTCACAACAAACATCCTGTGAGGTAGGTGGGGCTAAGAGAGCTTAGAAGAACTGTGACTAGCCCAAGGTCACCCAGCTGGCATGTGTTGGAGTGCACAGGCTAATCTGAATTCTCCAGATAAGCCTCCACAGCTCAGGTGGCAGAGCAGGGAATAAACCCGGTTCCTCCAGATTACAGTACACCTGCTCTTAACCACTACACCACTGCTGCTCCATGAACATGAAAAGAGAAGATACCATGAAAAGAGAAGACACCATGAACATAAAGAATTGCAGGTTAAATTTATGCATGGCAGAAATTGGAACAAGCATTTCTTTTTGTCAGTAGAATTGAGATATCTGAAATCACCTCTAGAACTGGGGACAGTGATGGGAACTGTGTGATAGCAATACAAATGAATAGTCTGTACAGGGATATGGCTGTCTGTAACAGTTAGTGGCAGTTATGATTTTTAGCAACTCTCTTTTTTCCTTTCTGTAGTTATCTGGCATGGCTGCTGGAATGCTATGGTTTTACATTCCAATAGAATGTATGTATCACAGTAGAATTTACCTTTTCAGATGAGACTGGCACACCCTCAACATCTAAGCTATTGCCTTATTTAGGGTAGGAAAGGAATCCCTGCTCATGGTCTGCTTGGTTTGCTGTCGCATGGTGGAATTTGCCTTCTGTTTCAGTGTTTGGCTTCTCTTGTTCACCTTATTCGTCATCCAGATACTTATGCCACAGTCTCCATTATGCAGCACCCCTGCTCTTTGATAATGGCATGGTTTGGTCTGTATTATACAGTTTGACCGCGACAAAGGGGATCTCTGTCTTGTGTGAATTGTCCTATTTTGAAGCAATGGTGGACTAAATGGTGTTTCATAGGGCTATCATGGGCAGACTTACAATCTTTGATACTGATTGACTTCAATGGATGTAGAAGGGTGTAACTCTGCTTAGGACTGCACTACTTGTATGTCATGATTCTCAATTTAGATTTTCAATATTTTTTTAAAATACATATTGTGACTGACAGCTGCCTTTAAGGATATATGCAAACATCTGTTTGCATTACAATAAAAACACCATTTTTGGTGTAAGACTATGAACACAGTGCAATATAGAAGGATTGATGAAAGTAGAACTTGTATAAAAATGGAGTAAAGAATTAGTATATATTTTTATTGGTGAGATGGATAAAGCTAGAAAGTGAATGAAAACATATATGGGGGTCTGTTGTAAAGAGACTAATAAATAAGGAAGATACTAAGGAAGAAACAAATAATAATGACTACAGAATAACTCTGATTTTATTATACAGTTTTTAAAATATACTATATGGGGTAGTAAGGCATTGCCAAAAGAAAACAAAAAAGTATACAGTGATATTTCTGTCAAGTACCTCTCTGTCTGATCTTGAGCCTATACTCCTATGCATGGATTACTGCTGAAAGGGATGAAGGGCTGGAAAAAGGGAAAAAATGGAAACATGAAATAGAACAAGTGATCTTCCCCTCTTAGGTTATACAACCAAAGGCCTCCACTTGTCATCATCTCTTTTATGCCTTAATGACAGGTCGAGCCATAAAAAACAGGAGAAGCTGAAGCCACAGCTTTGAAATGGGGAGGAAATGTGAGAGATATAAACGTTTCTGCAAGATGTCAACTCTAAACATAAAAGAAACACGGGGAAAGAATGCTGTGTTGTCATATGCTAAAAAAGACAACCATGAGTTGTTTAGATTGGGGAAGGAACAAGATTTCTGAACATTTTAATTTACTTTTTAAACTGATTTACACAATTATTAATAGACATGTCCTGCATAGGAAAAGATTAATACATTTTATTAAAATTAAAAAGGATTTCTGCACATTTAAAAGTTTTATACAGGCAGAGGTGGGATGTAGCCTATTTGCACCTATTCGGTAGAACCAGTTTCTAAAATTTTCTCAGTTCAGAGAACCGGTTATTAATGATTAACTCCACTAGGGACAAGGGGGTAATCTCTGTCCCTGGGTACAACAAATCTCATCAAGTGGGGGATGCAAAATCGCCCTGGCCCCTCACGAGAACCCCTGCCCCCATAGCACCCCCACGTGTGTATGAACTGTATGAAATAATACAATATATAGTAATTCTATTTTTTTTTGTTCATTGGTATAAAGGTTGGGAAAGTATTATAGGGTAAAGATTTTTCATTTTCTTTTTTCCCCTTGAAATTTATATTGGAAAGAGAGGAGTTTAAACTACTCTTTTAGATTAAGGATTTTGGAACTCTCCCTCTGTTATTTTTCTTTCAAGTGGAATAGATAAAGTAGTTATAGGACTCTGAAGGGGAAGTAGAAAGTAGGTAGGTAGGGAAATATGGGAAGGAGGGAGGTAATATAGGATGTTTTAGTTGGGGGTGAGAGAGAGAGAGAGAGACAATTAGATGTGTTTGTAATATGTTAACAATTGTAAACAGTTTTTGGTTTCTCTACTTACTTATATTATTTAAAATCAATCAATATAATTTTATAAAAAAGAAATAATACACTACCTTTTGGTATATTGCTTTTTAAATTCTTTAAACAGTCATTATTTGAATCTAGAGGCGGGGCGAAGGGGAACTGCACCTTGCCACAGCCCCGCCCAGGAATGCCCTACCCCCAGAATGCCTGGCCACGCCCCCGCCATGCCCCATTGGTGCTATGCCACTGTTTGAATCCCACTGCCATTGGAAACTGTTACTAAATTTTTTTTAATCCCACCGCTGCATACAGGTTGCAATTCAATTGCATATAGCAGTCCTGCTTTTTTTTTTTTAATTGTAGTGGACCGTACATAAGAAATATCATTTAAAGCCAGTGTGGCCTTTCACACTGCACTACAAAATGGTATCCCAGCATCCCAAATGGTATCCCAGCATCCCAAGAAGTCTTGCTAGTCTGAAAATGTGGACTTAATTCACAGAACATAGGTACCCTTTATTATTTAAAAATAGATCTTATTTATTTCCATTTGCAAAGAAATGGTACAAAAATTAATGCTGGCATATTTATCATTTAATCATACATTTTGTGTCTATACGGTTTCCCTATGAATGGTATGGTTCTTAACAAGAAGAAATATTTTGGACTGGAAAAAACCATAATATAAAGCATCATATAATGATAGAAGTAAGCAGAAGTGAGTAGAAATATTGTGATAGTTCTTTAACAAACAAGACATATACTGTCGAAGGCTTTCACGGCTGGATTCAACTGGTTGTAGTGGGTTTTCCAGGCTGTGTGACCGTGGTGGATCCACCAGACCATGGTCGCACAGTCCGGAAAACCCACCACAACCAAAACATATACTATTTATTGAATCATTACACTGAGTGTTATTGAGTGTTTGCTCTGTGAAGCTGGTTGTGAAGAAGGAGCTGGCTCCCTGTTTAGAAAGAAGCTGAATGAAACAGAATTTTTTAGTACAGTGAACTATATAAATTCTTGTTAACAAACAATTGCTGCTGGCTGTTACTAGAGAGAGCACGAACTGGGACTGGGATCTAAGGAAAAAACATTAAGAGCTTGCTGAGGAAATGAAGCACTAGAAGAAATTTAACCAGAATTCTGATACATGCACACACATAAACAATAGGCTGTACAGAAAAGGTGAATGAGTAGTGAACAGCAATACTTCTGAACATAGCTGAAAATGAAGCTGTGAATGTCATTAACAATAGGAATCTAATCCAGGCAAAAAAGAAAAAGCTATGAGACTGTACTGTGAAAGTCTGCAAAATTTTGCATAACAAAAAAAGAAGTAAAACATTTCAGGGCTATAAGTTCCCTGGAAAAAGGTCAAAAAGGGAGAGAATCGCTTGAAGAATACTTTACAGATTAACAGAATCGAGATTGTTCTTTCGGGGAGCTTCCTGAGTTTATAATAAGAGATCAGATTACATACAATAAGAACTGGAGATCCAAAACTACGGAAAAGCAATTGAAATTTGTCAAGGTCCAGTTCTTCAGATATTACAGATCATGAAAGGTAAAAAAGAGGCAGCTGTAGGGAAAAAAACAAGCAAGGAGAATTTGAGAACAAAACAAGTTGCAGGATTTTGTACACTAAAGCTGCAATAGAAGAGGCAACAAAAAAGTAAGAAGCATGGAATCAAACACCTAAATAGGCAGATTCCTCAATTGAAAAAGAAGAGAACTACCTACGAACAACTGAACAACTTTCCAAGAGTCTGGATCAGCAAGCAGAGGGGAATAAACCAAGTTAACAAAGGAGTGCAATCTACCAGAAACGCACAGAAGAAACCACACAGGAGAAGTTCTCTATGGGAACACGGCTGCAGAGACAGAAGATGAATGGACTGTAACACTGGAAACTAATGGAATGGTAATTAGCTATGAAAGGGGCTCAGGTGAACAGCTCGATATGCTAATATGATAAACAACCTCCCCAAAGTGGATTATGTACAAAAAAGCAAGATGAATAGTTTGTAATGGGGAAGGTGATTACTACTATAAAGGTATTTCCAACTGAATGTTAAAATTAAGGGTCAAATATGATCACATTTGAGGAATGCTATACCAGCTGTGGGCCCAAAAATGTGCCGGCAATTTGGTTTTATTCAAACCATTTATATAGTCGTAAATGCAAAGGACATGCCAATCGAAGACCAATATACAGATGTTTTCAAAGGGATTAATGCAAAATGGAATCAGCTGAACCTAATAATCCAGACTCTGTGACTCCAGAAGGGTTCTTTTAAGAGAGGCTAAAAATAGATGTGGGCAGAATAATGGCCCTGAAGCCACTGATAAGGTGGATGAACCCACTAAATAGTTGCATTCAGTCACCATTCTAAAGAAAAAATATGGAACATTAATGATACAACCCTCCATGATTGCATGATGTACTGACTGACTGTGGAATTCTTTTTGATGTAATGTACAACTTGTTCCTGAGTTGGATGAGGAGCATAAGATGAGAGACCAGTTTATAGATGAAAATAATCTTCTAAAGAAAATGCCCTGAAGGAAGGACAGAAGAAGAAAAAGTATTTAATCATCCTGTGCTGACAGTGAGATAGAAATAGCTTTCTGTCAATCAAATAGAACAGGCAGAACACCAGAAAGACCTATTGAGTATGGTAGATGTGTGTGTGTGTGTGTGTGTGTGTGTGTGTGTGTGTGTGTGTGTCTTTAAGACTTACTGTCAAGGACATCAATCAGTTGAAAAGAAGAATCTTACTGCAGGTCTATTAAGAAGCTAAGTGAAGAGTTATGTAATTCTGTGAATTATGTTATTTATTTTAATAATTATTTAATAATAATTGCTGGTCTCAAAAGTATTTCTTATTAAAAGAGAATATCACAATTTCCATTCCTGAATAACTTCTTGGGCTTTTAATGTCAACACTTCTCTTTTAGCTATGATTGATCGTTAACATAGTTGTTTTGGCAACCCAGGGAAACTACAGCAGCCAAAAGATCCCAGCTATTCTGAGCAGGTCCATGCAGTAGTATTCCACAAGCTAGGAGCTAAATGAATAGAAAATTCAGCTTGCTTTAGATCCACTGACTGTTTTTAAACAATAACTGAAATAAGGTGTTAGTCCTCCTTGACAGCATGGTGTAGTGGTTAAGAGTGGTGGACTCTGACCTGGAGAACCGGGTTTGATTCCCCACTCCTCCACATGAGCAGTGGACTCTTATCTGGTAAACTGGATTCTACATATGAAGCCTGGTGACCGCCCGCCCGCCCCCCAGTCCAGGCACAGACTGTGACCCGCGCAGCCCTGCTTGGCGCTCCGGCAGGTGTCATGATGGGGAGCACTTCTGGAGGAAGTTGGACTGAAGAAACAAAATATCAAGATGCTGGTCACACAGTTATTGTGCACATGGGCAGTCTCTGGGATCGGTCTAAGAGGAAACCAGCCAAGTAGAGCTATATAATTCCAGTCTCTGTAGGTTGAAGGAGCAGGGACTTCATGGTTTGAGACACATGAAGCCTGCTGGGTGGCTTTGTGCTAGTCACAGTCCTCTCAGAACTCTCTCAGCCCCACCTACCTCACAAGGGGTGAGGAAGGGAAGCGACTTTGATGCTCCGCACAGGAGAGAAAGGCCCCTTCCGCACATGCAAAATAATGCATTTTCAAACCACTTTCACAACTGTTTGCAAGTGGATTTTGCCATTCTGCACAGCTTCAAAAAGCATTGAAAGCAGTTTGAAAGTGCATTATTCTGCAGGTGCGGAATGAGCCTAATGTAGGGTATGAATCAAAGCTCTGCTTCTTCTTGTCCATAATTTAAACTTTAGGAGGGATCCTGATAATTTCTCAGTGCTTTATTTTCCTCTATAAACCCCTCTCTTTCTCTGTTTTGCTCAATAGTCTGCTGCATTTGTATAAAATGAAATCTGTAAAGGGGTCTGTCTTTCTTTACAAAACTTATGTAGCTTTGTAATGTGCTATTTTTTAAAGTGGGGAACGCATGTAGACTTTGGCTTCAGTCTCTCACACACATTTTAAAACCTTATGTATCATAAAGAACTGCTTATGAGAAATACATTTAGCATCACAGGCTTTAATGTTAGTTGTCTCTCTGCCAAGGTAAATTACATATCCTCTTACTCTTTCTTTCATCTGCTATCATAAATCAATCCTGCATTGCTGTGATGATTATTGTTGATATTGTCTGAACTCTCTCCAGTTTACCAATACTTTTCTGGTAATAACATGCCTAGAATTTAGCCCCACATTGCAGGTGTTTTCCGGACAGCACCCTGAATTACCAGTAGAACTTGGGTGAAGTAACAGTCATGATTCTTGCTTTTCAATCACAGTATTTCCTGCTGTTCGTACTCAGTGGACCAGCTCATCATGGTAGGTTGTCTGCCAGACCTGCAGCAGGGACACTTGGGTTCAAATCAGTGTCAGTTGTACAATTTTGGCATTTATTCTATTTGGCTTATTTGTAGCCCACATTTCTCACTAAGACTTGAGGACAGAGGACAAAAGGAAGGGAAAAAAAGAAATGTAACAGTATAGACAGTGGTGGCGAACCTTGGGCACTCCAGATGTTATGGACTACAATTCCCATCAACCCCTGCCAGCATGGCAAATTGGCAGGGGCTGATGGGAATTGTAGTCCATAACATCTGGAGTGCCAAAGGTTGGCCACCACGGGCATAGAACATTGAATGAACGATGCCATACGACTCAAAGTATAAAACTGAATCATAATGCCAACAAGAATGTTAAGATACAGGCCATTTATGGATGCAGTGCTTACCCCACAGCTATTTGCCTCACAGTGGGCTTTTGCAATGTTTTCTTCTTCACTCCAGCAACAGTCAAGCTAAGCGGCCGTTTAATCCCGCAGCCCACACTTCCTTGTTGCGTCTGCAACCTCCATTTGAGTTGCTCTACTTGTCTTTTAAAAAAACACAACACTATTTTTTGGTCTATTATTCCTTGATAGACATCATAGCCATTTTTAAAAATGAAGCCTTCCAATCTCCTTAGAGTGCTGGCCTGAAGAGTGGGCGGAGCTGCTGTTCTGTATGGGAAGGGAAAGGTGGGGAGAAGCAGGAAAACCCGAAGCAGGATGAATGCATCAACTTAGTCACCTCTCTAAAACCTTGCAAACTCTATGGCCCCTTCCGCACATGCAGAATAATGCTCTTTCAATCCACTTTCACAATTGTTTGCCAGTGGATTTTGCTATTCCGCAGAGCTGCAAAGTAGATTGAAAGTGGATTGAAAGTGCATTATTCTGCACAGAGGCATAGCTCCAAGGGGATGGGGAGGCACGATGCACCGGGTGCACCCCCTGTGGGGGTGTGGCGAGGGCATTCCAGGGGTGTGGCGTTCCAGGGGGTGGCAGGGGCATTCTGGGGTGGTACACCACTGATTCTGCATGTGCAGAAGGGGCCTATGAAACACAATCCCGTGCCATTTAAAGCTAGCAGCCTCCCAGTGGGAACTGGAGTCCTCCCAGATAAACAGACTACAGAATTCAGTTTCTCTGACAAAAATGACATCTCTGGTGGGTAGACCCAATGTTATAGACTCCTGAAACTCCATCCTTTCCATCCCTCCCGCCCCCTTTTTCATGAATTTCCCAAGCTAGAATTGGCAACCTGTCCTATGACTCAGTTTTACTTTAGGAGAACTGGCTAAAATTGCATTTAATGATGCAAGTCTAAGCACTTGCCTGGAAGTAAGTCCAATTAAATCAGTCCAACTTAAGCTCTTTCTGCAGAATAATGAACTTTCGATGCACTTTGCAGCTGTGCGAAATAGCAAAATCCACATGCAAACAATTGTGGATTGAAAGTGCATTACTCTGCATGTGCGGAAGGGGCCTTACTGGTGGAGAATTCATGCAAATTTCATTCAATTGAAAGGGATCTATATACCGGTACATAGATTTTGCTGAACTATGTCTCACATGACCCCTGACCTGGATAGCTCAGGCTAGTCCAATCTTGGAAACTAAACAAAATTGGTCCTGGTTAGGTTTGGATGGGAGACCTCTAAAGAATATCAGGGGTGTATTCCAATGAAGGCAACCTCTGTAAGTCTCTTACCTTGAAAACCCTACAAGGTTACCATAAGTTGATTAGGACTTTACAGCAAAAAAAAAAATAAAATCCTCACATGAATACATGAAGCTGCCATTTAGTGAATCAGACTATTGCTCTACCAAGGTCAGTACTGTCTATTCTGAGTGGCAGCAGCTGTCCAGACTTCCAGATAAAGATACAAAGCAAATGTTCTATCTTTGAGCCACAGCCCTTCCTAAAGGCAGATCCTCTGCTTTAGTGTGACAACCCCTATTATAATATAATCCAGGTCATGAATGCCACAAGGGACTATGAGGAAAAAACAAACAACTAAACAATAGAGCAAAATCATTCAGCTAATCATACAGCACCTGTTCTACATGTGAAATTCACCCAGTGGGATATTATTATCCTTCTAAAAACAACTCTCTGTCTCCAAGAAATCAAGGTGGCTTTAAAAGGATCTGTTTAATTACTTGTTTCTAACTGTGCCTTTTATAAGTCGACATTACTCTTCAGGTTTTGATGAAGAGCTGTCCTGTGATTTACCCATAGCAAGCGCAGCAGACCTGTGCAGACTGGAAAGCTGCCTGAGGCACCAAACCTGCAGCCTCAAAAACCACCAACAAGTCACCCTCTTCCTTGTACATCTCTTTCACTTTGCAAAACATTTCAACTTGTGCCAAAGACCAGGAAAGATGATGAGCTACCTCAAGCTCTTGGCTACCACTGCTCTGCCCCAAGTCATGAGTCCACGGTTTATCTATTCTTTTGAAGCCTGGAAAGAATATATATCAAAGTCTTCTAAGTGCCAGAACTTCACACTCTTAGACACTGATGCTGTCACAGAGAATACAGGCAACTGCTGAGATGTCTGAATTTTAGAATCACACCCTCCCTTGAACTCATCATGGGACTTGAAAGGTAGATTGCATTAAAGTAATAATTACAAACGACCTATTTAAAAAGTGGGGAGGCCAACTGAGGAAGGGGAAGATGATAGAACAAATTATTTTAACTCTTTGTCACTAGCATTTTTTACTCTAAGCCCAGCTGCCTTCAATCATGTGCGGTGGTTGATCACAAAAACAGGACAGACAAGAGAAAAGTTATGTGAACTGCTTCATTTCCTTGGCAGTGTAGCATTGTTCCATGAACCAAAATTCATGTTACTGAAAAGTGACAGATCTGAGAATTGTGCCTTAAATCACATCTCCGGAGATGTAGGTCTGGTGTAACACTGAAGGGATTCTAGCAAAGATTGTTTGTTTTAAAAATGGACTCATGGTGGGAAGGGACTCTTCAGTACAGGTGGAAATGAAACTAAAATTCATTCTAAATAGAGCTGCCTTTGAAAACTGCTGAGAAAATTCTATTGGTTCTGGCAAACAACAGCCTCACTTTTTCTGGGGACTGGATATAGAGATTGCAGCACCTCTGTGCTGAAAGATCAGATCTGGCTGCCTGTTTCTTGTCCAGTTCAATGCTTTGGTTCTTTCCTTACTCTAAATAGTCTTACCAGACTCTAAATAGCTTAGGGCTGAGGTACCTGCAGGACCCTCTCTTCCCATAGGATCCAACTCCCCAGTTACGATTTGCCACCCAACCTTTGTGCCTCTACCTGCAGAGGTTAGGTAGATGGAAACGAGGGACTTTTCACGGATGGCACCTTTCCTTTGGAATGCCTTTTTCTCTTAGGCTCATCTGGTGCCTACCATGCTGTCTTTTAGTTGCCTGGCCAAAACAGTTCCTTTCCCCTGAGTTTTGACTAATAGATTTCTTCAACTATTTAGTGGTATGCTTCTAGCATGAGGTCTGCTTAATGGATATTTTCAAGGCTCATTGATGGTTTGTTTTATGCTGTTTTTACCCATGACTTGTTCTTAAGTTGGATAATTTCTCTTATTTTTATGGTATTGGTTTTAATTGTACATTAATATTGTGCCTTACTGCAATTCAAAGACATATACGCTCACCAGCGGATACTAAATGTATTCAAATATAATCCATTGCTAATACCGTAAAAACAATAAACTAAAACACCCATTGGGAAATGGGAAAAGCCTTGCAAAATGGAGCAGTCACACTAGCCTGGCATCAATATGGGTGCTTTATACTTTCCTTGGCAGAAGATAGGGACTTAGTGGAGGAAGCATGAGCTTTGTCAAAAACTACATGAAAACATTATGCCGTAATACTGAATTAGATCCTTAATCCATCAAGATCACTGTTATCTTCTCAGTGGCTCAGCAGGGTCTCAGGCAGAGGTCTTTCATACCTACCTGATCCTTTAACTGGAGATACCAGAGATTGAACCTGGGACTGTCTGCATGCCAAGCAGATGCTCCACACTGAGTCATCTCCCCTCCCCAAAAGGAAGACACCATAAACTGGGCCTGCTGAAGAGAATGAAGGTGCCAGACAGACTCACATGCTGGCCCCAGGTTGGTGGTTCACTGTTTTTGACAAGTCAGCTGATGGTGTTGCCACAAGCAGAATCTGAAACATGGTGTTATCACAGCAAGCCTTCTCAGTGCAGGAGAAACAGGATTATGTAGAACTACAAGTTCTGTTCATGACCCAGAACACCACCATGTATAGAGAAAGAAAGAAAAGGACTCCTTGAGTTTGGTGGCCAGTGCATTGGCTGTTAATGATTGCTTGATACTCTTTGCTGATGTGATCATTATTTCTGTCCCCTGACTCTTTCTGGGATTCGCCACTTACTTTTTATGCATTTCACACTCTAGAGCATCTTGATATAATAAGAAAGCTCACCAAAAAAACACATGGAAGCCAAGAGTTGCGTGTTACAAGTTTGTTTTTAAAGTCTGCAAATCCTGCATTTTATTTAGTAGTTACCTAAACAGTCTTTTCTTGTTACAGCTGTGGTGACTTTTCTATCTTTGTTAAACATGGACTGTATATTCTGAAGCATGAGAAATGTCTCCAAAATTGTGTATGGCTGTTAGTCAGTTAGGAGCCAACCTTATGCCACCCCCCCCCTTTTTTTCTTCTCAATGGAAATTCCCTTCTTTCTGACTGTGCCAGTGTTCAGTTCCCTTTCTTTCGAAAGAGCTCATATTTCTACAGGTTCAGCTCCTAATTGGCACTCTTCAGTTTATCACAGGCCATCTGTGGAAGTAACAGCTCACGCTGGAAAAAAGTTTTGGCATGCATCAAAGTTATCAGCAAGGCATAGCAGACAAATTGAAAGAAGCAAGGAAGGCAGCAGTTTCTGAAAAGGTAGCAGCAGCATGACTAAGTCAAAAGCTATTAGTTTAAACTTTCACATCACTGCAGAGATCAAATAACAAACATTTGCCATTTGAATCCACTTCCCTACGACAGCAGGAGCAGCCATGAATTACAAGTGTCTAAAGTCCGACAGTGACATCATAAAACTGGACAGTAGCTCTCCTATGAATTACTTCTTAATTTCATATTGCCCTCTTTTGGTTTTACAGTATAATGACTTATGGGGAGTTTCTTATTTTGCACATGAAGACAGAGGAGAACTCCTATAAGCTGAATTCATGTGCAGAACTGTTGTAAGAGAATTTTTTAATTCAGTGAGAAGCAGTTTAGACTTAATAAGAAAAAGGAACACATTTGGATCAGACTGAGAGGGCCTTTAGTTCAAAAACCCTTTTTCCCCCTTAGAGTGATCAACCAGATGCCTCTGAAAACCCAGCAAAAGTCAACCTTTCCATATTGGGATCCCAGGAACTATGTTCAGACACATTGGGTTGGATCCAGTGCACAATGTCTGTTTGCGCTACAGTTCTTTCATTAGCATAAGCAGAAGGATAAGCCCATGGAAGACATTTACACTGTCAAACTTATTAAATTCCCACTTGCATTTCTGCTTGTGCAAGATCTTGTGCAACCCATTTCTGAAAGCTGAAAGACGGCAACAACTGACAAAAAGAATACATACATAAAAATGCTCTGAATGCAATGTGTACTTTATGCTAAAAAAAACCCAAAACCAAATAAAAATTAAATATTTTTTCTTATGGCTATTTTACTTCTCTTTCCTTAACTGATCCTGAGAAACTGTCTAAAGACCCATCTGCTATGGTAGCAGCAACCACACTGCAAATCATTGGCTCTGTTTTAAGTAGAAATGTAAATACATTATTATTATTATTATTATTATTATTATTATTATTATTATTATTATTATTATTATTATTATTATTATTATTATTATTATTATTATTATTATTATTATTTATTCAATTTCTATACCGCCCGGACTCCCCAAAAGGTTCTGGCATGTGAACAAACATAATATATAAACAATAAGGCAGGGAGCAAAATCCGGTAAAATACAAACATAGGGTCTGGCCAATAAAACATCTTAAAATACATAAAAACAGCGGCTAACAATTAGCAAATTAAACAAGAGGCTGCTCCAGGCTCAATTTAGTAAAACCCACCCCTAAGAAGTTGGGGGACGGCAGAAGCCCCTCAATATGAGGAGCTCTTGTTGTACCAGTGCCAAAGCAGGGAGCAGTGGGGGGGGCACCTATATCAGCGGCCGGACACTCCAGCAAGGCCTCGGGTGGAAACAACACCAGTCTTACAGGCCTCCGCAAGTGGAACTTCACCTTCAAGGTCCCCGGGCGAGGGGCCTCGGAGCAGTTGGTGGGAGTGTGTCTCCACCAGGCCGGGCCAGCGCTGTGGAAAAGTCCTGGCCCGTGTGGAAGCTTTCAGCCACATCATTGAGGGGCCGGGGACCATCAGTAAATTGGCCTTCTGCTGATTGCAGAGGCCGAGTAGGGGATGATATGGGGTGATGCGGTCCCGAAGGTAATGAGGGTCCCAGACCGCATAATGCCTTAAAGGTCAGGAATCCACACCTTGAAGATGATTCGAATTCAAACGGGAGAGCTAATGCAGCTGGCGCAACACAGGCTGGATATGTTTCTAAAGGCCCTGTGAGTAGGTACGCGCAGCTGCATTTTGGACCAGCTTTAGCTTCCAAATCAAACGCAAGGGAAGGCCTGGGCGAAGATGCGAAGTTACAATAGTCTTAGCCTGGAGGTGACCGTTGCATGGACTGACGGTGGCTAGGTCCGCTTTGGAGAGGAAGGGGCCAAATCCACCGGGCTCTGGACGGCTAAGATGGAAAAAATGCAGTCCCACAGGGTTGTAAGGGCCACCTGGGTCTCCCCATTGAAAAAGACGTAATCCAGGTGGGACCCCCCAGATCATGAAGCCGGGATGAGAGGCTGGCGCCAATGAGGCCCCCTCCCACACCGGCGGTTGGAAATCCCGAGCCTCTCCCTCATGGCCCAGCCATAGGATCTCCGTCTTCGATGGATTCAGTTTCAGCCTGCTCTGCTGCAACCAACCAGCTACCACCTCCAAACAATGCTGTAGAGCCGCAGGGTGCTCGCTATATAAAAAGGCACGTGAACTAATGCCCTGGTGTGCATGCGCGCGCACACACACACACATGGTGGCAAGCATCCACTTAGGGCTTGGCAACCCTACATCCAAATTGGACAAACCTTGGGAGACACCAAACGTTCTTATATCAGGGTGATTCATTTTTTTTCAGAATTTGCAGCTTCCAAGGGAAAAATACTTTCAACATAAAATTTTGTTCTACTCCTGTAAAGTGCAGAGCCTGCAGTCTTGACTTTGTATCTGCTCTGTTTCCAGGAATCCATTTTCATGAGCTTTGCCATTCATCTGACTGCAGAAAAAAGCTCAAAATCAACATGTGCCAAGCTGTACAGATGCTGTTGCCACTGCACATAACCACCTTTTTCTCACAGTAGTTGCTGCTCATCATAACGTACCATTTATTGTGGTGGCCATGAATATGACTAAATAATAAAGAAGCAGTTTATCCTGCATATGTCTGTGTTCCCTCGCTTTGTGTACTGAGCTGTACAATTCAGTTTCCTTTTAAATTAATGTTGTCTTTGTACAAACATTCTTAATATACTGGGGAACAATGAAAACACTTCTTGGATTGGATCCCATAATCTGCCAGCAGAAAAAAACTGATGGATGCGGATCTTGGCTTCCCCATTCCTGAAGTGGACATTTTCAATCCCAGGAAAGCTTCTTAGGATCATGGCACCTGCATGCGATAATAGCTATGTGAAGAGGAGAAAGGAGGCAAAGTGGGCCCCTCCTGTCTCTTCTATGAAGAGAGTTCCACTGATAAAAGAGAAAGAAGAAAGTGATGCCATTCTCTTCTTCCTCTCCACTGCACCCTCCGGATCCACCTGACTATTGCTCCACTTAGGACATGGAAGCAGGGGAAAGCAGGGAAAACCAGTGATCTTTGCATCATCCTTGCAAACTGCTTGCACAGGAAACAACTCCTTATTTTAACATTCAAAATACTTGGACGTACTAAAATCTAAACTTGAATTCTGAGTACTGAACTCATCCAGGTAGACAGGGATTTATGACACTTGACTATATTCCTAAAACCCAGACCTGGATAGCTCAGGCTAGCCTGACCTCATCAATTTTCAGAAGCTAAGCAGTATAAACCCTGGTGAGTTTTTGGATGGAAGACCTCCAAGGAACACCAGGGTTGTGACGTGGAGGCAGGCAAGGGCAAACCACTTGTCTCTAGTCTTGAAAACCCCATTGAGATAGCCATAAATCAGATGTGACTTGATGGCAAAAAAGAATTCCTAAAGATTGTGCAGTTGGGTCTTGTGTGATATTCCATGTGGTGTAAAGGGAAATTCAGTCCATTAAATTCATTACAAAGTTGCAGGATGCCGCATTGCAACCATATCCTCAATATATAATAATTACACAGGAAAAATGAGGCGCTAAGCTGGAAAAAATGAGTGCATCTTAGCTGTACCATATGGAAATTGGTCAGACATTGAATGTCTATTTAGATGAACAGATATTATAATTTAATGGAATGATGTTATCAACTATTCCTCAATCCTGTCGAAGTCACAAGCAAATATTACAACAAACTGACATTGCAGATTTAATCGGAAATCTACCAGAAACAAAATCCAAATGTAAATAGCATTCGTTTCGGAAGGAAGAGGGATGCTTAAGAGAACTGTTCAAGCGAAAGAATGTTTTGAGCTGCTTGATTTAATAACTCACAATGATTGAGCTGAACAAAACCACTTTATCCCTGAGACAACAGAAATCATGAAATAAATTCTGGAAACAAACCAAGGATTTTTGTGGGGAAGCTCATGTGGTCCCATACTGCTCAAGGACTTGTAGGAAATGTCTTTGAAATCAAAGTTTAGTGCCTATAAAATTGCCTGCAGATGTTCTCAAGTGTCCCTTTGGCTATGGTTGCCAAAAAGGTAAACCAAGGGTGGAACACAGAAGATATAAAATGAAGACCTGTAATAGTGATCAGTTTTATGAACACAGGATAAAATAACTTTTTGTTTATTGTTTCTGTTCTTGTTGGATATGCTCAGTGTAGTGATTATTATCCATACAGTGTGTGCTGTGTTCAGATAATTGAAATTGCATCCTATACCTTGGATAGACAATCTAGGGGCCAATCTGCCTGTTATGAGTCAGTCCCAGGGCAGTAGGGGAAAGCCAATTAGGGAGGAAGCAGCTCTGCCAGAAAGCAGCAAGAAGAGGCTAAGGAGCAGGAGGAAGTGTTGACAGAGGCTGCTCAGCCTTGGAGGCCGTTCCTGCCTTCCAGTGAGGCACCAGATGAGGAAATTCAGACCCTTAGTTCTCCAATCTCATTTGCAGAACAACACTGGCAGTGCCTGAGGAGTCCATTGTAAATTAAAAGATGCAGTTCCAGGCTCTTTCCAGGCTCTTGCAGAAATGCTCACTTGAGAACAGTGGGTCATTGCAGGATGAGAGCAAGTCTGCCCAATCAGCTATAAAAGAGATGCAGATTTAGCATGCAAACAGTGGATGCAGCAGTGAGAAGTGGATGCTTGCTGTCATACTGGTAGTTCTCTGCCTGATCTTTGTGAAATCCTGATTCTCAGATTGGACCTGTACCACCTTGCTATTCAGATTGCTTTTGACTGCGGGACAACTGCTCTTGGAACCCCTGGCTTCCTAATAAATGGTCTGGAATAGGCTTTCTGTCTACAGTGTCTGCTGGTGTGGGGCTGCTTCCTGGGCTCAATTCTAAGCACTGAAACCTGACGGTGGAGCGCTGCCTGAGCTAGCACACTGCCCAAAACTTTTGTTTGGAAATACTTGTGCTGCACACAAGACTAGAATTATTGGCTTTTGGGGATCAACAAACAATGACAGTGACTTTCAGCCCAATTCAGAAGCTCAGGTGGGCAAGGATGCCGCTGGTGCAGTGCTCTGCGCGGGGCAGTCAGAAGGTGCCGTTCCTTCAGCGCCAAAATGACACGCGCTGAAGGGGCAGGAGAGCAGCAGCATCGGGGCGGCTGCGTGGTTGCCGCCCTTGCAAGTGGGGAGTGCCGCTGGACCCCACGCTACTTTTCCAGAGTAGCGCGCAGCAAATGATAAGTGGGGAAAGCCCCCAAGTGGCATACATTGGATCCTGGAGCTGTGATGCATCTAGAGGCAAAGCTCAGGTGGAAGTGGACTAATCTCGGTCATGCCTCTGGAATGCTCCTGCCATGCCAGTGGGCCAGCGACAACATAGGAGGACTCTCAGGTTGCTGAGCACCATGTTGAGATGGCTAGAAGGCTGCGATGGCCACCCACCAGTGGATTTGCCCCTCCGCTGGGGTGAGTGTCACAGGGAATGCCACTTCTGCCTGCGTGGGGCCACACTACCTCCAGGAGTCACTTCAGCCCCCTACACACACACACACACACACACACACAGAGAGAGAGAGAGAGAGAGAGAGAGAGAGAGAGAGAGAGAGGATTGGGCTGTTAGAGGCATGGGAACTATCAGGGTGCACCTTCAAGACAAATCTGCAGATGGTGATGGCTTAGTGGATCATTGTAAAAGATCATTTTAGCTGTCACTGGTCTAGTTAGCAGGAGTTTTAGGAGAGCACTGTGGTTCAAAATTCATTCCTACCCACTACTAGATGACTTAGTCAGTCTCTCAGGCTAATAATCTACTTCACAGAGCTATCATGACCCAGCCAGGCTTAGTGATGCCAGGGCACCCTGAAGATTGCTCAGATGAGGAATTAGACACTGGCATCAATTCCTTTCCTCAGCCACCAGTAGACACACTCCATGCAGAACCAGACTCAGAACAGCAGCCAGGCACAAGTACAAAAGCCCCTCAGTCCCCTAGCACCAGACCATATGCAGGACATTGTGAAGAAAGTGTATGTATTCCTTAAGTTTACTTAGCAATCGTTCATCCAGTGTGGCAAACATTTGGTCTTCCTTGGCGTTGCTAGGTTGTAAACGATGCAAACTCTTGCCCCTCATTAAAGCTGTAAACTGTGTTTGTGTTTACACTATGGAAATTGGCTTGTACAAGACCACATTCTAAACTTGACGGATAGGTTTATTGCCAAGAGTGATTGGGTGGGAATCATATCTCCCTCTTTGAGAACTGGAGGAAGAGATGCCATGAAAGAGATGACATGAGACTTAGAATTAATTAATTAATTCAGCCTTCAGACTTAGAGAGACTTGCCGCATTCTAAAACTCTATTCATGCCTTCAACTGTATTGCTTTTCTCTGCTTGAAACTGATAGAGCTGAGAGAGAAATCTGTTTGCAATTTTCTTTTATTTTCTGTCTTTAATAAAATTCTGAAAACTCAGACTGTTTGAGAGTATCTGGAAAAAGAACCCTGTTTCTCGGTACGTTACAGGAAAGAGCTTAGGGCAACCCCCTCCTCCTCCCCACTTCTTCTGAGCCCTGTGAGCAGTGCAGGAGAAAACTGCACAGTGACTTGCATGAGAGGAGATGCAGAGCTCCCTCAGCCAGGCCTCAGCTATGATGGGGAATGCTTGCAGGAACAGGTCTGATACATGAGCCAGGTGCACAGCATCTCTGGCTGCCAGGTGAGCGTCTAACTTAAAAGAGGCCAAGGGAAGAGCTGCTGTATAACAACAACATCCTACGTATTTGCACCACTGACTTTGCGGTGCTGAATGCTGAATCTCCCACCCTGACCTTGGCTTGTGCTACAATTCCTGCTTGCTTGTCTCCCAACCTGACATGGGCTTGTGTACTTGACATTATCATAAGGATGAAATGAGGAAAGACATCTCAAACTTCCTGGCACTGCTTGGAATTTTAATGTTAACATTGGAAATGATTTTAAATTCTGACTTTTTGTTGCATAATGTATTTATTTAAATTGTACTTATTTCATTGGTTGTTCGCTGCCTTGAGCCTGACCTTGGCTGGGAAAAGGTGGGGTAGAAATCTAATATTTAATCAAGTGGTCAAATGTCATCAGGTGCCAAATTATCAGCAAATGTGGTATTACAGGATAAGGAGTTTAATGCTCAGTTCATGTCTGACAGTTTACTAAAGTAACATTCAGATTTTAGGATCCTAGACTTGTACTCAGCTGAGGCCCTATATCATCAGCTGGTTCACAGTCCCAGTTGTTCAAGGTAGCCCCTTACCTGCTGATGCCAAATTCTGAATCTTTGTTGTCATGGGAAGAAACAATTTGCTATGATATTTTTGCCAAGCTTTTTGCTGATGAAACATTGAGAATATGCTTTGATCTGAATTTCAGTTGTACAGGTACACAAGAAGAATGGCTTAATACACTGCCTGGTCTATTTATGGACCATATTTATGGATCACATATTCTGTGATAGATGTCATCAAGTTCCTGGGACAGGTGAAAGCCACTACTTGTACTCTAGATTCTTGCTCATCCTAGCTGCTAAAACCATGTAAAGGCCACATCAACGAGTCCTTAGTACCTATTATAAATCAGTCACTAACTCAGGGTACATCCCCTCAGCCACTCAGTAATCCATCTGCTGCTTAAAAGAGCATTCCTTTAAAATAAATGTTGCAACCAGTTAATGCATGTGACCACTAATCCACCCTTTCTGGTGATTGACAGACCAGTAGCAGACCAGCTCCAGGTCTTCTTGGATAATTTGTCTGCTCTAGATCCTTTTCATTGTGGCTTAAGGCCAGGTAATGGGCCAGAGAATGCTCAGCTAGCTTTAGTTGATGATGGTTACCTGAATGTTACCTGAATGACAAAGGCCATATCTTTTGGTTGCTCTTACTGGACTTACCTGCAGCCTTTGATACAATAGATCATAGTATCCTGTTGAGGCACATGGAGGCAGAAGTAGATATCAGGGGCTGTGCATTGAACTAGTTCAAATCATTTCTTGTGGGTCAGAATCAGAGGGTTGCTATTGGAAACCAATTATCATCAGTATGGGGCCTATCCTGTGGAGTTCCACAGGGTGCCATTCTATCCCTCATGCTTTTAAATGTCTATGAAAAGCTCATAGGATAAATAATTCATACCTCTGGGGCTGGTTGGCATCCAAATGTAGATGACACCTTGCTCTATATATCCTTAACCAGATCTCCTGGTGATGCAGTTGAAATTCTGAATCATTGCCTGGCTGATGTAGTTAACTGGCTAAAGTCCACAAATTGAAACTAAACCCTGAAATGGCAGAGATCTTGACTCAGTTAAGAGCCTTAGGGTTATACTGGATTCAGCTTTATTATCTGAGAAGCAAGTTAATGCAATTTCAAAAAAGGCTTTCTTCCAACTCAGCCTGGCTCACAATATGGCCCCTTGATACAGCTGAAGTGGCCAACTGGAGCCTCATCACAGTAACATCAAACTAGGCTATTGTAGTTCACTGTACATTGGCTCCCTCAAAATCAATTTAGTAACTCCAGTTAGTGCAGAATGCC
Organism: Sphaerodactylus townsendi; assembly: GCF_021028975.2. NCBI lineage: Eukaryota > Metazoa > Chordata > Lepidosauria > Squamata > Sphaerodactylidae > Sphaerodactylus > Sphaerodactylus townsendi. The sequence continues at coordinate 61,389,232 of NC_059433.1, forward strand.
ACAATTTGGTTATTATTGCAAGCGAGATGGACAATGAACATTACTGCAGTCACTCTACTGACTGCCCATCAGTTTCCAGGCTCAATTTAAGATATCAACTATAATATACAAAGTCCTTCATTGCCTTGGACTCTCGTATCTGCAAGACTGCCTCCTCCCCTCTGCACTGTCACAACCAGTTTTCTCATCTGAGCAGGGCCTTCTGCAAGTGCCAACTTGCAAATGAGCAAAACTGCCTTCTCTATCACGTCCCCACCTTATGGAATAGCTTTGCTGAGGAGGTCAGGAAGGTTTCCACTCTCCTGGCTTTCTGCAAACTATGCAAAACTGAATTATTTAAGAGGGCTTTTCTATGCAAAAGGGTGGCACTGTACAAAAAAAAATACTTGGATAATTATTAAGGATTGTGGTCTGTACAACTATGCATAGCTTGCTGTAAGTGGGATCAGACTGTATAATTTTTGCATAATTCAATGTGCCCTGTTAGCAGGTCTTGCTTTCATTCTGTTTTTAAGATTTCTGGTTGGTTCTGCAATCCCAGTCCTATTGCACGGTTTGTTGAGTGTCCCATCCACTTAATTTTATTGACTCACTCTGCATAATCAGCCTTGAGTCAAAGTGAGAAAGTCGGACTATGCAAAACATAAATAAAGTACATGAAATCTCAGTTATTGGTCTCTCCTAGCCATTTAGCTCTTATCTAAACCTGTCTCTATTGGTTTGGTTCTATGAATGCCAGCTTTATCCCTTGACTGTTCAAGGTTAATTGCATTACTTTGACCTTCAATACATCTACCCCAATGTCTGTCAGCCTCCTCTCCTGGTATGTTTACATGTGCTTATCTTGAACTGCTGACTTCCAGTAGCTCAGAGGACAACGTAGTGTAGAAGAAGCTATGTGCTTGACACTTAGAGATATGGTGAGTTATAAATTGATGCACACACACTCACATTTCATGGTCATGTTTCAAGCTGGAAGAAACAAGTAGCTTTCACATGAAGTAGATACAATGGGAGAGTGTAAATAGTCTTGAGTTGGTTAGAGTCAGTGCAAAGGAAAATAATTTTGTTCATAAAACTGTTCTTTGTGCAGGTTACATATTTAATAATTCCTCCTGTTCTAGTGCTACCCATTCATAAGAGCTCCCATATCAAAGTCAGTATTTTGTCATTTTCATATAGGCAATTGGATGGAAGCAAGAAAGGCAGCCTAAATATTTTCTATATTCATTGTTTTGGAATAAAATGGTATACATTTGTATCTTCAAGAAGCATTTTATTTTAGGCATTGCAGTGCTGTCAGCAAAGAATGAAAGTCAGGGATAATACAAGTAATAATGACCATCCTTTATTTTTAATAATGCAAAGGTCAGTCACATGTTTTACACAATAAGTTCTGTAAATCTTCCCATTGCTGCAGAGTCTTGTGCAGCCTCTGAATCCAACATACATTTGTTTGTTTGTTTGTTTGTTTGTTCAATGTTATAGGCCGCCTCATCCCCAAAGGACTCTAGGTGGCTCACAATAATCCTAGACAACCATATAACAATTTAGGGAATCCAAAAGGATACACAAACCATCTAAAAACAATAATAAATTAATTAATTAAAATTCAATTAAATTGAATTAAAATTCAATTCAATTGAATTAAAATTCAATGCAGCAAATAACTTCGTCACAACAGTACAATGCATGATTAGATTGGAGGCACCTGATGTAAAAGGCCGGGAGGGGCTGGCAGCGCCCAAGGATGGAAACAGCAGGCGCTGCTAAAGATGGTAAATGTGGCGGGCATTATGAGGGGGCATATTACATATCAAACGTTCATCAATCGCACCCTCAAGGCTTCCCACTAAGGTATCCTAGGAATTGTAATGGGAGATCTCTTTTAGAGATCTGCCTATCATGTCAAACCAGGATTGAACAGACCCAGGCTGAAATCTTTACACTACCATGAAACTTTCAGGATGGCCTTGGGCCAGCCTAACCAAGCTCACATTTTGGGAGGATAAAGTTGAAGAGGGGGAAATAATCTACACTATTGTAGTTCCCTGAAGGAAAAGGGGGGTCAAAATGTACTTAAAGAAACAGTACTATATTAAACCAGAATAAAGTCTGAATGCCGTGCAAGCTGATTCCTATGTTACTTTGCACCCAAATTCAAATGGTAAAGTATATATCATCAGCACCAGCAAATGTGGATAGTCCATGCATGCATCGATGACTAGGCTTCTCTACAGTGAAAAGTGGAGATTCAGTCTGAAAGTGATGAAGGTACCATCACATGTTTACCAGAAAGTAATCCAGCCATTTAAATGCATAGATGCCTTTCACAATTGATGACAACTGAGTGTCTGAAGCAGAGGAGGATAACATACAATGCAAGATTATAACCTGAAGGTAGAATTTGCTTTCACTTCAACAGGTTAAGGGTTAAGTAGACTCTAATCTGAGAACTGGGTTTGATTCCCCATTCCTCCACTGGAGCAGTGGACACTGCTCTGGTAATGAGAAGTGTTGCTGGATTTGTTTCCCTGCTCCTACATATGCTTGGGTAACCTTGGGCTACTCACAGTTCTTTAGAACTCTTTCAGCCCCGCCTACTTTGCAAGCAAACAAACAAAAATAGCTGGCAACTCTATTTTTTACCTAGCAGGAACATGGTGAGAAAATATTGGTGAGCACGGTGACTGCATTAGAGTCAAAAAGAAATCAAGTGATTGCTTCTGTTGACTTAGTTGTGTGATTTTCCTCAGTATTTGCAATACATTAACATATTGTTTATTTAAAATATCTGCATGCTGCTTTTCTGGCATATATGCAAAGCAGTTTATATATATATATATATAATGCACTTTATATATATATATATATAATGCACTTTCTATGACCAGAAGACATATATAATCTCTTTTCATAAGATATGTCTGTGATTATAACACTTTAGTGATGCTTGATACAGAGCTGCCTTCCAGCTCAGAAGGTAATATTCATTTTGTAACAAAACATCTCTTCATTAAGCAATTCCCAGAAGTATACAATCTGTGTGCAGTGATCTGTAAAGCTTGCATTATACATTGGCCAGGAGTTTTTATTATTAATGGGCCCTTCTCGTGCACTCCTTCCCTTAGCTGATTGGCATCTTTTTGAGACAATAAGATGCCTTTAAAGTGTCTTAATTGGCAGTGTTATTCAAAAATCTATAAACATAATTTTGGCTGCAAGCTGCAACCCAATGATGCTGGAGCATACAGGGGTGGTCTTAGTGCTTCTGAGCAAAGTCAAAGTTGTACGTTCCTCCCAAGCAAGAAGGGTAATTATTTGTTCAGCTTCTCAGCCTTTTAGCTTGAATGCACAAATGCTCTCTATTAAAGTCCATTAGATTGTATTAGTTTAATGTATGATATTTACTCTACATTCTGTGGAATGTTAATAACATGGGAGCCTTCCTGACCTCTTCAGGCAAGCCACGACCATGATATAGAGTCATACAGTGCAAACCATGGGTGGTGGGTAGGGGAAGCAATTTTGTAGTGGCTGGGGATGGTGCTGCCTCCCAAAAAGATCAGGGAGGTGCAGAGAACATGCAAAAAAAAAATCAAACCACCCAGACAGTCCCAAATGCTGCAACCTACCATTCTTTTTCAAAGACGTATGCCTGATGTTTTCATGGCATAAGTTGCCAGCTGGCATAGGGGGCATTCCCAGATATAAAGCCCTGTGAGAATTGACTAAAGTCAGCTCCAACCCTGGGAACACTCCTGGAATGCCCCACTGGTGCTAGCGCAGGCTTCTGTAGCAGAGGATTCCTTCCCCCATCTAGTGGATCACACTCGTAGTCTTACAGGAAAGAAAGTGCACATGGAAGACACTTCTAGTTATGCATTTGGACTTGTATTGCTGTGGATTTACCATGTGACAAGAGCTTCTAAACCCAGAACTTTTTTGTGGGTTAGGACATTTATGAGGAAGTAAGTCCCTTTGGGGCTTTCAACCAAGTAGTGGGATTTCAGATCAGTGCCAAAGAAACAAATGATAGTCGATGAACCCAACTAGTTTGTGTTGAAATTTGTTTTCACTGTTCCAGCAGTTTGCAAAAGTAATTTTATGGCTTGACAAAACAGCATTGAACCATATATTTCAGCCAATGAAGCGCATATAGTTTTCATATGAGACATGCTCATTTATGTCCTAGTTTGCATAAAGACTATCAAGCGTTGCAAAGGGAAAATATATTGTTGATGTGAACTGACCAATTGCATTTGCTGTTTGTGCCTGAACTGAGTTTCAGCACTTTTTCTGCCAGATTGTTATGAAAGGGCAAAAATGTAGATTTATAACAATAAATATAAAATTTCTGGTGTGAAGCGAGATTAGGTCTTTATGGGCATTGCTGCCTTTACTAAATATAGCTGGCCACTTAAAAGTAACTTTCCCTGCCTTGCAGATGTAGGATTGTCTATTACATTATTATTCTACATGTATTTAAGCTGTTGCAAGGACCCAGCCAAAACAAAAACAGCACATTAGTGCTCCTGTATGTTTACTTGTCCCATAGTTGCCTCTATATGTGTCAGATATCCAGGCACAAGCTACATATTACACCTAAATGCATACAGTCTCAAAAACGCATATAGCATTTGAAAGAAATATGGAAAAGCAGGAGAGAATGCTGAACTCTTGTTGAAAGTCAAACTCTGACAAGACTATAAGTTCCAACAAATTCATCGCTTCCCTTGTAGACAGTTTCATTGTCCAAAAGGTGGAAGAGACAACAAGGGGATCAGCTATTTTAGATCTGATCCTAACCAACAATGATGACCTGATTAATGGGGTATAAGGGGTTGGATCCTTAGGTGGAAGTGACCATGTTCTCCTGGAGTTTGTTATACATTAAAAAGGGGAAGCCAAGCATAGTCAGACATGCATTCTAAATATTAAGAAAGCTGATTTCAGTAAACTATGTCATCCCATAGTTAAAAATACTAACAGAGAAAGGAGTGCATGAAGGATGGGGCTTTTTAAAAGTGAGATACCGAAAACACAATTTCAAACCATTCCAATGAGGATGAAAAACAGGTGTCTAAAGAAACCAGGATAGATGTATAAAGAACTTTCAACCAAGCTAAGATTTAAAAGGGACATTTACAAGAAATGGAAAAGGGAGGAAATCACCAGAGAGGAATTCAAACAAATAACTAGATAGAGTGACAAGGTTAGTAGATGAAGGGAATGCTGTGGATGTAGCTTACCCTGATTTCAGTAAGACCTTGGGCAAGGATCCCCATGGTATTCTTGTGCGTAAACTAATAAAATGTGAGCTAGACAAAACTACCATTAGATGGATTTGTACTTGGTTGGCTGAACAAACCCAAAGGTCAACCAATGGCTCATCTTCATCCTGGAGAGAAGTGACTAGTGGTGTGCCATATGGTTCTGTCCTTGGCCCAGTCCTATTCAATATTTTTATAAATTACTTGGATGATGGAACAGAAGGCATTCTAATAAAATCTGCAGATGACCCCAAATTGGGAGGGGTAGCTAATACACCAGAAGACAGGATCAGAATTCAAAATGACCTTGGCAGATTAGAGAGTTGGGCCAAAACTAACAAAATTAATTTCAACAGGGAGAATGTAAGGTACTACACCTATGCAGGAAAAAAAATTAGACAGAATAAGATGGGTGACACCTGGCTTGACAACAGTATATGTGAACAGGATCTGGGAGTCTTAGTAGACTACAAGATGAACGTGAGTCAACAGTGAGATGTTACAGTTAAGAAAGCCAATGCAATTCTGAGCTGCATTAATAGGAGCATCAAGGGAAATAATAGTACCACTCTATTCTGCATTGGTCAGAATTCACCTGGAATACTGTGTTCAGTTCTGGGCACAATAATTTAAACAGAATATTGACAAGCAGGAGTGGAATCCATGCCCTATGAGGAGAGACTTACACACCCACACCCACCCACCCATCCACACACACAGAGAGATGCCTGGTATCAAGTATTGAACAGCTGGTAGCTTTCTACAAGTCTTATCAAACCTCCCTCCTGATGGTTCTACATCCCACTGTTTCTCCTGTGACCTCATATTTAAACTTCTTGCCATAGTCCTGATCTTTAGTGCCTCTTGGTGTCCATTCTTTTGTCAGCTGCTCAGCTGTCATTTATGGCTATTTAACTCTTGCAAGTCACCTTTCCTCCCTAAGCTTGGAAGCTTCTCTATGACAACTATGGGCCTGATCCAAGTGTAGGTTACCAGCCAGGGCCTAATGACCAGCAGGAATTTGGGTGTGAGGACGAAGACATTATGGGGTGCCATCAGTGATGGAGTGTCATTGCTTCAGGGAGAAACCTAGAAGTAACATCACACCTCTCTAGGAATTAATGGCAATTCTATGGAAAACCCACAGAGTTTCTGGTGATTCCTAGAAAGAACTGACATCCTCTTAGAGATAACTGATGTAAACTTGAAGGGAGTTTTATTGATATTCTCACAGTGTTGCTCTGAGCAGCAGCAGGAAAAGAGGGTTGCCAACAGCAGGTCTCCCACAATAAAAGAGGACTTGCAACCCTATCTAGCCATCTAATTTACTACTGGCTCAGCTGCAATGATGATGTGACTTCGACTGCTCTGATTTGACAAAGGGCACTTCAAGACTAAGACTAATGAATAGCTTAAAGCCTAATTCATTTCTTTTACCGTTTCACCAACCAAGTGGTCATGAACAGCCATGGTCTAATTCATACAAATAGAAGATGAGATGGCAAATCTGTTTTTGGTTGTTGCTGATGGTTTATACTACACCAGAAAAAAAGTTATTCTCTGTCTGTATAAAATTAGCACATTAGGGGGAAAGCTAGTTTACATGTATTATAGCATTCTGTGTGCAGGGACTAATTTCATGATAAGAACACCCAGCCATAATCTGTGTTTATTATCTGTAGTCTGAAGTAGTACAGACCAAAAATTGGTGTGAACTAGGCTTACAGAAACGAGGAGAATAAATTACATGTTCTAGGGGTACCTTACTTGAAATTAAACTCTCTAATCTATGGCAGGACACCACAGGCTTTTGGATTATGCTTTGAGTGTATAGATTAGTTGGGTAGGTTTGGAACATTATGCTGGGAAGGTTGAAATGACACATAGTGTTTATAAAATAGGGTATGTATAAACTAATTATGAAGTAGATGGAAAAGGCTCATTGGACCAGCCCAGGAACCAAAGTTTTGAGCAATTCTCACTAATTCTCCTTCTAAAATAGTTTAAAGTCGATCTTTTGATTCTTGGAATGTAAATATGTATCTTGTTTTCCTGTTTTGCAAGGGCAACTCATATTTACAGAAACAAACCAACCATAACTTCCAGCTAAAGAGAAGGCCATGATTTGTTTTTTTCTGACAGACCAACAGTCATCTTCTCTATTATCAAAGAACTGTAATAGATTCAGACTGGCACAGAGTTATGATTCACTGTTAGGGTTGCCAACTCTGGGTTAGGAAATTCCTGGAGATTTAGGTGTGAAGGCTGAACACTCCCTGTACAATGCAACACAGCCTGCTATACTTTTTTGTTTTTTGTTTGGAGAAAGATGTCTGCGAAGCGATGGCAAGACTATTAGAGAAACTGCAATATGTGCAGCAGAAACAAAAATAAGATGTTTGAGCTGGAAAAAATAGCGTTTCCTCAGCAGTCTTCAAGTCACGTAGGAGGGGAAAGATCACTATTTTAGCGATTTTTGAAAAACCCAGATTGAGAGGAATATAATGGGCTGAAATTATGTTGGAGAAGAGAGCTGTGTGAAGTTCTTCCCTAAAACGCTTTTTGTGACATCCTAAAGATTTTATATTTGACTCTATGGTCTCTCTCTGAACAGCCCCCTTCCCAGGGCCCATCCCCAAATCTCCAGGAATTTCCCAACTCTATTTTAAAGAGGGCTCCAATAACAGGAAAAGGAAACAAGGTGGTGCAATGGTTTGTACTGAAGGCATGATCCTTCAAGTAGATGTAACCCTATGCTAAGAATGGGATGACCCAGAAAGGGTTGGAGTCTGAAAAGAAGCAGAAGGCTGCAGAACTCATGAGGTTGGAGGAAGCAAGGCTACCAGGATAGGACCTTGATTGATTGATTTTTATAAGCCCTTAAGACCTTGTTTAAGGTAACTGAAATGTTGTTGAGAACTAGTGGGAAGGGAGTTGTTTATTTTTGCTATATTGTAAATGTTAGAATTTAGTGTTTCAGGGTTTTTGTGTATTTAAATGGTGAGAGTTTTTCTGGGGACCTTCAACATCTTGAATCCAGTTCACCAAGCCTCTGTAGTCTCCATGAACCAGCCACCAGCAGGAAGAATGGACTTGGCATTATCAAACTGTAATTAGAAGGACTTGGAATGAACATGAACAGGACCTTGGAGTGTTAAGTTAAATGTTAATGTTTGATAATTGTCATATGTTAAAGAAAGTGAACCATTTTGTTTAAAATTTAGTTGTTGCAAACTCCTTCCAAGTTCTGCCCCACAGAATCCACAAGCTGAGGTTACATAGGCAGGTCATATGAGGATTTAAACATCAATTAATTTCACATAATATTGAACTCAGAAACAAACAAGTAACCAATGAAGCTGCTTCAGGGTGAGCAAAATATATTCTCACCTCTGGGCTCTCATCAACAGGCTAGCAGCCATATTATGCACTAGATGAAGCCTTTAGGTCATTTTTAACTATTGCCCCACATACATTGCATCATTAAACTGTTGCTGTCACAGCTGTAATAAAGTATTAAAACTCTCCTCCAAAAGGCTTGTAGAATTGGACTCCCAGTGAAAGAAGTACTACTAAACTGGCAGTCACACAACTTTGAGTAAGTGAGGAAGAAGGAAAGAGATGGACTTGGCGATCAAGGGAAAAGATCAGGGGTGAGATTAGGGTTGCCAGCTCTGAGTTGGGAAATACCTGGTGGCTCTGGGGATGGAGCCTGGGGAGGGTGGCATTTGGAGAGGGGAAGGACCTCAATAAGGTATAATGCTATAGAGTCTATCCTCCAAAGCAGCCATTTTCTCCAGAGAAACTGACCTTGGTCAACTGAAGATCAATTGTAATAGTGGAAGATCTCCAGGTGCCACCTGGATGTTGACAGCCATAGGTGAAATGCAGAAATAGGCCTGTATATTTTCAGAACCTAGAGAGTCAAGGTGACTGTTGCTGGCCATAACATGTGCAACTGTCTTTTATTAGTGGTTGTAGGAGTTCATAAACACAACACAACCACCAATAAACAATATTGGTATAATGGCTGGAGAACAGGCCACAATACTCAATGCAGTTGGCTAAGGCTGCTCTAAATTAAAGACAGCATCTTTTGCTCCTAACAGGACTTTGTTGCAGATGCAGTGGTATTTTCACTAGCCATAACTTCTATAGACAGAAATAAGTGAGTTTAGACAAATTGTAGTCTTTGTGGTTTTGTTGCTGTGACTTATACTATAAAAGGGCTTGTTTTGACCCCTTTTTGGTCATTTGGCTGAAACAAAGCAGCTGCTTCAGTTTTAAGAATTCACTTTTAGTGGTCTTTGGTAATTATATAGGCTTGAGAACTCCAGTGGTGACTCGTTTACAATACATAATTAACTTCAGGAAGTCCTCATTCTGTTTGGTCTGAAATAATTCAAGATGCCCTTTTTGAGCTGTGTGTTGATGCACTTGCACAATAGGGTAGCTATGAAGGTGCAAGAGACAACATTCAGCAAGATTCTGTTTGGCAGACACATTCAAAGTTAAATTATGAAAAGGAAAATCTGGGAATATTTATCACAAGTTTTTAAAAAATGTTGAAACTTCATAATAACAAAGGGCTAACAGGTACTGCCCTTCATTCTACCCACTTTCTTTTCTGAAAAGATGGGATTTATGTTTTGACACATAACTATTATGCTGGTTCATGTAATTTATGTTAATAGAAATTTCAGTATGTTGAACCTGTGAACTAATAGGTTACGGGGACTTTTGTAGTGGTTATGTGACCAAGACTCATTCTCTGCTTGTTCTGATCATTATTATAAGGCATTAAAAAGACAGTCATGTACAGAGGCTCCTGAAGAAAGATCAAATCAAAGAATAACACAGTACAGAAAGAAAAAACTTAGCTTCATTGCTGTCATCTTTGGCATCCCTAGAAATAATTCTATTAATAGGAAAGGCTAGCAGACTCATATGTGAAAATAATATATTCATATGAAGAATGTATTTCTCTAGTGCTTTGCCTAGGTGCTTTGCTTCACTAATGTTTGCTTAGTTGATCCTGACTTTCAATTTATGCCAGCCTAGTTATTCTGTTCCCCAAGTAAAACAATCAAGGCACCCTGTTCTTGGCTGGAACAGAGTGGGAGACTCATAAGCAAGGTGTAACAGTTCAAAACAAGGTTTATTGCTTAGAAAAAATGAGGCCCTAACTCCTCCCAGGGTCTAACTAAGGTAAGGTACTTGCTTGACTGGTGAACAAACTTGAAGCTGTAGATTTCTATTCTTTCTTGGCTTCTTTCAAGAAACTCCACTTGTCTTGCTTCCTCCTGGTTCTTTCAGTCTTTTATCTGGATTCTACTTTCTGTTGACACCTCAACTTTCTGCTCTCTAGACTATATACACCTTAGTCTATGCACCATAGATGTAACAGATATTGCAGCCTTCCAACTCCCTAGGCACCTTAAACTGACTGAGCTAAACGGGCATTGCTGGGTAATTAAAGGAAGACTGCCAGTAGGGAAATTTCTTAAAGGGACAGGGTCTAACTACAATTCCCTCCCTTATAACACTATACAAAGAACTAAGCTATTATAACTATGGGGATAACTGATGCTTAATAGGAAAATAACAAGAAGAAGAAGAAGAAGAAGAAGAAGAAGAAGAAGAAGAAGAAGAAGAAGAAGAAGAAGAAGAAGAAGAAGAAGAAGAAGAGTTTGGATTTATATCCCCCCTTTCTCTCCTACAGGAGACTCAAAGGAGCTTACAATCTCCTTGCCCTCCCCCTCACAACAAACACCCTGTGAGGTAGGTGGGGCTGAGAGAGCTCCGAGAAGCTGTGACTAGCCCAAGGTCACCCAGCTGGCGTGTGTGGGAGTGCACAGGCTAATCTGAATTCCCCAGATAAGCCTCCACAGCTCAGGCGGCAGAGCTGGGAATCAAACCCGGTTCCTCCAGATTAGATACACGAGCTCTTAACCTCCTACGCCACTGCTGCTCCTAGCTTCTGTGGGAGCTTCTGTGGGAGCATGACACTAGTCCTCTGAATGGTTAAGCAGACTCATCACCTACTTACTGTGTTTGCTTTGAGTTGCTAGAGTCCTGTAGAATCCTTGCCCCATAAATGTATTGCTCCTGTTCTTTGTTATCTCTTGTGACATAATGAGATCTGTATTGTATAGACATGACAGTGAGAGTGGAAGGGGCACTAGAATCTTCTGCCATTGTACAGTAAACAAGGGATAAAAGGAGCCTAATAGTCTTATCATAAGACATAGAGTAGTAGTAGTAGTAGCAGTAGTAGTAGTAGTAGTAGTAGTAGTAGTAGTAGTTGTTGTTTGGATTTATATTTTGTTTTTCTCAACTGTAAAGATTCTCAAAGCAGCTTAAAAACTAAATCACCAACAAAATCATGAGAGCTAGTTGTTTTAGTTTTTATTTTTGTATTGGAACAGAGGGGTGAGGGATAGAACTATATAGGCACTAGGACCCAAGCAGAACATTCTACAACAAAAAAAATCCAGCATGCAGTGGATTAATATCCAATTCTACTTTAACCTTTTCATGGAAAAGAGTATAGAAACACTGACTTCAGGATTTTAATTTACTATCCCTGCAGGAATTTAATTTACTATTGTTCCAAAATTTGAAGATTGGGAACTCTATATTAAAGTGGATTCATTACATTATTTCAAAGCAATACATCAGCCTCGGTCTCCCTTATCTGTGCTGCGTGCTTTGCCTGGGCTTTTCTCTGGAGTCAGATCAGTTCAGAGATCCTCAGTCAATCGGTGCCAGAAAGATCTTCTCAGAGGCATCACAACAAAGACATCACTACCACAAAAATCTCTTGATACATTACTGTTCACACCATAAGTATGTATTTCGGTCTATATGGTTCAAACCTTGAGGAGCAGATGCTATGCTTTAGCAGAGCATCCCACACATTTAATACATACTGATAGAATGTTTTGTCTATGTTGAGGGGCTTGATTAATGGATCTCATACAAAGATGGATATGGGATAAACAGGTCTGTACGGTGCTCTGAGAAGAGTGTAGGCATATTCAAGAGATTTTTAAAAACTTTCTTTGTCCAGAGACCCTTTTTGTCCTATGGTCTGTACATTATCACACCAAATCACAAACAAGGGAATCCACAGTATAGACACACCCTTTAGTATAGCATAAATATGCAGAAACTTGAATTGAATGAGACTATTCCATCACTTCTGAATCTTAATGCAAATATTTTGATGGTCACCCTGGTCTGCCACGCTTTCAGCAAATACCCTTATGATCAAATGGTTATTTTCATTTCAGTATCTCATTTCTTGGTAGCAAGCTGACGGACTGCTGAGGAAAAGTTAATTTTAAAAGTGCAGGTCTGTCTGAAGCAAAGCATTGTTTAAATTCAGAGTGAGGCATAAAGGCCCAGAAAGAGGAGAAGCCACCTGATTGGCTGTGGCATTCTGCACTCTGATTGGCCTCTGGCAGGGGTGGCCAACTTATGGCACGCCAGATGTTAATGGGCTACATTCTGGAGTGCCATAGGTTGGCCACCCCTGGTTTATGACTAGATGATGCAGAGGGGAAGGAGGACAAATATTTATTTATTTATATTTTATAAAAACATGTGCATCCCACCTTTCCTCATGGTTCAAGGTGACTTTTCTCCCAAACTAAACAAGCCTGCATGAGAATGACATATATATTCTCACGCTACATGAAGAAGTGCTGCAACCAAGTCACACATGTGCAAACCTTTTATCTTGAATCAAGATATTGAAAAGACTGGCAAACAAACCAACTGAAATTTGAATGGGCAGTTGAATTTTTCTGTGGAAGTATTTTCATTGGTGACTAAAAAATTGATCTGAAAGAAAAATTCCACTGGGAGATTTTACATGTGCCTAATATTAAGTAATGTTGATCTTCCACATGGTGTAAGGTATCTATATAATGCTATTCCACTGTGAGAACTTGATGTGCTCTAAGGAATTTGTAATGAACTGATGGCTGCAGGCATCTAAAGTTGGCTTTTCTCTGTGAAAAAGACCAGTTTAGAAAATATTCTCACTTGAAAACTGCCTATAGTCTAAACAAATGATATTCACCAAAAAGTACTGACTCTGACAACAAGCATATCTGATTGTATAAACAAATGCAAACATCTGCCAGTCATTTGTAAAAATGGTTTTGATTTGACTATATCAAAATGAGGAGGCCTTTTTACATTTTTACTTTCAAGCACAATGCATGTGGTTTTTTTACATATGTAGCTTTAGAAATCAAGCACCATTAGTAAAATGCAAAAGGCATGTTGACAAGGTTACTGCTCAACAACATAGTGGAAAAACAGCAACAGGGTTTGTGGATTTTAAAAACCAAATATGTAGTGTTATCAGTCTTAGTCACAACTAGACAGACCTATCATGATAAATGCTGGGAACACAATCTGGATTCTACTCTAAGTGCAGAGTTCTAAATCTGGGTAACAAAAATTTCATTTCATTTCAATTGTATTTGTACCCCGCCCTATCCCCGAAGGGCTCAGAGCAGCTAACAACACAGCAAACACTATATTCCAACAATATAACAAAATACATAATAACATAGTAAATACATATGGCTAAATAAGCTAATTCCAGGTGGCGACTTAATAATACAGGCTATATGCTCAGGGATCGCATAACTATGTAGCTTTACTGTGTAGCTTTAATTTTACTGTGTTCAGTTCTGGTCGCCACATCTCAAAAAGGATATTGAAAAGATAGAAAAAGTGCAGAGAAGGGCAACGAGGATGATTGAGGGACTGGAGCACCTTCCTTATGAGGAGAGGCTGCAGCGTTTGGGACTCTTTAGTTTGGAGAGGAGACGTCTGAGGGGGGATATGATTGAAGTCTATAAAATTATGCATGGGGTAGAAAATGTTGACAGAGAGAAATTTTTCTCTCTTTCTCACAATACTAGAACCAGGGGGCATTCATTGAAAATGCTGGGGGAAGAATTAGGATAATAAAAGGAAACACTTCTTCACGCAATGTGTGATTGGTGTTTGGAATATGCTGCCACAGGAGGTGGTGATGGCCACTAACCTGGATAGTTTTAAAAGGGGCTTGGACAGATTTATGGAGGAGAAGTCGATTTATGGCTACCAATCTTGATCCTTTTTGATCTGAGATTGCAAATGCCTTAACAGTCCAGGTGCTCGGGAGCAACAGCCGCAGAAGGCCACTGTTTTCACATTCTGCATGTGAGTTCCCAAAGGCACCTGGTGGGCCACTGCGAGTAGCAGAGAGCTGGACTAGATGGACTCTGGTCTGATCCAGTTGGCTTGTTCTTATGTTCTTATGTTCTTAACTAGTTAGTGATAAACATTCTTCGTGGATGGGGATTCATTTCTGTGTAGCAGTGTGTATGAACAAGATATAGGGGGATGGGTGGATTGTAAGATAAATATGAGCAGTCTGTGGCCCTTTCTGCACAAGTTTCCTAAAATGTTTGTACAACATTTTCAAACACCCCCCCGCCCCTGCACACACACATTTGTTCGCATGTACCCCTTGAAACAATTCCTGGCTGCAATTACATGATTTCCCCTCACTTACCCCCTTTTTTAGTTCTGTGTTGAATTGATGCTTCAATAATTCTCAGCCTCGTGCTGCATTATACACTCCTTGTATACTTGATGTTTTGAAGATTGCTCCCCTAAAATAAAACAACAGAGAAATGCTGCACATAAACAGGGGAGGGGAAACTGAGCAAGCTCAGAAAATTGGGCTGAGGAGGAAGTCCAGGGGATGCAGAGAAGCATGGGAAACATAATAAATAGCACAGCAACTGAAGATGTTTTCAAAATAGTTTAGTTAGAGAATCATTTCAAAAGGGGATTCATTTAAAACATTTTGAGGCTGAAAATAATAAGATTGAGGGTGAAATCAATGCAGAACTCCTTGGAGGAAACATTTTATTTCCTGCACCAAAATGTTTTAAATTAATTGTGTGTCCCCTGTGATGCAGCAGCAAAAAAAGGATAATGCGGTCTTCAGATGTATCAACAGGAGTATAACATCCAAACTGCAAGGCACCATAGTCCTGCTATATGCCATGGTCAGACTGCACTTCAAATACTGTGTGCAGTTCTGGAGACCTTACTTTAAAAAGAATGTGGACAGAATGGAGCGAGTGCAGAGAACAGCAACAAGGATGATCAAGGGCTGGAGACCAAATTCTGGAGACCAGTTCCTACAAAACAAGGCTGAGGGGCTTGAATAATTTTTCTGTAAAAGAGGAGATTGAGGGAGGATGTGATTTCACTCTTTAAGCATTTGAAAGGCTGTCCCTTGGAGCAGCGGTTCTCAACCTGTGGGTCGCGACCCCTTTGGGGGTCGAACGACCCTTTCACAGGGGACGCCTAAGACTCTCTGCATCAGTGTTCTCCATCTGTAAAATGGATAAATGTTAGGGTTGGGGGTCACCACAACATGAGGAACTGTATTAAAGGGTCACGGCATTAGGAAGGTTGAGAACCACTGACTTGGAGGAAGGCAGAGAACAGGACTTGCACGGGTGAAAATTATGGGTGGAAAGTACCAGCTGGACATTAAGAAGGTTTTTTTCCCCAGTATGAATAGTTCAACTGTGGAATGAGCTGCCTAGGAAGGTGGTGAGCTCTGCCTCACTGGTAATCTTCATTCAGGGGCTCAATGAACACTTGTCAGAGATACTGATCCTTATCAAACAGGGAGTTGGACTAGATGATCGTATGGCTCTTTCCAACTCTATGATTCTGTGAAACTTAAAATTTAAATAATGTTTTCTAGTAAACTGATATTAGAAACTGAGTTAGTTGCAGGTAATGTTATTTTCTACACGCATGTAAATAAAAGACCACCATAAAGATAAAAAGACTCCATTGTGGCTGCATAAGAAGTTCAAATATGAAGCAGCTGAGTAAACTCGAAGCCGTCAATCCGGAGTAGAATTCCACCTTCGTGTTTTTTCCCTCGGACAATGCTTTGCTTTTTAAATGCCCCAATAGATATCTGAATGATGAACTCTGCATGTGAACTGGGGCTTCCAATTACTTTTCAAACCTCTCACATTCTTCCAAAAATTATTAGGAAAGTTGCTGTCTCTGAATTTTCAGTGGAATCCTCTATTTACTCTGAGCACATTTAGGGGCAAAGGATGGGCAGCCACATGGCAGTTGAGACAGCATTTCAAAGGAAATCTTGGAAAAGATATCTTATATTTTCTCTGTTGTTTCTGACTAAAAAATCTGGTATGTCCCCATTTAGCCAAGTACAACTGCTCAACTATTGAGGACTAACCTGGGGAACAGGTGTGGCTTAGTCGTAGAGCACATTATTTGCATTTGGAAGGTTCAGTGCCTGTCATGTTCCATTAAAGGATCACATAGTGGATGACATGACATATCTGAGATCACAGAAAGGCAGTGCTAGCCAGAGTGGATAATAATATTAAGCATAGATTAACATTTGGCCATTTTTCATTTTAGTCTTGTGAACCCCACAGTGTGAGAAATGTAGTTTGTGTTTTAATGATGACACTATATTTCCAATTAACGTGACCCAGTCTTAATATTTGTGGTAAAAACATGCTAATGACATTCTCAACAAAAGTAAATCACTCTTGGGTCAGTCACCTCAGGGACTACTTAATCTGCAGTTGCTTTTTGCCATTAGAAAATCTTCACCAGTTTCAACATCTCAAAATGATTTGCGGTCTTTAGCTGAACTAACAATATTTTTATGTGAGAACTTTATAGCTTAAGAACTATAAAGGAACAGTAGGCTCAATAGAGTGATTAGGCTATGCTCATACATCTTTATCAGAATTTAAATTCAAACAAAGCAAACGGCACCTCTTATCTTGTAACCTGATACACAGTAGATAATTTCTCTCTTAGCTCTGTGATTACTTGGGAGATTTGAGTTAGATCATCAGTTGTTTTCCAAATCCCCCTTTAATAATATAGCAAGCTGAGCTGGGACCATGTTGAGCACTTGGGTATGTTGAGAATGTTTTTTGATCTTAAGGATGCAACTCTGGCCTGATTCCAGCTTTTTAAAGTACCAGCACAATGGAACATGAAAAGTGTTGAGCAACTGTGAAGCTGATATCAACGACAGGAAGTCACAAACCTGGTGGTATGGGCAAAATTCTACCAAATCCTTTTGTCCTTCCAGTTACTCTTCTCTCCCCATCCCTCCATTATTCCATTCTGTTGCCACTGCAATAAAAATGGATTATAGTCTGTTGGTAGCTCATATTTGACAAGTGAGATATGCCAAACAGATTATTTAACTTCAGATTATTCTACACCTGCCCATCTGTTTTTATTTTGCTTCTATTCTCATCTTTTGTGTATTGAGCATCCAGACTGAAGATCTTCAGAATCAAAAAGTCTCAAGGAGTCAGTTTAAGATTACAAAGCCCAGTGGATACTTTTGGATACTACTGGGATGTGGCAGTAGTGGGATTCTAATGCTATAACTACCAGTTCGGTCCATTCCCCCTTCCCCCGGCAGCTCAGGTCATCTGTACAGAACCTTTTAAAGGTTCCCCCATGCAAACTGAGAAGACTGACAATGGTTTACTCAGCCACGTTCTCTGTGGTAGCTCCTGCCTTGTAGAACTGCCTGTCTGAAGAGGTCAGGAAGGATTCCAGAAAGTTATCATTTTACAAAATATATGCTCTAAATAAATACTACTACTCGGAGGAACTCCTTCCTGTATCAGTGTTACTGTTGGTACGCTTGATATTATGATTATTGCTGCTGTTATGATTATTGATGTTGTATTGTGTTGTTGTACACTGCCCTGAGCCTTTCGGAGGAGGGCGGTATATAAATTTAATAATAATAATAATAATAATAATAATAATAATAATAATAATAATAATAATAATAATTATTATTATTATTATTATTATTAAAGAAAAGCTGAAGAAGATGGAACAGTAAGAGAGGCATAACAAATAACAGCTTCCAGATTACCTTCTAAATCAATGGTCAATTCCACACAGCAAATGTACAACAAGTTGCAAATGTGATTAAGGAACCCATTTTCCTGTTTTCCCGTTCACATGCATGCCGTGCGATTACAGCCCATGGAAATAAATCTGGGTTGCTTTTGTACCTTCATACGGAGATACTTCTCTCTTTGTTTTTTAAATTTCCTGAAACACGCATAGATATGCAGGCATGCAGGAAGGAATCCCCACAGTCATACCCATCGTACCACGATACAACCAGCTGCACCTGTATAGTTACACAGATGCAACACACAAAATGAAAGAAAGAAAGAAAGAAAGAAAGAAGAAAGGAAGGAAGGAAGAAGAAAGGAAGGAAGAAGAAAGGAAGGAAGGAAGAAAAATGGGTCTCCCTCCAATGACTGGGCAATGGCTGGTGGATTCTCCCTGACTGTGGACAGCATGGTGGAAAGGAGGGAAATGAAATGCCTCCTGCCTGGCTGTTTCCACAGTAGCTCCAACACGGGATTTTTTTCGCTAGTTTACCAATTTTCAAAACATCCATGTTGGGGGAACTAAAACAGGGCAGGGTTGTTTTGGGGGTAGGACCTGTGAGAAGTCCTCCTCCAAAATGGGTCATTTAGCATCCTGCACTCATTATATTTGCCTGGTGTGGAATCAGCCAATGTTTACATTGTTTTATTTTTGAATTTACAGTGCTTCTTCTTGACTATCCTCCATTCATTGCTCGTAACACTACAGACATATGACAGTAAAATCCAAATGAAGCTGGAAAGGTATGCACAGCCTAAAATGTGGAGAGGCAGTTAAGGTGGGTTTTTTAAAAAAAAAATTGGAGGTGGTGGCAGTGGTCTGGATTTGTTCCCATCTTCTAGAACACATTTATAAGAGCATTCTCTTATATTTCCTATGATTTAATACTGAATTACCAAATGAATTATCCTGCCTTAATGCCTGGATATATGAACAAAAACATGGTTAACAGGTATCAAATCCATATTAAATGTTTTCTGTGTTCTCTTACATAACCATGTGTTCTCTTACATAATACATTTAATCAACTTTATATTGCAACTAGGGCCTTGAGCTGCTGGTCAAGTTTTGTTACTGGAAGATGAGGAATAGAATATTATTAAGAATACTGATCATGGCCTCTTCTTCTGATGTGGTGTTTGCTTACAGCAGCATCCGTAAAAGGGCAGTTCACAGAGAGGTGCAATCTCTTCTGTGTGATTTACTGTTCCCTAGACCAAGAGCTTATCTTGTGATGATTTACACAGCCAATGAGACAAGCATGGACTACACAGCTTGTAGAGTAGACGACTGGAGAAGGCAATGGCAAACTATTCGTTAACATAGTCTACCTAGTAAATATCATGATGTGATGTCTCCCTGGTGCTTCCACAGGGCACAAACTTTACTTTATCATGCCTCCCAGGATGCTCTTAGGAATAAGGCCTGAAGTCATCCCTGACTAATCAACAAAATCCAGGTTTTGGTGACAGAAAGTGGAGCTTATAGTAACTTCTGTGGTTGCTAAATCCCAAGTCAGAGGCTTGCCAATCTCCAGGTGAGACCTGGATATCTTCCCAAATTACAACTGATGTCCAGATTACTGAGATCAATTCCCCTGGAAAAAAATGGCTGCTTTGAAAGGCAGGCTCTATGGTATTATACTCCACTCCTTTCCAAACCCCATCAAATCACCAGGAATTTCCCAGCCAGGAGTTGGTAACCATATTCAAAAATAGAAGGTATACATGGGTTAAAAATTGTAATGCTAATATTTTAATGTATATTTTAAAAAATGTGAGCTGCCTTTGATGAGATAAAACTGTGGAATATTAATTAGTAAAGATAATGGATGATTATGTGTGCCCCCCCCCAAAGATAAAAAGGCAAACAGTGCTGCTATGTCCATTTGAAAGCAATGCTGCCATGTTCCTGCCACTGCTAAGGAAGAGTACTGGAGATGAATAGCTCTTTCGTGAGTTATGTTTATGTAAAGTGATACAAATATTTGTCATTGTGAGGGACTATAATTGTTGTATATTGCAAGATCCCTTCAGAACCAGTCTTTCTGTATTAACAGTACTTCTGGAAATAGCTGTGCCACAGTGTAAAGCAGGCTACAAAACTGTTTTCAAGTGCTTCACTGTAGACGACTGGAGAAGGCAATGGCAAACATAACCATTCACTTACACTGGAGAAAAATAAAGGGTGTACCCAAAAATACCACAGAGCTGCACCCTAGGTTTAGTGACCCTGGGCTCTGAAAATTCAAACTGATCTGATCTGCAGTGCTCAGAACCAATTGAACACATGAAGTTATTTGTACTAATTCAGACAATTATCAAAATCAGTGTTGCCTATTCCGCAACTGTCCAGGGTCTCAGTAGAGCTATTTCACATCTCCTACACAACTGATTACAAGTGGAGATGCTGGGGGATTGTGCCTGCGTTTTTCTGCATATGAAACATTTTCTCTTTCTAGATGCTGAATCATAGCAGCTCATCTCCTGAATAGTCTGCTTTGAGCAATGCTTTTTGGGTTGTCTAGGTCAGTGGACCCACCTGTAATAGCTAGTTCATGATGTGGGACCAACTAAGCTGACATGAAAGGAAGTCATGTGGCATCAGAATGACATGATAGGAAGAATTATGACCTTTTAGTGACAAGTTCAGGACTGTAGGCATCAAACTGAGAAATTTAGGTATAGGGAACACAAGCCAAGCACTAGTAAATATATCATAGTGAAGAACAAGCAAAGAAACCCATGAAGACAGTGGTAAGTACCAAGTTGAAGGACTGACCAATTGCAGCGACTGGTGGAGTGTGGACTAATGGACTGAAGCACCTGCCCGGCTACAAAGGAATATTCTCCACCTCTGAATGACTTTGCCTTACCATTCTGTTGCTTTGCTCAGAGTGTGTGCAAGAATAAGCAGGAGCCATTGAAAACTCATTATGTATGGACAATAGCTGCAGGTCTTCCAAAAAAATATGCTCTATAGAGGCTCCAAATCTAGCAGATGAGGTTCTGTGGATGGTTTCCTCCCAGCCAGAGGAGTTCTCTCACCTTTAACAAACACAAGAAAGAGAGAAACCCAATTGGTAAGTCTTTCCTATCTGAATATGAGGAAAAGAGCAGCTGTAAGTTAGCACAGCCTCCATTGCCGCCCGGGAAAGGGCTCAGCGAGGTGGCCCCGCCCTGCCTGCCCTTTGAAGGGCAGAGGGCACACGGCAGCCATGCTCAGTGTGGACAGAGACATCATGACGCAAGCAGCGCCATGACGTTATTAGGAGGGGCCAGCCAGGAGCCTTTTAAGGCTTCATTCAGCCTAGGGCTCATTGAGGCAGTGCAGGGGCAACCACGAGTTTCCCACTCACCTCTCCCCTTTGGACAATGTTAAGGCATGTGTTCACTGTCATAGCCAGACTGGCAGATTGCGCATGGGATCTGATCTGATGGTGAAGGGACCTGGGGAGCTACCTTCTTTGGTGGTAACCTTTTAAGAGGTTTGGGGTGGAGCAAACCACGAGACAGGACGTCCAGGCGGGGGCTACTGAGGCTTGCGCCCTTAGTAATATAACGGTTCTTTAGCTGGGAGCCTTCCGCCCCACTGAGTTCCACTACTGCTGTGCTGCGCAAACCAGATATCCAGCAAGGGGCCTTAGGCCCAGCTGAGTTCCACGGTTGCTGTGCAAGGTTAGCAGTCTCCTCCAACAAGCGGGTTGTAGGAAGGTTTCACTGGGGGTCAGCACTTGGGCTCCCCAGTGTTCAGATCAGATCCCATGCTGCGCCTCACGCTTCTTTTCATCCTTTGTCAATAAAATGGGTTGGCTATGGCCAAAATTTTACTCCACAGATAAGAGTGTTGTGTTGTTATTGTGGTTTGGGGACTCCGAGCAATACCAGTTCTGCCCTCGGGTGGCAAATGCTTTACCCACAACACTTCTGCAAATCACGCTGCTGCCAATTCAGGAGAAAAATAAAAATACACAGTGCGCTTCTTAATTTCTGTTATTAGAACATGAGAGGGAGCTTTGCCATTAAGCCAGCCTGGCTTTGGTTAAGTTGCTTTGAATCCTGCTCCGAGAGATTCACTACTTCACATCTTCCAAGTTGAGGCTAGAAAGAAACATGCATTCTTAGGCCTCAGTCCTGCTGAACCCTGACTCAAACGAAGTTCAGCCATTCCACACAGGTGTGGGTGGCTATTGAAGGCCAAGACTGAGCTGGGAAATCTGATTTAAATTATTAGGTTGCTTAATCCTGAAGCAAATTTTGGCAAGGCTGCAGTGAAAGGATTTTAAAATACCAATGCCACTTAATCATGTTGAAAATTAAAAAAGAGGAAAGAAGGTGGCTCTTGGCTGAGATCATGTTTCAGAAATGGAGCAATAATTAAATGCCACCTCTGAGAAAGAGCCAAATCTTTCTCAAGGAAGAATTAGTGGAACCATTTTATTTTCACATATCTGTGTGCAAAGGTATATATAGGGGGTTGGGTGGAGTTTCAAGAAAGTGAAAAAAATGAACAAATTGGTTTAATTGCTGCTGGGATTCAAAAGGACTTGTAAAAAGAGGCACATCTGTTAGGGAGGAACAACTCAGATTGCAGGATCAAGCTGCACCTATTTCTTTTGTGAGGATTTATTTATTTATTTGTGGGATTTTTATACCACCCTTCCCTTCTGACTCAAAACAAATGTCACAACAAATTGCATTCATTGCTGTTGTGTCACTGCAGTATGAGCAACAATGGCTTTTTCTGTCAAGTACAGTTTGTTAAACCAGTGAGTCAAGGTAGCATAGGTACCACAGGGAGCATACCTAATCTGGTCTACTCAGAAGTAAGTCCCATTTTATTCAATGGGGCTTACTCCTATGAAAGGAAATCTTAGGACAGAGATGTTCAGTGTCTCAGGAACCTTTCTAGGTGAACTTTCTTTCATATGTTGTTCTCCAGGGTGGTACATAACTCCTTGTTCCACTGGCCAATTTCTTTAGAAACTTGGAAATTTTCATAATTATGGTCAGCCATAATTAGTAATTTTGTTTTTAAAAACTACATTATACATCTTGCCCATGATGATTTTATCAAGTCTGTGGAGATGTAAGAGTTCTGTGTATGAGGATGAGCAAACATTTGCAGCTGAATGTGGTGGTAGAACAGGGCATACTGTTGAATGTTAACCCATAAAACGAAGCCCCATTTCAAGCAGCAACTACCCACCCGAAGAAGTGTGCATGCACATGAAAGCTTATACCAAGAATAGTTGGTCTTAAAGGTGCTACCGGACACAAACCTTTTTTCCGCTATTCAGACCAACACAACTATCCACCTGAATCCAACTACCTGATTTTGTAAAACTAGAATTGTAGAATTGGTTGGGCAACCTCATGGTGGCATGGATAACAGCTAGACGTTTGAGAAATAAAGACCATTTCAGCATGTTCACATACTCGGGGAAGCTGGCTTGGAAACAGATAGGGAAGAAAATCCCCATAAAAGTGCTCAGGTAAACAACACAGGAAAAATGAAGAGAAGGCATTTCTGGAACCAAGCAGAGGAAAAAAATGCGCAGAACTCAAAGGAAAAAAATAGCATATCCCCATGGAAGCAGTGGGAAGAATTTGTTGTGATCAACTTGTTACATTGGATTTGATGGGATTGAAATTATAATGAACTTTCATTGGCTTTGGGTCAAAGGCTTTTTAAAAAATTGTAAGGCTTAAATGCGTCCATTTAAGTGAATTGTTTCTGAATTTGTAGATGTTTTGGGGGGATTGCCTTCTTGAGGGTGGTAGTAATGCTGTATGTAAATGCTGATTTATAGCCCATTGAGATATTTATGTTGTATATAAGCCACATAGTTCTCATATGGGACCTGAGAAACATGTGGAAATGATTGACTGGAAGTATTTTAACTCCAAAAAAAATTGTCTTCACAACTATGTGATGTTCCACTTTTGGACCCATGAGACTTGTTTCCACTTCTGGAATTGATGACATTTTAAAAAATCAATCTTTTATCCTTCTTCTTCTCCTCCCCTATGCAATAAAAACCAAACTCTCACTGCTAATGTCATAAGGAATGAGAGATGCTCTTAGAAAATTTGCATGGTGGGCCTGTCACTGGATTAACTTAATGTATTTGCATAAAGTGATGTACCTGAACTCAGAGGTCATTTTCATGTAAACTTCAGAATGTGTTGGTGTTGTATACATTTAGATACCAATGTGTGATGCATTAAATCAGACATTTCAGTAAGATTTCTGTGATGTCTCAAATAATGAGATACTTGGCAGGTTTGTGTCACATAATCTGCAGAGCCTGTTTCTTGCCTCTACCTTTCTATCAGGCATTCAAGACTGCCTACATGGGTTTGTTCATTTAATCCTCACAATGGCTCTGTCAGGTAGATTAGGTTAAGAAATAATTACTGACTCTTATCTTCATGGTTTGGTTCAACTGAAGCAACAGGACAAAATGGACAGTTTTTGTAATGAAGTCAGCCGTGGGGTTTTGGAAAGATTGGAACTGGGACCCATGCTATTCATATTTTTTAATAAATTGGGAGTGGATAGTGAGGCGCCCAAGTCTGCAGGTGACACTGGTTATTAAGGACAGTGAAGACCACAGCAGATTATGAAGAGGTCCAAAAGGATATCTCCAAACATCATGAGGACAAGAGGTTTCCCTGAGAGATTCCATAGCATAAGTAACAGAAATCAGGTTTTCCTACTTTGGCTTTGGGAAATTCCTGCAGATTTTGGGTGGTCCGGGGTGTGTGTGTGTGTTTGAGGAGGGGATGGATCTCAGCAGGGATATAATTCCATCAAGACCATTATCTGATAGTGCCATTTTCTCCAAGCTAAATAATCTCTGATGTCTGGAGATCAGGTAGGGATGTCAAACTTCAGGTGAGACCTGGGATTTTCTGGAAGTACAGCTCATCTCCATATGATCAAGATCAGTTTCCCTGGAGAAAATGGATACTTTGGAGGGTGGCCTCTATGGTGTATTACCTCACTGAGATCTCTGTGTTCTTTGGTCTCCATCTCCAAATCTGCAGTTTTATAATTTGGATCTGAAAACTCTGTCCACACAAAATGGAAGTTGATGGACAGAGGAGATCTGGCAACCCTAAGATCAGGTGAAATTCTAGAAGACAGGTTGATAACCTACATCCCCCAGCACAACCTCCTAGAATCATTCAGCTAAGTAAAGTGAAATCATTTATCTAAGTAAAATAGTAAAGCACTACTCCCAACCCAGCCAGCCTCTCTAGAGATATTTCTTGATTTATGATATCAAAAGTCATGAGATCCAGAACAATCAACAGTGATGTCCTTTTTTCACTCTCCCTTTGAAGATAGCCAGGTTAACTTGGCTATTTCTGTCGCAAACACAGACCTGAATCGGGATTGAAATTTTCTAGATAATCCATCTCCTCCAAGATTACTGGAAACTGTATTACCACCATCCTCTTGAGTACCTTTGTTGCCAGGCACCCCCATGGTGGGTGGGATCTCTGTTTTAAGAAAACAGTGTCTCTACTCATCCTACCTAGCAGTGCCTTGCCAAAATGTAGAGACCATTCTCTGCATTGGCTAATATACCACAAGGACACAATAAGAACTTGTCAGGACTTGCCCTCACCCATATCTACCTTGCAAAATACCTGCCTCACACCCTTCTTAAAGGGATTAAGGGAAAACAATGCCTCTCCTTGGAAAGCTTTCCCGTCTGCAGCCCTGGACTATCTGCCCAGCAAGACAAAGGACTTGTTAATGTATTTGACCCAAATGTTTCTGCCAGTATTGCATTAACCCAAAATGTCTTCTTCTGACTAATCTCTGTTTAACTACCACCTTATTTACATTGCCATTTTTTATAGCTATGATTGATTCAGGCCTTTGTCCACCTCTGGGCACTTCTAGCTCAGCCCATCAGCTAAGCACTGAAACCATTAGATTAATGACTCAACACTTAAAGCTGATGTCTTCCCCCAGTAAGGCAAGACTCCCTTTGTCCTGGGAAATTAAGGGTCACTCTGCATATCCCTGAAGGTTCCTTTTTCCTATAAGAAACTTCTTCCAATAGCCAGTGTTCAATATCTCTGGACATCTCTCTGTCTGTTGATATTGCCCCCAACACATTTTTCTTTCTTCTGCCAGAGCTAGTGCTGGTCATTTAGTTCTGTTCATTGGACCTTTCTGCTCCAAGACCGGTAACTATAACCCTTACTCCCCAATTCCCTTCATCAATTCCAAATCTTTCCCCTCAACACTGCTTATATCCTAGAACCATGTGTGTGTTTCACTGCTTTGATTACTGTGTGCTTGTATTCTGATTAACTTTCCTTTAATAAATGTGTTAAATGTATTTCACTGTCCTACAGATTTCTTGCAAAGGCTGACTATTTGTATACATAGGCAACAAAGACCCTGAGCTTGCCCAACATTTTGCTAAGCCAAGAGTCTGCTCTCACAAATTCTGCACTCAAAAAGGGACAGACTCCCACCATTTCGGGTAACGCTTTCCCCTGGAATAGACTATTGGCTACTGGGCAGTAGTTATTTAGGTTATATGCGTCCAGGGATGCCTTCTCAGAATAGATCTTACAATCACCTCTTTCAGTGTAATTTGAGCTTCCACAACAATGAAGGACAAGGGTGAAGTCTAGACAATGTGGTAGGGTTGCTAGCCTCCAGGTAGGGCCTGGAGTCCTCCTGGAATTACAGTGATATCCAGAGCAAAGAAATTGGTTCCCCTGGAAAAAAATAGAAAGCTCTGGACTTTATGGTATTATATCTTGCTGAGGCTCCTTCCCTCCCCAAATTCCTCTCTCCCCATGCTCTAGCCTAGGGGTCCACAACCTGCGGCTCTCCAGAGGTTCATGGACTACAAATCCCTTCAGCCCCTACCAGCATGGCCAATTGATGGGATTTGTAGTCTATGAACCTATGGAGAGCCGCAGGTTGCAGACCCTGTGTCTAGCCCCTGATCTCCATGAATGTCCAAAGCTGGAATTAGCAGACCTATATGTTGGGCTGAACATTTTTAAGCAGCTTGTCCACTTTATCAGGCCTCATCAACGAAAAGCCTACTAGAAACAGACTTCAACGGTAGTGCTCCAAACAATAGGATTGTACTATAATATACATGAAAGAGGCATTCTGTGATTTCAGTTCTCTTCTTTTAAGTAGTCTACCTGATCAAATGTTACATCTTCACTTCATGCTAATGATTTCTCAGTCAAAATTATGTAGTAGAACAAAGTTTTTCCAGTTTTTCGAATGATGACTTTGGAAGAAACTGAGAAAAAAGAAATATGCATATCCATATTAGTATTTGTTTAACTAATAGGATACGGTATCGGCACACAGTTTAAGACTACAAATAGTTTGCAAGGCCCTCGTTTACTTATGGCTAGAGGGCAAAGCAATCCATTCTGAATACTCTGGAATCTTTCCACCAAAGTCCACACTTGAATCTTTTAAAAACTTTATTGCATATATTAAACATTTATCTCCTGGACACTCACTAAACCTGTTGCTTTGGGCATTCAGCTGAACCTCAGCTATTACAGAACAAGCCTAGGGAGCATCTTGTAAAAGTTTTAATTATCACGTTAAATAAAACATCAGCTGTCTCTTTATGGGGTGCATCAGCTTGTGCAGCCTTTCTCTTGGGTTTTAATAGCTTTGTAAAAGTAACCATTAATAGACAGCTAGGGGTTTTTTTTGTATGATTGTTCAGACAGGGTTGGAGATGTGCCTTGGACTTGACTAAGCAGACAAAAATGGTGTTCATGGCCTGGAATATTTGAACATTAAAATCAAAGCACTTTGAACCAAAGGGGCTAAAAGTCTGCTTTTAATCTTGTTTTGGGATGAGTTTGAGAGCAGTAGCTGTGGAACTTTGGAATTAAATGGATTACAAACATGCAACCAACATTAATAATAAACAGAGTCCAGTCACAGAGCCTATTTTGCAAATCACATTCATTTCACTGGTGTTGTAGTATAGTACAAGAGTTTGTTTCATAGGACCTTTAGGAAGATTTTGGAAACTTGGCATCATACCAGACAGTGTTCTGTGATACAGATGTTGAAGACATATAATCAGTAAGCCTAGCAGTATGTTTCTTCTCAGGTGCTTGCTTTCCCCCTTTCTCAATGCAGCACATTTGTAAAGCCTCCCCACCCCACCCCCCATGCCTTCATGTGTAATATATGTACAGAACACTATAAGGAGTGTAACACTCAAAAGAGGTTTTTCAGGCAGCTTTCACTATATGACAAAATTTGGTGCATTAATTATGTTTATTACCTTCACTCTGATCTATGTTGCAGGATTTTTTCAGGAAAAAAAGCACTTTGAACACTTGAGAGCTGGATAGGGCAGATTTTATGTTTCTGGGAGTATGTTGGAAGGGCTGTAGGAACCTGAGAACCTTAGAGCAATGGCATGTTCAGCATACCAGGGGTGGGTGTGGTCCATCTCAGCTGGGAATGCCTTCCTCCAGGTGGGGCCTGGACTTCTCCAAGAATTACAACTGATCTCCAGACTACAGAGATCAATTCCCCTGAAGAAAATGGCAGCTTCAGCAGATAGACCATATGACATATAATCCCTGCTGAGCCCCCACCCTCCCCTAAGCTCTGCTGTCTCAGTCACCATCCCCAAAGCTTCAGGAATGTTCTCAGTCAGAGTTGGTAACCCTAATCCCAATTTGGACGAAATCTCTCAGACATGGGCTTTGTAGCCTCTGACCTCAGGCAATGAGGAGTAGACGGGTGCAATTTTGGCTGGGGGCTGAGCACAGGAGGAGGAAGGGGAGAGGAAGGTGTGAATGACCAAAATGCGCTTACCTCATGACCCCCTAGATTCACCATTGATGGGCAGTTTGTCTGGCTTTGGCTTGGTCTGTCAGTTACCTGCCTCACTTCATCCATCTGAGACTTCTCCTGGCTGCTTCTTTTAAGTCCTTTCCCAACATTTAGACCCATCCCTGTGTACAGATTCTCTTCCTTGCCACTCCCATCATGCTGAAGGCTCAGGTGAGTGCTGTCTCCTTCAGCAGTAGCTCCAATGGCCAGCCACCCCCTTCCCATGGCAGTGGTCCTCTTAGGGTGTTCTTATTGGCTGGCATTTGTTGACTTTTTCCAGCCTCTGTCCCAGATTCCAGGATTAGTGTTTCCAAACCTTTACCCTTTGGACCTTCACTAGGCAACAAGTGTCCCACTGGCTGGTCACACCTAGGAGACCTTTTGACCACGCTAGATCCAGAGCACTATCCACATTCTTCTTCTTGACAAAAATCCAAAAGACGTAAATAGAACTCTGCTCATGTTATATATCTTCCTCTCCTCTCGTTTTCCCTTGCAGTCCATTGTGATCCTTAAAGGGGTGCTTGGGCAGAGAGTGGGGTGTGAAATGATGTTCTGTAACAGGAGGAGCAAAATAATGAAAATAAATCCTTGGTGTAATTTGAAGTGCCTTTCTGTTCACTGAAGATAACTTTGGATTCAACTTGCTTTATGATTTCATGTTTCCTGAATGTAATTAATTGCAGTCTCTGTGGTGGCTCCCTCAGCCTGCCTGAGGTCAGGAAAGCTCCCACAGTATTATCATTCCACAAAACGTGCAGAAGTGAAATGTTCAGGAGGGCGTTCTTGAAATGGAATTCCTCTGTAGAGGGACTGAATGGTTCAGATGGGCATCTTTTCACAGGAGTGGATGCTGCATTACCGGTACCTTTATAGTTCCACATTCTGCATTGGTCACTCTATGCTGACCTGGGCAGTTCACGTTATCATTTAGACTTGTATTCCTAGTCCTACTGCATTGATACTGACTCTATTGCACCGTTCATTTGCATTATTCATTATATACTGTATTATGTATGTTCATATTGTTGTTCACACTGTCATTCAAGTCTTGTGGCATTGTTCATTGGATTTCCTATACTGTAATACTGCTTTTCTTTCTTTCTGTACCCTGTAATCCACCTTGAGTCTCAGTGAGAATGGTGAACTATAAAAGAACAAGGAGAAAAATCTTAAATGCACTGAAATTAACTTTAATATTCTGTTTTTTAATGTTTCTGATAAAGGCCAAGGATATCACGACTCTTTGCCTAATTTCAGTGAGTAGCCACAGAAATTTCAGTGGGTAGCCATGACTTTTTGTTGCACTTTTCTGCAGTTCTTTGCAGAATTGCTTCAGATGGGCAGCTTCATCAAAACTTCATGAAGCTGGCTGAGCTTCACCGCTCCCAAAGGGGCTTCCTGGTGGTGTGGGGAGGCTTTTCAAGTGTGAAAACCTCCTGCCACCAAGAAGCCTGCATTAACAGACATGCCACCCAAAAGAGTGGCATAAGTCTAAATGCCCAGCTGCCAGCATAATGTGCCAAATGGCTAGCCTCCCCCAGCCCTGCCCCTGTTACACTAGTGGTGGCAAGGGCACTGGAAGTTGGTGCCATGTCTGGCACTGGGTCTCAACACCAGGGAGAGCTGTAGTGACTGCACACCGGTGACATTGCCCTTCTGCTTAGTTAAGTGTCTCGTGGAGGGCAAAGCTACTAGCACGGCTGCACATTTCTCCCACAGGCTGATTTGCCTCCCCCCTTTGGATTGAATTCTAAACCCTTGAGAATTAATGGGTTTACTGAAGGAACTCTGCATGGATGATACTGTACTTCACCTACATTCACCATACCACTTCATTACACCATACCACCATTACTACTTCATAACTAAGTGTTCTCTAATTTGCCTACATAGTTTAAGAATATTGACTGTAGATCAGTGTGATTGGCATCATGCTCTTAAGCTTAATGATGAATATATGAGATGATTCATTGGGGATAGTTGGTTATTGATTCACATTGATGGTTATTAATTTTCATCAATATCAATTTTTGTTCCATTGATAATGGTCGGTTACAGATAGGCTGATATATTTTAAATTTAGTATGTATTAATTATGCTGTATCAACAAAGAAAAAGAACGGAGGTTGCAACGTGGTGGTACCACTGCATTATATTCCTTCATCAATATAGCTTTGCCTTTGCTACTGTATTGGAAATACCTTAAAACTATATAACTTTTGAAATAGAATAGTGTGCATTTGGGACTGCTGCTAGTTTGAGTAACACATGAAAAGTATTTATGAGTCTTTTTATGAGGTGGTCAAAGCAAAGACCATCAAGCGTGTAACATAAGATTGGCTGAAGAAGAAAGGTTTTTCAAAAACCATAATGGGGGTTAAACATTGATGGAATTTTATTTCAGTCTCTGTTGTTTATTTAAATAAATGATATTTTCAGATGGGGTCCTAAATAATAATGCAGACCTGGATAATCCTTTCAAACAGACCATCCACAGATAGCTCATTCAAACATTATCACTGAAATAATATTAAATATATTCGCTTTTTCTGAAAAAGGTACATTTTTAGTGAAGAAGGCAGACCTTTCTAGAATTCACCTATTACCGGTAGTCTGAATATTAACACAAAGACTTCAAACTTTCAGACAGAGCAGTAGAAATGCACCCCCTAAGAACACTTTCCAAGAGGAGATATCCTTAGAACCATTTCCATATTTTCTAACCAAAGTGCATCAGAAACTTTACTATTTGTCCTAATTAAGACTTTGAGGGGTAGATTATCACTCAATTTTTACACAGAATATATATTGACTAACTAGCTGTGTTTGACCAACTGGTTATCTTAATAACTGGTTAACTTAATAACTGTCTTGAATGGAACAATGGAGCTTAATCTCTCCATTTGTTTGTTTGTCAATAATCTATCCATCTGCGTATCTCTTGAATCATAATGAGGGGATACATATTTTAACGAAAACATATGTGTAAATGTCAATGACAGTGTCAGACACATAACCTGGGAAGCTGAGGACATAGGAGTGAAGCGAAAACAGAAAGCAAGGAAGAAGAACAATAAAGGAAGATCTCTAGCAGTGCAAATGTTAACAGAATTATACTTTTCTAAACCAGTAGATTTCACTGGACTCAGGAGGGTATACCTCTGCTTGGGATTGCACTGTAAGATGTTCAGCCAGGTGCACCAATCCATTGAATAGAGCTGTGTAGTGAGGGGTGCAGACTGAATTCCTTCCCAACATTCTTCAGGAAACTAGATCAAGTTCATCGATTGGTATAAATCATCCATGGTTATCTACTGAAAGACAGGGTAACAGTCAAGGAATGTCTTCTGCGGGTTAGCTTGTCAGCAGATTTCTATTATATCTATATCAATACTAAAGAAAGCAGGATATGCAAGCAAAGTGAATAAACAGGTTTTCCAAACTTTGTACGTTCTGATGAATACAGCTATACTGTTTCCTTGTCACTCTTTTTTCTGGCTTCTGTGTGTTCCCTCTATTTTGTTGCAGTATAACCTGTAATTTTTTCAGATAGCCATAAGAAGCCTAATTCACAAGCCTCAATTCCCTTTGGAAACTGGAACATGACTCTGTTGTGTCCCCCATCTTTCTCCTTCCCCTTCATCTTTTGTCATTAAGTCACTGTTAAGAGACCTTAACCTTGCTTGTGCGTTGCATTGTTAGCTTTCTATTGCTAAGGCACATCCATTAAGCAGAATAATTTTTCAGATCTTTCTTAAACCACTTACAGAGCTCTATCTGTAGAAAACAAAGTTGCACTTACTTGTAACTGTTGGTTATCAAGTACCTTCTGTGCAGGCACACATGGGATTGCTCAGGCACAGGCCAGCCATGGGGAACTGATTTACAAGTTTCCAGAAGCTTCAGTGTCTCAGGAGCATTCCCCTCCCTCTATCCAGAGCCAATAGCTGGCCTTTTTCCTGCCTATATGGTCATGTAATGAAGGCAGAAAGAGCCCTCAGTTCTCCAACCACCACCATGGGGACATCAACAGTCAGAAGCCCATAGCAGGCACAGGAGGGAGGGCTGTGTGTCTGCCTAGAAGACACTTGATGAACAACAGTTACAGATGTGCAACTTCGTTTTCTATGTTGTATCTTCTTTGCAGTCCCACAAGGGACAGTAGCAAGCTGGCTTATCCTGGATGTGGGTGTAAGCTGGCCAGGGAAAAATTGACTGTAAAATTCCTCCACCGACAACTGTTTCACTCCTTAAATCAACATCCATTAAGTAATGCTTCATTACCATTGAAGACGACGACCAGGTCTTCACTTTGCAGATGTCTTGCAGGTCTATACTGGCCGGGAACACTGATGGGGTTTGATGGTCGGTGGAGACTTCTTTCAGAGAGGATCCATGACATCAAGGAGGCTCTGGAGATCAAGGCCACTTTGATCAACCTCAAGAAGATGACAGAGAATGTTTACAAGTAGATGTTGATGATCGACTGAAGTCTTTCTGCCCTGTCAGTTTCTTTTCCTGTGTTTTTAAAAAATCTTTTTTGTAAGGAGCTAATAGACCACTCTTATAGCCACAGAAACCGACACAGTTGGGATCTTGAGGAAGTGACCAGCATTGAAGTCACCAGCAAGGTGTCTAATTTCTTAAGTTGCTCTGCTAATTTATTGATCAACTTGAGGGATTTTTCCTACAACACTGCCATACGACATTATGCCTGATCATGACTTGCCTTGGTCATGAACAATTTACTCCCCAGACAACTTTCATGAAGGGCTGTATGGCCGTGTTCTAGCAGCATTCTCTCCTGACATTTCGCCTGCATCTGTGGCTGGCATCTTCAGAGGATCTGATAGTAGGAATGGAAAGCAAGTGGAGTATATATACTGTGAGGTCAAAGGGTAAGGCCATCTGAATAGAGTAGCCTGGCATGTGAGTCACAAAAAAGTCTGTAGCATCTGAGTAACAATGAAGATAGCAAGGTCAATAGGTGAATGCATCTGAATAGAATTATCCTGGTCTTTGTTCCCTTTGATTGCTATTGTCTATAGTTGTCCTGTGTTTGTGTGAAGCTGATTAGTCACTGTCTTGATTCTAGAGTTTTTCAACACTGGCAGCCAAATTCTGTTCATTTTCATGGTTTCTTCCTTCCTGTTGAAATTGTCCATGTGCTTGTGAATTTCAATGACTTCTCTGTGTAGTCTGACGTAGTGGTTGTCAGAGTGGTCCAGAATTTCTGTGTTTTCAAATAATATTTTGTGTCCAGGTTGGTTTATCATGTGTTCTGCTATTGCTGATTTTTCTGGCTGAAATAATCTGCAGTGCCTTTCATGTTCTTTGATTCATGTCTGAGCGCTGCGTTTGGTGGTTCCTATGTAGACTTGTCCACAGCTACATGGTATGCGGTAGACTCCTGCAGTAGCTAGAGGATCCCTCTTATCCTTTGCTGAACGTAGCATTTGTTGAATTTTCTTGGTGGGTCTGTAGATTGTTTGTAGATTATATTTCTTCATCAGTTTTCCTATGTGGTCAGTGATTCCCTCGATGTATGGTAAGAACACTTTCCCCCTAGATGGCTTTTTATCTTTGTTCATGCAAGACCAAGAACAAGCCACACAGCACCCCAGTGATTCCGGCCATGAAAGCCTCCGACAATACATTGAACTTTCATGAATATGGCCTTCCCCTGAACAAAAAAAGTACTGTCTTTGTTCATCTTCTTCCCATGGTAGCAAGAAAAGAAGTGAAGGAGAAATGCTGTCCCTGTCAAAGTCATGTGACTGTTTGCATGGGGATAAGGTCAGCTGTTGGCTCTGGATGGAGCTCCTGAGGAGGTGAAACTTCTGGAAACTTGTAAATCAGTTACCCATGACTGATCTGTGCCTGCACAATCCCATGTGGACTGCACTGAAAACATGATAAACCTGACTTCCTGATTTCTCCCTTCCTGACCAAGTCTCCTGTGGCTCCAAGAAATCTCTCTGGAATTTCAGGGAGAATCCCTGGGAAAAGTGTGGATTGCAGAACTGGGAGTGGCAAAAGGAAGACAGAATCAGGAGAAATTGTCATGATCTATCTGCTAATGCAAGGACAGGTTTGGATCCAAGCCAGTGTTTTTGTGCCAGTGAGCAAAGCAAAAGTTATTCTCACCAGCACAAGAGACTACACTCACATATCCAATTAAATGAATGGCAAAGCACACCCTGTGCATTAAAACATCACATTGTATCAGATCCTGTATTGTCTCTGTATCAACTGAGATGAAGCAGAGGCTGATTCCGCATGGGCCAAAAACAGCAGTGTGAAAACGGTGTGAAAATGGTGCGAAAGGGTTTAAAATGGTGTAAAAGGGTTTATACTGTTTTCACACCGCTGTTTTTGGCCCATGCGGAATCAGCCTAAGTGTTGTTGGTTCCAGTGAAAAATGTGCACCTCATTTCCATCATTTTTCATTCGGACATTTCCTAAATTCAACAGATGAATAATTTCCACCCCCACCCTCAGTTGGTTTCTGAGACTGTCTGCTGCTGCTGATGTCACCACAAAATCTGGAAATATGAACCTGAGTTAGATTCAGCACAATGGCATTGAAGATATTTGTATTCATTACAGGGTATAAAGATGCTATCTTTATTTGGAGTCTTGAAGTTTTGCTGAATGTTTGGATCAACTATTTTATTGGATGCTACAAAATAATTAGACTAAATCTTTAAGCCACTATTGCTTTATTAGATTTCAGTTGGCTCACAAGCTATTTTACTAGACAACAGAATTTCATGTTCTCCATTCTCCTGTACAGCAACTCAAGTGCTTTTCTAAACAAAAGATAATTTACACTGTAAAATCTTCTTTTCTCATGTTTTAACTTTACTTAATTGGCTTCCCATTTTAACCTCTTCTTTGGTTCAACTTGCTAATTCAAACAGACAAATGTTTATATGATTTGATTTCTACCATATCTTTTGATCAGAAAGCTCCCCAAGGTAGCAATAAAATGCAATTTTAGTGTGGGTGCTTCCATTCCATACAGATTGACATACAGCATTTAAGGTGTGTGTTGAGAACATTTTTACTACTATTTCAGATCCAGGGTAGGTGTGTAGGTGTTGATTGCTTATTTTTGGGTAGAATGTTACCAGCTCCCTCTGGTCATGGCATTAGAAACAAAACAAATTAAAAACTTCTTTGAATTAATTTCATTTCCCTACTCTATCAGTGACGGACTGACAATAAAAAATTACCTTTCAATTGCTTCTATCCTTCCTTGCTGTGATCTGCTTGTTTCCTTTCATAAAGTGAAAGCAGCTTCCTTTGAAGATCTGCTCCCACCCCCCGTCCTGGTCCCTATCCCTTCCCAGTGGTCTGCCATGATTCTCCCCCCCCCCCACATGATTCTCCCCCCCCCCCATTCCAATAAGAGTTGGAACGGCTGTTTTAGAATTAAATGTCTCCAAAACTGCAACTGAATGAGTGCTGGTGTCAGGTCATCAAGTTCCAAGCAAATTGGACCATGTTGTTGAATTTACAAGCGACTGAATGAGGTGCCCCCCCCTTTTTCCAGCCACTGTACTTGCAAAGAAGGGCTCTTTCCTCACAAAGAAATTAGGAAAAGAGAACTGTGGTTCTCTGAAGCTTGTTTCCAAAAGTGCTTGTTCCTTGCAAAGATCCAATTAGAACAGAGAAACGCCATTGCTTAGGAAATAAAGCTCCACTTTGTATGCCACAAATAAGACATCTGGGGGACATCTTAAAAAGAGGTGACTTCTTAATTTCACTACACACAGCCATCCTGGGGACATCTTTAAAAAAAGCCACTTATTTGCTTTCTGGACAGTACAAGCATCAGAGGAGGGAAATGGTGTATCTTAAGCTGTTTTAGCTTAAGCATACCTTGGCCATTTGGAGTAGCCCCACTGAAAAGTATTGAGTCTGCAGAAGCCAATGCTTCTAAATGGGCAGTAGACCCACCCTCCGCAATCTCAATACTTTTTAAGTGGAACTCCTCCAAGAGGCTAAGATGCTCAAATGGTTGTCTGCCTATCTTTGAATACAGCTCCTCCAAAATAAAAATAACATAGAAAGTCAGGAAGAGCTGAGGTCAACTATGTATTTTTGGGGCTGAAAAAGGCACCCAGGATCAGAGCCTGCAGAGCAAATGTCCTGGGCAACCTTCAGAAAATGGAGGCAGGGAGGCAGGGAGAATCCCTTCAGCTGCGCACAAAATGTTGGGATGCAAGTGAAACGGACCAGGGATGCAAGTGAAAGTGACCAGGGAGCTTAATAGTTGGGCAGGAAAAATAAGACACCTCCTGAGCTCTGCATTCCGCACAGCCAGGCAGGGAACATCTTGTATGCAGCTTAGGGGGAAAAGG
This sequence comes from Sphaerodactylus townsendi, assembly GCF_021028975.2. NCBI lineage: Eukaryota > Metazoa > Chordata > Lepidosauria > Squamata > Sphaerodactylidae > Sphaerodactylus > Sphaerodactylus townsendi. Next base: position 61,426,778 of record NC_059433.1, read on the forward strand.
TCTACTTTAAAGCATCTTCAAAATAGGATGACTTGAGCAAAAATAAGGCATTCTGAGGATGTCTTTGTGTGTGTGTGTGTGGGGGGGGGGAACTGTGTGGAGTTCTTCCCCAAGACACCTTTTTTGGTGTCCCCAGAACATCTTATTTGTGTTGTGCAGAGTGGACCAAATGCCATTTTAAAAAGAGCCTATTCTGTGGTCAGCTAGCAACACACAATAACAACAAACCACATGGATATATCCAGGGGTGGGGGGAGTTATAATACCTAAGACTTTCAGAGTTGCGTTATTCCAGAAAATGATATTTATGCCGGTGGAGGTGCGTTTCCACCGCGGCCGTGCGGAAACAGCCTATGATGCTGATAAAGTATTGAAATATAGACCAATAAATCTAAGTGTTTTCAATCTGCTGCAGAATGGAATGTGAACTTTAAACCTTGTATTGAGTATCTGGTCTGATTTTAAGCTCTAAAATAGTCTCTGGTCAGTTGTATTTTTTTTTAACCATAGTAGTAATGCTCAAAACATGCTGGTAAAAAAGAACCATTCAACATATACACATCCAGTGGCTTTCCACTGGATGTTTGTGGTGTTCTTTCTAAAGAATACGGAGATGTGGAATTTGCAAGACTTCAGCTTCTTGGTGGTAATCTTCCTGAGTACAAGGTTCTGAAAATTCAGATAACAAACTGATTAGTGACACTTTTAAAGCAACAGCTTGAAAAGATGCCTTTAATCTCAAGCTAACGATATATTTTAATGAATTTTTAAAGTGTGATTTGCACGTATTAGTTCAGTTGGGAGCTATCAGTTACAGATGCCTGCAAACTAAGGGTTTAGAAAGGGTCTTATCTTATACTGGGCCAATGTGGCAGTGCAACTTCGGACACCACGAAGAAACCCAAATCATCATAGTAGCACCCCACTGCAAGTCAGTGGTTGTTTTGCCAGTTGCATATGTAACATAGCACTATTGTGCCAAGATATTATACAATATCAAGGAAAAATCAGAGATGTTGTGGCTACAATAGCCACTGGTTACAGTTAATGTTCAGTAAATGTGGAGTGGTGGAGAAACATCTATTTTTGTGCAAATTTCATTCAAATGATGTTACAGATGTGAGTTTAGATGCTTTTTTCCAGATAACGTTGGACAATTTCATTAGAATATTTTGCTTTTATGAATTTAACATTTTTGTTCTAGTTTTTTTCACTAGTGCTTACTATTAATCGGATTTACAGTTAAAGATAATGGAAATGTCATGGATGACAGACTATGGGGGATTCGGCACAAGATGTTATAAAAAGTGTTTTGGGGAAGATCTCACACAGGTCTCTTCCCCAAAACGAATTCAGCCAGTTATATTCCTCTCAAATTGGGGTTGTTTTTTTTTTAAAAATGCTAAACTTGTGATCTCCCTCCTCCAACTCAGTTTGAAGATGATTCTTGCCTGCTAAGCGAGCACAAGCAGGCAGGAAATGCTTTATTTCTCCCTCTCAAGCCTCTTACTTTCGTTTCCACCACTTGTGCCTACTAGTTTGCGTTCTGCATCAGATTCTCCATGAAGATTCCCCATGGAGGTTTCCTCTGCTTGCAGCTCGTTCGGTTGCTATTTAGCAGTCAAAAGTAGATGGATAAAGTTTGTTTTGCCTCGTGATCCCGTACACGTATCGTTTCCCCCCCCCCCTTTTTTTGAGAGGGATGTCTGCAAAGCTATGGTGACATGATTAGAGAAGCTGCCAAATGCACATATTGGTGCTGCCGTAGTTTCACAGATACCCCTCAAAACAAAACAAGGAAAAAAACAACATATGAATGGGATCGCTAGGCAAAACAAACTATTCAGGTACTTTTTACAGGGAAATATCAATTGGATGAGCTGCAAGCAGAGGAAACCCCCGCGGAGAATCTTCACTAAGAATCTGGTGCAGCACACAAAATGGCAGGCACCACTGTGAAACTGACAAGAGCTCTGTGCAGCAGGTGGGACAAAAAAAATCCAATTTGGCTGGCAAAACTTCTGTTCTCCTGTGCTGGGGGAACACAAAATACTGTATGGATCTCTTTATAACATCCTAAAGATGCTATATTTATGCTGTGTGCAATCTACCATAGAGTATGAATTAAAAAGGATTTCAATGGTGATTTTTTTATTCTATTACTTTTTTACAATTCTATATGTTGATGCTTTTATTCTACACATTTTCCTAAAGGGGATTTGTTAATTTGGGGAAATTAGTAATGGTGATGATTCTTAAGAAGAAAGTAGAATTTACTACATTACCTTTCCTTTTCCCACAGATCCTGTGGCTCAGATATAAGTGGTTTCCCTCTTTCTCCTTTGCATAGAGCTTGTTTTCAGCCCCTGCATACTAATAAACTTCCCATAAGTATTCCCATGATGCCTTCTTCCTGTGTTCTACCTTTTCTGCTAAGGAAATTATGGGTACTCCATGATTATGGGTACACTTGTCTTGTAGGCAATGAAACGTAAATCCTTTCCACTGTAAAAAAAAGTGATTTTTTTGTAGGCTGATAATGTCTATGCTGCCTAGTGTCTTACTTTTTCTGTGAAGCCCTGTGCTGTAGGGGTTAGTGTTGGACACAGGATCTGGCAGACACAGGTTCAAACGTCTTGTCTGTCATGAAACTTGCAGGATCAGTTACTCACTCAGCCTAACCAACTTCACAGAGTTCTTAAGAGGGTGAAATAGAGAAGTGAAGAACAGTACGTGCTGTCTTGTGCGTCTTGGAGGAAGATTGGGAGAACATTTATGAAATGAATAAATGCAACATCACTTGCTCTTACCATAGCCACGTTGATAAGAACTTTCTACATACTGCTATAATAGTGGTGTCGCTATAATCGCTGCATGACCGGTCACTGCTGTTGCTATGCCTTTTCTATTGCTTGTACTATAAACCTGACATTTTGTCTAGGGATAGACTAATAGCCCAATCCAGATGGCGATGCAGCTGTGGAAGGCATTGCCATTGCATTGCCGCCAAAGGGCTTTCAGAGGGGCAAGGAAACAAGATTCAAAATCCCCCGGCCACCCAAAAGGTAGCCTCTGTTCAGGTGGTGTTAAGTTCGATTCCCTAAATTACCGTAGTGAAAGACTGATGGAACTAAATTAATGATGGCTCCACTTCCAGGAATGCCCCCAATTGGGCTTGCCTCCATATTAAGCCAGTGCAACTCTAGTCAGTGGCTGGAAGTGGGTTGGGTACTGTGGAACTACATAGCACCCACCTACCTCCCTGTTTTCTCTCCTGGCTGGCGTAAGTGCTACTTATGCTGGCTGGGAGGGCAAATGTGTTGACTTGAACCCTGCTGACCCTGGTGTCCATTCTGCTCCCCGTCCCTCTGAATTGGGTGTAAATATCCAGGTGCTATCTCAGACACAGTGACAACCATGTACTATGGACATGGGACTGTCTTACCAAGGTGCAAGGATAGGCTATAACCACCAACACACTCTGACAGTGTGTAACAGACTTCCCTCTGTGATACACCTCTGAAGATGCCAGCCACAGATGAAGGTGAAATGTTAGGAACAAGATCCACCAGACCATGGCCACACAGCCTGGAAAACCCACCACAACCAACCACTCTGAATGTTTACATCCTTTCTAGATAGAAATTTGCTGCTCCTCCAAAATCAGTTTGAGTTCCATAATTATGTTCATAGAAGCAATGTCATTTATTATTTTGTTGCACATTTGTATCTTGTCTTTCCTCTAAGGAAGCAAAAACTGTCTTTCACTAACTTTGTCACAGTCCAGAGTCACTCAATGAACCTTCTACTAGAGTGAGTCTCTTTCATACATCCAAACTCAACCATTCAGCACCCCATGATTCCCAGTATGTACACTGAAATAAAACAAGTATGCACTTGAGAGGTGGATGTGGTGGTTGGATGGAGAAAATCAAATCCATCCTGAATATAAGTCTTTAATATGTCACAAATCAATTTTATTAATTTAGACACAAAATGAATGGAGAAAAATTTCTGTACAGAACTGCGGACACAACACTCTTTTTTGTACAATAAGGCCCAGACAAACTTTTTAGTCACAAAATGACTACCAAAAAAACAAAAAAACAAAGAAAAAATAATTGTCCATCATCATTTTGCTTGAAGCAAAAAAAGAAAGAAATTTAATTACAGCCCCTGTCCTTAAAAACTTGCATATGTGCTCAACTTCATAGACTGTGAATAGTCCCTGAATTGGATTCTCTAGGTGAATACAGCTGATGAAGACAAGGGGCCATATTTGATAGACAAACAATCTGAAAAAAAAATCACAAAATAATTAGAAACTCTAGCAGCAATACACATCCTTCGTAAAGAGAGGATGTTGCCTCATAGCTACTGTTGTTGCTTTGCTAGTAGCTGGCTTAAAAGCTGGTATATTTTGCAAACACAAAAATCAAGAAATTGGAGAAAGAAATTGAAAAACTGAGGTTTATTTCTTATGAAGACATTAGTGAAAAGAAGATACCAAGCTTCAGACCAATAATTTGGATGGATGAATCCAGTGCAGATATAACAGTGGGCTTCTCAGCTGTGGTTATAAAATTGGAAAGAGGCTGTGTGACTGTGTATTCGCTCCCCCCTTCCCCCATAGATTCCCCTTTTGCAAATTTCTACCTCTGATTTTGCTGCAGAAAATCTAAGTTAAATCTTAGATAACTTGTACCTGGTAACCTGTAACTGTCATTGTATCAATGCACGCCATCAGTACAGTTAAGATGGGAGTAGGAGCTTGTTCTAGAGATGAGCTGAAAGGATGGTGCACATATCAACCACAGTTGAAACAGCTCCCCTCCATTAAGTCTACACTGGCCTAAAGTAGAATGTATTTTTCATGGTCTTTGTATTTGACAGAAGACAGGTACAGTTCAAATACAGTATGAGCTGGTTACAAACATTAACACAGTCTAACAAAATTGGCAATAATTAATTTACTGTGCCCACTGCCAGCAACGGGCCAATAGAAAATCTTGTTACTGTGGTGAAAAGTTTAAAATTGCAGGTTATTTATCAGTTTCTAATTTCATACCAGACTGTAGGTTAAAAAAGAAATTTCAGTTTTGCTTACATTTTCTCAAAGCTTGAAAGTCTGAAGAAGCAGGTATGACACCAATTTATTTAATTTTGGGTTGTCTTGTAGATTCAGTTGCACTGAAACCACAGTTTTCACTAAGGTCTCACAGTAAGCGTAGAAGGCCCCTTCCGCACACGCAAAATAATGCGTTTTCAAACCACTTTCACAACTGTTTGCAAGTGGATTTTGCTATTCCGAACAGCTTTAAAGAGCACTGAAAGCAGTTTGAAAGTGCATTATTCTGCATGTGCGGAATGAGCCAAAGAGTTCTTTGAACTTCAGCAGTTAAAACTCAAAATCATCCTCTACCTTCCCCCAAATATTTCTTTGTTTTATGCCAGGGTCACATTCAGTAGGTTTGGTATTCACCACAAAACCTATATTCCCTCTCCCTTTAACAAATTTAACTGTGATAGTTCAACAGTTTTTAAGATTTTAGCAAAGAAATAAACATTTAAAACACTGCTTATTTGCAGAGTAGGACTAAAATTGCCAAAACATTTTCTTATTTAAAAAACAGATGGAGCTAAATAGAACTGTTTCAACCTATCCCTAGTTGTTTAACTTTAAAATACATTATTTGCTTTCATTTTTATTTTCTCCAGTTCATGAACACTTTGTTACATTATTTTAAAAGGCAAGAGATATTGCATAAAATGTCTCCTGCATAAAATGAATTTTTCCAATCCTTTGCCCTTTAGGGAAAAATGAATACTTCTGATGATTAACTTCTACCATGTTTAATATCTGTCAGTAAAGAAACGAAACAGCAGAGCATTGCTCTTTTCAGATATGCAGATTCTAGGGATCACTTCTCACTGCACAGATTGTACTCAATATATATTAACAAGAAAGGTGACAAATTAAATATTTGCACTATTTTCAACTTGACATGAAGTGTACATATTTGTACTTGGATGTCTGTGTACAAAATGTAAATTGGAAGCAACCTGGTGATGGGCAGGGTGTAAGGAGAGAAAGGAGTAATTGTTATTCTGGTATAGTAGAATTGTCAAGGTGGAAAAAAAGAGAAAAGAACAAACAGCATAAAAAGCAATTCCTTATTGACACTTGACATCCACGCTTTTGGTCTTGACAAATTGATCTTTAAAAAATTCCATTATCTACATATTTATACACAATACTTTCAGTAAGGCACAGCACAACAACTTGTGCTCACACTGCCTCATACTTCACCAGAAAGTCATTACTACCTTTCAATAGCATTTGCCTAAACAATATGTAAAACATTAGCCATTCATTACAAATTTACACAAAAACATTCTTCCTGTACACGATTGTCTCAGTGATGTACCTATTTGCTTAAATTAGACATACTTTAAACTACTTTGCCATGTGCTACAATCAATATTTTTTTATTATCAGAAGGCAAGGATTCAGTATAGCCTTCCATATATCATACATATCCACATTTAGGTGATGATGTCAAAAAAGAATCTGTTCATAAATAATAAGATTTACAGAGTACCCTGGGTCTGAGAAACTAAAAAAAAAAGTAAACTTTTTTTCCAAGAAATGTTTCCATGGGATTGTTTTTTTAAAAGCACAGTCTTTGATGTGCAATCAAGTTTGCTGAAGTTAAGAAGGTGTGTGTGCCACACTGAAGATTCTGGAAACCTCAACACCCCCCTCCCCCCAGTCTCTTCACAGGTACGAACCTTTCAATGTAGCAAATGTGATAAGGACACATTGTTAAAACATTCTCATCATGGTTTGTTTTCATTGGGTTCACAGCACTAGAATCAACAGCTGTTACTGAAGAAAGAGACATGCTCCTCCTCTGCTTACTGGAAGGGCAAAGGTTAAGACCAGTTGCAGCTGTACGTCAACATGATGAAATCACAAAAGTTCTCCTGAAGGCCAGCGCTGATACAAGACATAGGCACACTGTCCATAGGCATGAGGAGAGTTCTGGGGTTACAAAGTGCTACTATAAGTACTCCAGTTCCAAAGCATGATGAAGGGCCATAAGGTCAGAGTGGCTTGTGATCCTCCAGAATGGCATGGCATGCTATGAAAATACAAAAGCAAAGAGACAAAGCTACGTGTTATTTCATGAGCACAGTTGCATCAAGTAATTTAAAATGGGAGAGGCAAGCAATTGACTGTGTAAGAGCAGGAAAATTGATCAATTTGAGGTTTTAAAAGTTTGCAGTAAGAGTAAGAGGCAAAGTAAAACACGAAAATGCATATAAATGTGAAACATATTAAAACTGAATAGCTAAAAATGAACGCAACATCATAGTACTTAACTGTTATCCTGGTTTTTGTTTTTTACATGACTACAAAGATAGCCTCAAATTGAACCTATTTTAGTATGACTCTTTATTAAGAATTCTAGCTTCTGAGAGACAGTAAACATGCATTTTGAGTCTAAAGCTGGAATGATGTGCCCCCTGTGGTCAGGAGATAAAAGCTGTTACAGGACATACAGATTATGGCCATTCACACACACTTGGTCTCCTTCACATTGTGCATGCATTCCCTCTGGGTTGGAAAGGTTTCAAGAATGCCACAAACAATGGCCGTTTCCGCACGAAGGCGGAAGCGGCCGGGTCGGCGTACTCGACACCGACCCGACGACGCTGGGACCGTTCTCATGAACGGTCCCAGAAAGAGCCGGGACAACGGCGCCGCAGAGCGCCGTCGCCCAACCGACCCGGCATGTCCCCGGGCCTCCGGCACATCGCCAAGACCTGAGGACACGCCCCCCCCGGCCCTGCACGCCTGCTCCAGCGTCACTCCAGCGTTGCTGGAGGCCCGGGGACAAGGTAAGTGCAGGGAGGGAGTGGGGAAGGAAGCCGCTGCCGTTTGCATGGCAGTGGCTTCCAGCCGGCGTTTCCAGGAAAGTGTGCTTCCCAGCGCACTCTGGAAACGCCCCCTGTGCGAATGGCGGCCTAGGGACAGTGTTTTTGCCATCCCCAGGCCGCCATATTCCGCCCATGCGGAAACGGCCAATGAGTATATTAAATAAGGACAATTTAGCACCCCAAAACAAGTATTCTGTGGTTGGCTCCAAAGCTCCTTGAATCAATGCCTTTATGAGCAGATTTGCAGTGCTTGTTTAGTATATCAACATCGATAAAAGTGAAACTTCATAAGCATAAGCATAAGCATTTTATTGTCATTGTGCACGCACAACGAAATTTACAGCAGCATTCCTCGATGCACACAATTTCAGACTCATACAATTTCAGACTCATGCAATTTCAGACTCATACATCATCATCCTCCACCCATCCCCTACCCTTCCTTCCAAAACCATCCATCCCATGAGAGAGCAGCGGAGTTTAGCATAGCCACAGCTCTAGAGTAGAAGCTGTCTCTAAGCCTCTTTGTCCTAGTTCTGAGGGCCCTGTATCGTCTGCCAGATGGTAGCAGTTTAAAAAGAGAGTGTGCTGGATGAGACGGGTCCCTTAGAATATTTTGGGCTTTATTTGGAATGGGGCGTTATAAGATTTCTTCCAAGGAGGGGAGAGGGCAGCCGATAATCCGCGTGTGCAGTATTGATCTCACCCTTTGGAGCGCCTTCCTATTAGCCACTGTGCAACTGGAGAGGTATACACAGATGCAGTAAGAGTTAGGACGCTCTCTATAGCTAGCGGTAAAAGGACGCCAGAAGTTTTCCATCTAGTTGTTGCTTCCATTAAAAGTCTCCAGAAATTGCAGTCTTTGCTGGGCTTTCTTAACCACCAGCGGTAGTCTGTATCCCCCCAGAGTCAAATCCTCTTTAATCCATAACGCCCAGGAATTTAAAACTAGCCACCCAGCTCCAGCTTGATCTCCATTTATAGTCAAGGGCTGAATTTCTGAGCTATTCCTTCTATAGTCCACTATAAGCTCCTTTGTCTGGTTAATGTTAAGAACCAGGTTATTTTACCTGCACCATCAGAGCAGTCGGTCCACTTCAATTCGATAGAGCAGACTCATCCCCTCCAGAGATGAGCCTGCCGTTGTGTCATCAACAAATTTGATAATGAATTGTTACTATGATAGACAGGAATTACAATCATATGTATAAAGGGTGAACAGTAAAGGGCTCAACACACAGCCCTGTGGCGTTCCCACATGTTAGAGTAAGAACTGAGGAAACCCGATTTCCCAGTCGCCCTCAGGGAGCGATCAGACAAGAAGTCCCTGAAATCCACAAACAGATTGAATGTGAGAGTCCAAGATCCACAAGAAGTTTGTCATGAGTCTTTGTGGCGAGATTTGCTTATTAAATCTTGAACTGGAAGTCATAAAGAGCGTTCGCACATAATTCCCCTGCTGTTCCAGATGCGTCAAAGCTGTGTAGCAGGCTAATGGCAATGGCGTCCTCCATTAATCTAGTCGTCCCGATATGCAGGCTAGTGTTTATCAAATGTATCTGGAAGGCAAAGGCTAATATGCCCTATGGACCAGTTTTTCAAAACCTTGCTTCATGATGATGGGGGGTGAGTGCCACTGGTCTATAATCCTGAAAGGTGTCAGCAGGAAATCTCGTTGGTAGTGGAACAATGGTGCGGAAGCTTTCAAAACAAGATGGAATGGTGGACTGGGATAAAGACCGATTAAAGATCTCAGGAAAAACACCAGCCAGTTGGTTAAGTAGCCTTTGGCACCCGAGCCGGGAATACCATCCGGTCCAGCAGCCTTCCTTGGATTCACAGCCCTCAAAACTTGCCTCACCTCATGTTCCTCCACAGTGAGGTGTGAGCTGCAATCACCTGGTGGCTGTATGTCATCTCCTTCTGATAGACCTGTTTCAAAGCGGGCAACCAGGTGAGTTAGCTGCTCAACCGGAGATATAATCCCCATCCACAGAAATGTCATTGTTTGGTTTATGGTTGGTAATTTGTTGAATTCCCTGCCACACCTGCCTCATGTTGTTATTATTAAAATAATCTTCAATTTTTCTCTTATAACTCATCTTGGCTTGTCGAATGCCTCTCTTGAGACTGGCTCTCGCCGCACTAGGAGGTAACTGTCAGTGAAAAGGCACAAGGAGGTAACTGTCAGTGAAAAGGCACAAGAGCTAGTTAGTTAGTAGAAGAGCTAGTTGCCTAAAAGAAGAAAAGCCACGTTATTGTCGAAAGCATTATAAACTCTGCATGTAAAATGATTGTAAATACTATGTTAGGGAAAGATGCATTGTGGTACTCTATCCTGTAAAGGCACAATTAGTAGACTTATACGTGTGCACGATTAAAGTTTCCTGAAAATAATGTATCTGCAATGTTGAAAAACATCAATTTCGGTCTTCAGGTCATTAATCGACTGATCTCTCTAATAAATGCTATAATAATCGCTTTTGTTAAAATTCCAGATGAAATATGAAATAACTGAGAATTGTGTTTGGTGCAAGGAGCTGCCAGAAACAACATTTTGAAAATCAGGTCTCTAGTTTCTTGAAGAAATGTACATCAATGAAAAAGAGTTTCTAACCTGGAAGGTACACATCAAGATGTCGCCTTATCCCTAAATGATAAAATAACTGGTTTTGTTTCGCTGGTAAAGTGACAATATTCAAATGTGATTACCAGGCATTGTTTTACTTCATCGGGAGGTCCTCATTTTAAAACTCTTGCTGGAAGATGAATAAAGCAACACTGTGGCTTTGATAAATTTCATTAAGAATCAGCCACTGTCATCATGTTTATTTGCCAAACTATGTGAAGTCATGGAGAAGGATCACACTGAAATTAGGTGGCTCTCAAGAGGTTAAGTCTTGACCAGAGTGTTTGAATTGAGTGAGGAATTGTATCAATATTTCAAAGAACATGACAAAGCATAATGTATTGTCGAAGGCTTTCACGGCCGGAATCACTTGGGTGCTGTGTGGTTTCCGGGCTGTATGGCCGTGTTCTAGCAGCATTCTCTCCTGACGTTTCGCCTGCATCTGTGGCTGGCATCTTCAGAGGATCTGATGTTGGGAAAGCAAGTGGAGTATATATATCTGTTGGAGTGTCCAGGGTGGGTGGAGAAACATAGTCTGTGAGTAACAAAGAAGGCAACCAGGTCAATAGTTGAGGGCATCTGAATAGAAGTATGAGTAACAATGAAGACTATAGCATGGGAGTGTCAATGGAGATAGCAAGGTCACAGGTGGGAGCATCTGAATAGAAGTATCCTGGCCTTTGTTTCTTTTGTCTATGGTCATCCTGTGTTTGTGTGGAGCTGGTTAGACACTGTCTTGACTCTAGTATTTTTCAACACTGGCAGCCAAGTTCACACTTTCCGTATGGAATTCCTTCCTGTTAAAATTGTCCATGAATGTTTATGTTTTCAATTGCTTCACTGTGTAGTCTGACGTAGTGGCTTTCAGAGTGGTCCAGAATTTCTGTTTTTTCAAATAATATTCTATGTCCAGGTTGGTTTATCATGTGTTCTGCTATTGCTGATTTTTCTGGCTGAAATAGTCTGCAGTGCCTTTCGTGTTCTTTGATATGTGTCTGTGCGCTGCGTTTGGTGGTTCCTATGTAGACTTATCCACAGCTGCATGGTATGCGATAGACTCCTGCAGTAGCTAACCAGAAACATGAATATCATATGCTGAACATAGCATCTGTTGAATTTTCCAAGTGGGTCTGTAGATGGGTTGTAGGTTGTCGAAACTTCATCAGTTTTCCTATGCGATCAGTGGTTCCCTTGATGTATGGTAAGAACACTTTCCCTCTAGATGGCTCTTTATCTTTGTTCATGTGGCTTGTTCGTGGTCTTGCAGCCTTTCTGATTTCTGTATTAGAGTAACCATTGGCCTGTATAGCCTGTAGCCTGTAGAAATTTTTTAATCTCGGTGTGTTTATACTAATCAAGGGCAGCGCCCTTTGATGTTTGTGTATAGGGTGGAGCTGAGCGTCCCCCAGCCGCCTCTATTACAGCTCATTTAGAATGACAGTGCATAATGAGGCTCCAACTGAAAACGACATTGCCCCTTGAAGCCTGATTTGCAGTCACTGGTAATACCGTAACGCTCCTCTTTTACAGTTGTTTTAAATGCTTTTACTGTTCTTCTAAAGCTGATTAGGCGACTTTTAAGCGTTCAATTGAATATCTTGCCAATTCTATTTATTATAAATCTATTCTAATTATCTATTTTAAAGAGATCTTAACAGGCTTTATTAGGAGCTATCAGGTATTTTACAAGGTTTACTCATAAATCTTAATTCCCTTTCTTTTAGTCACCTTCATTTTTAACTGCTCAGTCAGCCCTGAAGAGTCAGTCCTAATAGCTATTGTTTTAACCTCTGTTGCAGCCCCCGCATTATGAAAGCCAGAAAGCGTAACCGTTCAAACTCTAACCCAGCTTTAAGCCAAAAAGCATGCAAGCAGACTAGAATTGACTCCTACACCAGCAGTCAACACTCAGTCCCTTTCGCAGATGGACTTCAACTTACCAACAGATTTTCTGTTCTGGACTGTTTCTTACCTCCCCACTCTGGGATTGGAAATGAGCCTGCTTTCTCCTCTCAGCCCAATGAAGACATATGGCCAACTGCAGAGGGGGTTACTGAGCCCAGCAACCTTGCTGCGCACAGTGGAAATGATCCTGTTCCTCATTTCAGCAGAAAATTGTTCATAATTGAGAAGCAAAAAAGGCATTTAAAACATACAACACCTTTCATCTCTTGCTGACTAACTTTGCCTCCCTAAACACCAAAATTGAGGCTATGTACAGTTCCCACTGTGCATGTAAGAAGGGGCTTGTTGCAAGAGCTGACTCTACAAAAATTCCGATCTCCAGACTGCATCCTATGAAGCTCAGGATTAGCTCACCTTCAGTCTGCATGAACTCCTGGTGTCTCTGGTTACATCAGCAAAACCAGGTGGCAGTAGCAAAAGGTGGAAGTGAAACCTTGGAAAAGGAACTAAGCTTTCTAGAATCAGGACTTCCTTGACCAAACAAATGAATGCTTTGATGCGGAAAAAATGTGGGTATCATTGGAATGGGAGCTACCGTACTACAACAGTCATCACAGGATGATCCTAAGTTTTGCAACACCCTCCTCCCCAAACCAGCTGCTCAATTGGAAAGAGCACTTTGCCAGTCGTTATGATCTTATATTCACGCGAGTCTTTAAGAATATTAAGTCTCCCAATCTAGTGGCTCCAGCTTGCAAAAACACGAGGGTTGATGAGCCTGCCCCCATGAGGCACGCATCTCTTATGGGTCCCTCAGTGTTAGACACCCAACATACTGCCACACCAGTGAGAATCCAGAACTTTATTGATGAGTGGAAGAACTTGGAACTTGCAATAGAAAAAACTGCTGGATTCCAACACCTGGTTAAATCCCCCTCGAATGTTGTTTCTGATAATTTGCCAGTGACAGCCAATTCGGGATCTATTTCTCCGTCCTCAACAACTCTACCCTCGAACCTGCACGGCCAAAGAAATTCACTCCAGTTTATCTCTGGACCCTCCACTCAGTGCTATATGGACACTAGCTCCCCCCCACCTGAAGATCTACTAGTTCCGCTGTCTCCTAATCACATTCGCTCATCCAGCGCTACTAGCTCCACCAACATTCCTCACTGAGAGCACTCCCCCACAAGATGTTCCAGGACTCTACAATATGGAGATGTATTTAGATCTCCGCTCAACAAGGGTGCTTAGCCAGGAATGGCGTGTCATCTTACTGGCCTTCATGCAATTTCTGGGCTAAGGAGCTTGACAGGAATGTTGTCCTTCTTACAGAACTAATTTCATAACAAAATAACTGAAGAACATTAGTCCTGTGAGGAGAATCATGATGCTTCCCCGCTGAATATATGCGTCCAAATCCTTGGAAGAGGAGGTCATTTCTGGGTTTGCAGGACCTGTAAGCCAAGCTCAGATACAGGAAGATGTCATTGCTGAGCGGGCTCTACAACCTCCAAGCGCATCCAGCTAATGGATCTCACATTACCCATCTCCAGGGTCACACTTCAGCATTCTGCTCAGTGACTGAGAGTCCGGCTGAACCAATTGGGGCTTCTAATTCGTGCCCTCCAGAGATCCTCTCAGTCGAGAACTCTATGCCGAAGTCGAGATCCTTAGTACTGATATCACAAGATCTAGCCTTACCTTGCAGAATTTATTGAATCTATTTAAAGCCATTCAGGAATCACAGACTTAGAGCACGCCGAATGACGCCAACCTCCAGCTGGCCTCTCCATCCTATCATGGAATATTTCAGGATGGGGGAATGTCATGCCCCCACAGAGCCTTTGTTTATTTCCCCTTTAGTTTCCCCACAGTTAGTATGGGTTTAGCTATGTTTTGTACAGTATTCAGTGGGAGGGAACCGAATTTAGTTCTGTCCCTTTAAGAAGCCCTAGGGCTGGTGTTCTACGGCAGTTATTACCCAGCAACCTGTCTGATTTGGCAGTTGGGGGCCAACGGAAGCTGGGTGACAGCAGCAGTTAGGTGCCAATGGAAGCTGTGGGACAGCTATAAGCTATACAGTCCAAGATGTTTTAGACTGTGAGGATTTAAAAGTAAAAGATGTAATAGATGCTAGTCCATTTAGGTTAAAAGGTGAATATAAATGTTAAAGTCTCACAGTATTTAAAATAAATTCCTTGAGACTCCAGAAAGTTTCTAAACAATTAACCTGAACAGGTAGACCAATGCGGTTTCCGGGTCTGTGGCGTTGTTACAATTAAAGCTTTAAGCATTGAACTCTCCTGAGTCAGCGAGTCTTACATTCTGCTTTGGCCGGGTGCAGGCACCTAAATAACCACCTGGGGAGCAGAACAGTGGGGGGGTGGGGGGGGGGGGGGGTGGGGGGGGGGGGGGGTGGGGGGGGGGGGGGGTGGGGGGGGGGGGGGGTGGGGGGGGGGGGGGGTGGGGGGGGGGGGGGGTGGGGGGGGGGGGGGGTGGGGGGGGGGGGGGGTGGGGGGGGGGGGGGGTGGGGGGGGGGGGGGGTGGGGGGGGGGGGGGGTGGGGGGGGGGGGGGGTGGGGGGGGGGGGGGGTGGGGGGGGGGGGGGGTGGGGGGGGGGGGGGGTGGGGGGGGGGGGGGGTGGGGGGGGGGGGGGGTGGGGGGGGGGGGGGGTGGGGGGGGGGGGGGGTGGGGGGGGGGGGGGGTGGGGGGGGGGGGGGGTGGGGGGGGGGGGGGGTGGGGGGGGGGGGGGGTGGGGGGGGGGGGGGGTGGGGGGGGGGGGGGGTGGGGGGGGGGGGGGGTGGGGGGGGGGGGGGGTGGGGGGGGGGGGGGGTGGGGGGGGGGGGGGGTGGGGGGGGGGGGGGGTGGGGGGGGGGGGGGGTGGGGGGGGGGGGGGGTGGGGGGGGGGGGGGGTGGGGGGGGGGGGGGGTGGGGGGGGGGGGGGGTGGGGGGGGGGGGGGGTGGGGGGGGGGGGGGGTGGGGGGGGGGGGGGGTGGGGGGGGGGGGGGGTGGGGGGGGGGGGGGGTGGGGGGGGGGGGGGGTGGGGGGGGGGGGGGGTGGGGGGGGGGGGGGGTGGGGGGGGGGGGGGGTGGGGGGGGGGGGGGGTGGGGGGGGGGGGGGGTGGGGGGGGGGGGGGGTGGGGGGGGGGGGGGGTGGGGGGGGGGGGGGGTGGGGGGGGGGGGGGGTGGGGGGGGGGGGGGGTGGGGGGGGGGGGGGGTGGGGGGGGGGGGGGGTGGGGGGGGGGGGGGGTGGGGGGGGGGGGGGGTGGGGGGGGGGGGGGGTGGGGGGGGGGGGGGGTGGGGGGGGGGGGGGGTGGGGGGGGGGGGGGGTGGGGGGGGGGGGGGGTGGGGGGGGGGGGGGGTGGGGGGGGGGGGGGGTGGGGGGGGGGGGGGGTGGGGGGGGGGGGGGGTGGGGGGGGGGGGGGGTGGGGGGGGGGGGGGGTGGGGGGGGGGGGGGGTGGGGGGGGGGGGGGGTGGGGGGGGGGGGGGGTGGGGGGGGGGGGGGGTGGGGGGGGGGGGGGGTGGGGGGGGGGGGGGGTGGGGGGGGGGGGGGGTGGGGGGGGGGGGGGGTGGGGGGGGGGGGGGGTGGGGGGGGGGGGGGGTGGGGGGGGGGGGGGGTGGGGGGGGGGGGGGGTGGGGGGGGGGGGGGGTGGGGGGGGGGGGGGGTGGGGGGGGGGGGGGGTGGGGGGGGGGGGGGGTGGGGGGGGGGGGGGGTGGGGGGGGGGGGGGGTGGGGGGGGGGGGGGGTGGGGGGGGGGGGGGGTGGGGGGGGGGGGGGGTGGGGGGGGGGGGGGGTGGGGGGGGGGGGGGGTGGGGGGGGGGGGGGGTGGGGGGGGGGGGGGGTGGGGGGGGGGGGGGGTGGGGGGGGGGGGGGGTGGGGGGGGGGGGGGGTGGGGGGGGGGGGGGGTGGGGGGGGGGGGGGGTGGGGGGGGGGGGGGGTGGGGGGGGGGGGGGGTGGGGGGGGGGGGGGGTGGGGGGGGGGGGGGGTGGGGGGGGGGGGGGGTGGGGGGGGGGGGGGGTGGGGGGGGGGGGGGGTGGGGGGGGGGGGGGGTGGGGGGGGGGGGGGGTGGGGGGGGGGGGGGGTGGGGGGGGGGGGGGGTGGGGGGGGGGGGGGGTGGGGGGGGGGGGGGGTGGGGGGGGGGGGGGGTGGGGGGGGGGGGGGGTGGGGGGGGGGGGGGGTGGGGGGGGGGGGGGGTGGGGGGGGGGGGGGGTGGGGGGGGGGGGGGGTGGGGGGGGGGGGGGGTGGGGGGGGGGGGGGGTGGGGGGGGGGGGGGGTGGGGGGGGGGGGGGGTGGGGGGGGGGGGGGGTGGGGGGGGGGGGGGGTGGGGGGGGGGGGGGGTGGGGGGGGGGGGGGGTGGGGGGGGGGGGGGGTGGGGGGGGGGGGGGGTGGGGGGGGGGGGGGGTGGGGGGGGGGGGGGGTGGGGGGGGGGGGGGGTGGGGGGGGGGGGGGGTGGGGGGGGGGGGGGGTGGGGGGGGGGGGGGGTGGGGGGGGGGGGGGGTGGGGGGGGGGGGGGGTGGGGGGGGGGGGGGGTGGGGGGGGGGGGGGGTGGGGGGGGGGGGGGGTGGGGGGGGGGGGGGGTGGGGGGGGGGGGGGGTGGGGGGGGGGGGGGGTGGGGGGGGGGGGGGGTGGGGGGGGGGGGGGGTGGGGGGGGGGGGGGGTGGGGGGGGGGGGGGGTGGGGGGGGGGGGGGGTGGGGGGGGGGGGGGGTGGGGGGGGGGGGGGGTGGGGGGGGGGGGGGGTGGGGGGGGGGGGGGGTGGGGGGGGGGGGGGGTGGGGGGGGGGGGGGGTGGGGGGGGGGGGGGGTGGGGGGGGGGGGGGGTGGGGGGGGGGGGGGGTGGGGGGGGGGGGGGGTGGGGGGGGGGGGGGGTGGGGGGGGGGGGGGGTGGGGGGGGGGGGGGGTGGGGGGGGGGGGGGGTGGGGGGGGGGGGGGGTGGGGGGGGGGGGGGGTGGGGGGGGGGGGGGGTGGGGGGGGGGGGGGGTGGGGGGGGGGGGGGGTGGGGGGGGGGGGGGGTGGGGGGGGGGGGGGGTGGGGGGGGGGGGGGGTGGGGGGGGGGGGGGGTGGGGGGGGGGGGGGGTGGGGGGGGGGGGGGGTGGGGGGGGGGGGGGGTGGGGGGGGGGGGGGGTGGGGGGGGGGGGGGGTGGGGGGGGGGGGGGGTGGGGGGGGGGGGGGGTGGGGGGGGGGGGGGGTGGGGGGGGGGGGGGGTGGGGGGGGGGGGGGGTGGGGGGGGGGGGGGGTGGGGGGGGGGGGGGGTGGGGGGGGGGGGGGGTGGGGGGGGGGGGGGGTGGGGGGGGGGGGGGGTGGGGGGGGGGGGGGGTGGGGGGGGGGGGGGGTGGGGGGGGGGGGGGGTGGGGGGGGGGGGGGGTGGGGGGGGGGGGGGGTGGGGGGGGGGGGGGGTGGGGGGGGGGGGGGGTGGGGGGGGGGGGGGGTGGGGGGGGGGGGGGGTGGGGGGGGGGGGGGGTGGGGGGGGGGGGGGGTGGGGGGGGGGGGGGGTGGGGGGGGGGGGGGGTGGGGGGGGGGGGGGGTGGGGGGGGGGGGGGGTGGGGGGGGGGGGGGGTGGGGGGGGGGGGGGGTGGGGGGGGGGGGGGGTGGGGGGGGGGGGGGGTGGGGGGGGGGGGGGGTGGGGGGGGGGGGGGGTGGGGGGGGGGGGGGGTGGGGGGGGGGGGGGGTGGGGGGGGGGGGGGGTGGGGGGGGGGGGGGGTGGGGGGGGGGGGGGGTGGGGGGGGGGGGGGGTGGGGGGGGGGGGGGGTGGGGGGGGGGGGGGGTGGGGGGGGGGGGGGGTGGGGGGGGGGGGGGGTGGGGGGGGGGGGGGGTGGGGGGGGGGGGGGGTGGGGGGGGGGGGGGGTGGGGGGGGGGGGGGGTGGGGGGGGGGGGGGGTGGGGGGGGGGGGGGGTGGGGGGGGGGGGGGGTGGGGGGGGGGGGGGGTGGGGGGGGGGGGGGGTGGGGGGGGGGGGGGGTGGGGGGGGGGGGGGGTGGGGGGGGGGGGGGGTGGGGGGGGGGGGGGGTGGGGGGGGGGGGGGGTGGGGGGGGGGGGGGGTGGGGGGGGGGGGGGGTGGGGGGGGGGGGGGGTGGGGGGGGGGGGGGGTGGGGGGGGGGGGGGGTGGGGGGGGGGGGGGGTGGGGGGGGGGGGGGGTGGGGGGGGGGGGGGGTGGGGGGGGGGGGGGGTGGGGGGGGGGGGGGGTGGGGGGGGGGGGGGGTGGGGGGGGGGGGGGGTGGGGGGGGGGGGGGGTGGGGGGGGGGGGGGGTGGGGGGGGGGGGGGGTGGGGGGGGGGGGGGGTGGGGGGGGGGGGGGGTGGGGGGGGGGGGGGGTGGGGGGGGGGGGGGGTGGGGGGGGGGGGGGGTGGGGGGGGGGGGGGGTGGGGGGGGGGGGGGGTGGGGGGGGGGGGGGGTGGGGGGGGGGGGGGGTGGGGGGGGGGGGGGGTGGGGGGGGGGGGGGGTGGGGGGGGGGGGGGGTGGGGGGGGGGGGGGGTGGGGGGGGGGGGGGGTGGGGGGGGGGGGGGGTGGGGGGGGGGGGGGGTGGGGGGGGGGGGGGGTGGGGGGGGGGGGGGGTGGGGGGGGGGGGGGGTGGGGGGGGGGGGGGGTGGGGGGGGGGGGGGGTGGGGGGGGGGGGGGGTGGGGGGGGGGGGGGGTGGGGGGGGGGGGGGGTGGGGGGGGGGGGGGGTGGGGGGGGGGGGGGGTGGGGGGGGGGGGGGGTGGGGGGGGGGGGGGGTGGGGGGGGGGGGGGGTGGGGGGGGGGGGGGGTGGGGGGGGGGGGGGGTGGGGGGGGGGGGGGGTGGGGGGGGGGGGGGGTGGGGGGGGGGGGGGGTGGGGGGGGGGGGGGGTGGGGGGGGGGGGGGGTGGGGGGGGGGGGGGGTGGGGGGGGGGGGGGGTGGGGGGGGGGGGGGGTGGGGGGGGGGGGGGGTGGGGGGGGGGGGGGGTGGGGGGGGGGGGGGGTGGGGGGGGGGGGGGGTGGGGGGGGGGGGGGGTGGGGGGGGGGGGGGGTGGGGGGGGGGGGGGGTGGGGGGGGGGGGGGGTGGGGGGGGGGGGGGGTGGGGGGGGGGGGGGGTGGGGGGGGGGGGGGGTGGGGGGGGGGGGGGGTGGGGGGGGGGGGGGGTGGGGGGGGGGGGGGGTGGGGGGGGGGGGGGGTGGGGGGGGGGGGGGGTGGGGGGGGGGGGGGGTGGGGGGGGGGGGGGGTGGGGGGGGGGGGGGGTGGGGGGGGGGGGGGGTGGGGGGGGGGGGGGGTGGGGGGGGGGGGGGGTGGGGGGGGGGGGGGGTGGGGGGGGGGGGGGGTGGGGGGGGGGGGGGGTGGGGGGGGGGGGGGGTGGGGGGGGGGGGGGGTGGGGGGGGGGGGGGGTGGGGGGGGGGGGGGGTGGGGGGGGGGGGGGGTGGGGGGGGGGGGGGGTGGGGGGGGGGGGGGGTGGGGGGGGGGGGGGGTGGGGGGGGGGGGGGGTGGGGGGGGGGGGGGGTGGGGGGGGGGGGGGGTGGGGGGGGGGGGGGGTGGGGGGGGGGGGGGGTGGGGGGGGGGGGGGGTGGGGGGGGGGGGGGGTGGGGGGGGGGGGGGGTGGGGGGGGGGGGGGGTGGGGGGGGGGGGGGGTGGGGGGGGGGGGGGGTGGGGGGGGGGGGGGGTGGGGGGGGGGGGGGGTGGGGGGGGGGGGGGGTGGGGGGGGGGGGGGGTGGGGGGGGGGGGGGGTGGGGGGGGGGGGGGGTGGGGGGGGGGGGGGGTGGGGGGGGGGGGGGGTGGGGGGGGGGGGGGGTGGGGGGGGGGGGGGGTGGGGGGGGGGGGGGGTGGGGGGGGGGGGGGGTGGGGGGGGGGGGGGGTGGGGGGGGGGGGGGGTGGGGGGGGGGGGGGGTGGGGGGGGGGGGGGGTGGGGGGGGGGGGGGGTGGGGGGGGGGGGGGGTGGGGGGGGGGGGGGGTGGGGGGGGGGGGGGGTGGGGGGGGGGGGGGGTGGGGGGGGGGGGGGGTGGGGGGGGGGGGGGGTGGGGGGGGGGGGGGGTGGGGGGGGGGGGGGGTGGGGGGGGGGGGGGGTGGGGGGGGGGGGGGGTGGGGGGGGGGGGGGGTGGGGGGGGGGGGGGGTGGGGGGGGGGGGGGGTGGGGGGGGGGGGGGGTGGGGGGGGGGGGGGGTGGGGGGGGGGGGGGGTGGGGGGGGGGGGGGGTGGGGGGGGGGGGGGGTGGGGGGGGGGGGGGGTGGGGGGGGGGGGGGGTGGGGGGGGGGGGGGGTGGGGGGGGGGGGGGGTGGGGGGGGGGGGGGGTGGGGGGGGGGGGGGGTGGGGGGGGGGGGGGGTGGGGGGGGGGGGGGGTGGGGGGGGGGGGGGGTGGGGGGGGGGGGGGGTGGGGGGGGGGGGGGGTGGGGGGGGGGGGGGGTGGGGGGGGGGGGGGGTGGGGGGGGGGGGGGGTGGGGGGGGGGGGGGGTGGGGGGGGGGGGGGGTGGGGGGGGGGGGGGGTGGGGGGGGGGGGGGGTGGGGGGGGGGGGGGGTGGGGGGGGGGGGGGGTGGGGGGGGGGGGGGGTGGGGGGGGGGGGGGGTGGGGGGGGGGGGGGGTGGGGGGGGGGGGGGGTGGGGGGGGGGGGGGGTGGGGGGGGGGGGGGGTGGGGGGGGGGGGGGGTGGGGGGGGGGGGGGGTGGGGGGGGGGGGGGGTGGGGGGGGGGGGGGGTGGGGGGGGGGGGGGGTGGGGGGGGGGGGGGGTGGGGGGGGGGGGGGGTGGGGGGGGGGGGGGGTGGGGGGGGGGGGGGGTGGGGGGGGGGGGGGGTGGGGGGGGGGGGGGGTGGGGGGGGGGGGGGGTGGGGGGGGGGGGGGGTGGGGGGGGGGGGGGGTGGGGGGGGGGGGGGGTGGGGGGGGGGGGGGGTGGGGGGGGGGGGGGGTGGGGGGGGGGGGGGGTGGGGGGGGGGGGGGGTGGGGGGGGGGGGGGGTGGGGGGGGGGGGGGGTGGGGGGGGGGGGGGGTGGGGGGGGGGGGGGGTGGGGGGGGGGGGGGGTGGGGGGGGGGGGGGGTGGGGGGGGGGGGGGGTGGGGGGGGGGGGGGGTGGGGGGGGGGGGGGGTGGGGGGGGGGGGGGGTGGGGGGGGGGGGGGGTGGGGGGGGGGGGGGGTGGGGGGGGGGGGGGGTGGGGGGGGGGGGGGGTGGGGGGGGGGGGGGGTGGGGGGGGGGGGGGGTGGGGGGGGGGGGGGGTGGGGGGGGGGGGGGGTGGGGGGGGGGGGGGGTGGGGGGGGGGGGGGGTGGGGGGGGGGGGGGGTGGGGGGGGGGGGGGGTGGGGGGGGGGGGGGGTGGGGGGGGGGGGGGGTGGGGGGGGGGGGGGGTGGGGGGGGGGGGGGGTGGGGGGGGGGGGGGGTGGGGGGGGGGGGGGGTGGGGGGGGGGGGGGGTGGGGGGGGGGGGGGGTGGGGGGGGGGGGGGGTGGGGGGGGGGGGGGGTGGGGGGGGGGGGGGGTGGGGGGGGGGGGGGGTGGGGGGGGGGGGGGGTGGGGGGGGGGGGGGGTGGGGGGGGGGGGGGGTGGGGGGGGGGGGGGGTGGGGGGGGGGGGGGGTGGGGGGGGGGGGGGGTGGGGGGGGGGGGGGGTGGGGGGGGGGGGGGGTGGGGGGGGGGGGGGGTGGGGGGGGGGGGGGGTGGGGGGGGGGGGGGGTGGGGGGGGGGGGGGGTGGGGGGGGGGGGGGGTGGGGGGGGGGGGGGGTGGGGGGGGGGGGGGGTGGGGGGGGGGGGGGGTGGGGGGGGGGGGGGGTGGGGGGGGGGGGGGGTGGGGGGGGGGGGGGGTGGGGGGGGGGGGGGGTGGGGGGGGGGGGGGGTGGGGGGGGGGGGGGGTGGGGGGGGGGGGGGGTGGGGGGGGGGGGGGGTGGGGGGGGGGGGGGGTGGGGGGGGGGGGGGGTGGGGGGGGGGGGGGGTGGGGGGGGGGGGGGGTGGGGGGGGGGGGGGGTGGGGGGGGGGGGGGGTGGGGGGGGGGGGGGGTGGGGGGGGGGGGGGGTGGGGGGGGGGGGGGGTGGGGGGGGGGGGGGGTGGGGGGGGGGGGGGGTGGGGGGGGGGGGGGGTGGGGGGGGGGGGGGGTGGGGGGGGGGGGGGGTGGGGGGGGGGGGGGGTGGGGGGGGGGGGGGGTGGGGGGGGGGGGGGGTGGGGGGGGGGGGGGGTGGGGGGGGGGGGGGGTGGGGGGGGGGGGGGGTGGGGGGGGGGGGGGGTGGGGGGGGGGGGGGGTGGGGGGGGGGGGGGGTGGGGGGGGGGGGGGGTGGGGGGGGGGGGGGGTGGGGGGGGGGGGGGGTGGGGGGGGGGGGGGGTGGGGGGGGGGGGGGGTGGGGGGGGGGGGGGGTGGGGGGGGGGGGGGGTGGGGGGGGGGGGGGGTGGGGGGGGGGGGGGGTGGGGGGGGGGGGGGGTGGGGGGGGGGGGGGGTGGGGGGGGGGGGGGGTGGGGGGGGGGGGGGGTGGGGGGGGGGGGGGGTGGGGGGGGGGGGGGGTGGGGGGGGGGGGGGGTGGGGGGGGGGGGGGGTGGGGGGGGGGGGGGGTGGGGGGGGGGGGGGGTGGGGGGGGGGGGGGGTGGGGGGGGGGGGGGGTGGGGGGGGGGGGGGGTGGGGGGGGGGGGGGGTGGGGGGGGGGGGGGGTGGGGGGGGGGGGGGGTGGGGGGGGGGGGGGGTGGGGGGGGGGGGGGGTGGGGGGGGGGGGGGGTGGGGGGGGGGGGGGGTGGGGGGGGGGGGGGGTGGGGGGGGGGGGGGGTGGGGGGGGGGGGGGGTGGGGGGGGGGGGGGGTGGGGGGGGGGGGGGGTGGGGGGGGGGGGGGGTGGGGGGGGGGGGGGGTGGGGGGGGGGGGGGGTGGGGGGGGGGGGGGGTGGGGGGGGGGGGGGGTGGGGGGGGGGGGGGGTGGGGGGGGGGGGGGGTGGGGGGGGGGGGGGGTGGGGGGGGGGGGGGGTGGGGGGGGGGGGGGGTGGGGGGGGGGGGGGGTGGGGGGGGGGGGGGGTGGGGGGGGGGGGGGGTGGGGGGGGGGGGGGGTGGGGGGGGGGGGGGGTGGGGGGGGGGGGGGGTGGGGGGGGGGGGGGGTGGGGGGGGGGGGGGGTGGGGGGGGGGGGGGGTGGGGGGGGGGGGGGGTGGGGGGGGGGGGGGGTGGGGGGGGGGGGGGGTGGGGGGGGGGGGGGGTGGGGGGGGGGGGGGGTGGGGGGGGGGGGGGGTGGGGGGGGGGGGGGGTGGGGGGGGGGGGGGGTGGGGGGGGGGGGGGGTGGGGGGGGGGGGGGGTGGGGGGGGGGGGGGGTGGGGGGGGGGGGGGGTGGGGGGGGGGGGGGGTGGGGGGGGGGGGGGGTGGGGGGGGGGGGGGGTGGGGGGGGGGGGGGGTGGGGGGGGGGGGGGGTGGGGGGGGGGGGGGGTGGGGGGGGGGGGGGGTGGGGGGGGGGGGGGGTGGGGGGGGGGGGGGGTGGGGGGGGGGGGGGGTGGGGGGGGGGGGGGGTGGGGGGGGGGGGGGGTGGGGGGGGGGGGGGGTGGGGGGGGGGGGGGGTGGGGGGGGGGGGGGGTGGGGGGGGGGGGGGGTGGGGGGGGGGGGGGGTGGGGGGGGGGGGGGGTGGGGGGGGGGGGGGGTGGGGGGGGGGGGGGGTGGGGGGGGGGGGGGGTGGGGGGGGGGGGGGGTGGGGGGGGGGGGGGGTGGGGGGGGGGGGGGGTGGGGGGGGGGGGGGGTGGGGGGGGGGGGGGGTGGGGGGGGGGGGGGGTGGGGGGGGGGGGGGGTGGGGGGGGGGGGGGGTGGGGGGGGGGGGGGGTGGGGGGGGGGGGGGGTGGGGGGGGGGGGGGGTGGGGGGGGGGGGGGGTGGGGGGGGGGGGGGGTGGGGGGGGGGGGGGGTGGGGGGGGGGGGGGGTGGGGGGGGGGGGGGGTGGGGGGGGGGGGGGGTGGGGGGGGGGGGGGGTGGGGGGGGGGGGGGGTGGGGGGGGGGGGGGGTGGGGGGGGGGGGGGGTGGGGGGGGGGGGGGGTGGGGGGGGGGGGGGGTGGGGGGGGGGGGGGGTGGGGGGGGGGGGGGGTGGGGGGGGGGGGGGGTGGGGGGGGGGGGGGGTGGGGGGGGGGGGGGGTGGGGGGGGGGGGGGGTGGGGGGGGGGGGGGGTGGGGGGGGGGGGGGGTGGGGGGGGGGGGGGGTGGGGGGGGGGGGGGGTGGGGGGGGGGGGGGGTGGGGGGGGGGGGGGGTGGGGGGGGGGGGGGGTGGGGGGGGGGGGGGGTGGGGGGGGGGGGGGGTGGGGGGGGGGGGGGGTGGGGGGGGGGGGGGGTGGGGGGGGGGGGGGGTGGGGGGGGGGGGGGGTGGGGGGGTGGGGGGGGTGGGGGGGGGGGGGGGGGGGGGGGGGGGGGGGTGGGGGGGGGGGGGGGTGGGGAGGAGGGGAGGTGGGGGGGGGGGGGGGTGGGGGGGGGGGGCGGTAGGGGGGGGGGGGGGTGGTGGGGGGGGGGGGGGGGGGGGGGGGGTGGGGGGGAGCCTGCATCTGTGGCTGGCATCTTCAGAGGATCCTCTGAAGATGCCAGCCACAGATGCAGGCGAAACGTCAGGAGAGAATGCTGCTAGAACACGGCCATACAGCCCGGAAACCGCACAGCACCCAAGTGATTCCGGTCGTGAAAGCCCTTGACAATACAAATTCCTGAAAGTAATTTCTGTAAAGAAAAAAGTAATTTTATGAAGTGTCCCTCCATTTATGCCTCTGGGATTTTTAAAAAGGCTTATGTAGGGGAAAACCTAGTTCTTAAAATAGCAATCTGAAATTCCTACGGAAATGAATCTTCTTCAACAGGTCTCAGGTAGACTGCTGGCAAAAACCTTGGACAGCTGCTTGCTGTTCATCAGTACTGGACTACGTGGACAATGATCTTGTTCCATATAAAGCATCCTCGTATGCTTATATGTGCTAGCTACCTATAAGTCTGCTAATAGATAACAGCTACTGCTTTTAGTCTTAACGTGGTGGACAGCAGTAGCTAGGATACAGTGACAGTTGCACCTACTGCTCCAGGACGAAGTCCTCAGACCTTGAGACCTCCATAGACTTTCCAACAAGCTAGGCAAGAAGTGAAAAAGAAGTACTACATTTAACAGTCATCAGATTCCATTACAACAACCATAAAATGACTTCTACACATCATATTTAGTCCTGGACAAAGGGTCGGGGAGGGGGAGTGTGGCAATACTGGTATGGAAGACTTTCTCCTTTAGAACATTTCCTGCTCCAGAGATTCCAGGTACTGGATGTGTTGAACTGACATGGGACACTGAGGAGAGCTTGGCTGTCTGGCTGGTGTACCATCTGCCTAAAGCACCAGCAGATATCCTGTGGGGGCTCCTGAGGTGGTGTCAAACTGGGCCTTGGAGTTTCCTAGGCTATTAGTCTTGGGGGACTTCAAGTGGATAATGCTGCCTCCAGAAAGGGCACAGATCTGGTGTCATTCATGGCAGTGCTAAGACTTTTCCAATTTTTATCAGGTCCCACACAGCAAGCAAGTCATACTTTGGTGGGGACGGATATGGGATCCATTGCTACTATTCAAGTGCCATAGATACATCATTTTGCCCTAAAGGCCCATCTCAGAATACAATCGCTTCCTGTATAGGCAGGGTGCTGATTTTTGCTTGCTCATGGAGATTTATGGATGCTATTGGTTTCCTGATTACTCTACAGGACCCAATGCTTCCCAGTGACTCATTATATGAGCTGATGAGGGTTGCCAAAGCTGGCTCTCTGAAGCCATTAATGAGATCACACCTCAATGCCCTTTCAGCACACATGTCAAATTAGCTCCTTGGTATACCTTGGAGCTAAAGAGCAAAAAGCAGAAACTGAGATAGCTAGAGCGAATTCGCCACAGAACTCATGACAAGGTGGTAAGAACATCTTGCATGGTGCTTATAAAAGCCTGAAATGGCAATAAAGGCCATGAAAAGTGAATATTTCACGACCTGCATTTATTTATTTATATTTATATCATGCCCTTCCCGACAGGGCTGCAAACAATAAATTGCAAAATTAAAACAGCAAAAAACATAATCAACGTTAAAACAGCTCACAGGTGTTAAAACAGCTCACAGGCTCCCTACTATACAAATGGGAGGACAGCGATGATAATGATTTAGGCTGGCTGGCTAGATGGGAATGCTCCGTCTTACAGGTCCTGTGGAACTTATTCAGATCCTGCAGGGCCCTGATCTCATCGGGGAGCTTATTCCACCAGGTATGGGCCAGGACTGAAAAAGCCCTGGCCCTCGTGGAAGCCAGCCGGACCTCCTTTGGACCAGGGTTCTCCAGAAGGTTTCCCTCCAACGAGCAGAGGGACCTGATGGGGCAATACGGGGAGAGGCAGTCCCGTAGGTATGCAGGTCCAAGACCACTCACAGCAACTGCTAGTTCTTGCCCAGTGCCATGTTCAGGATACTTCAGTCCTTGACAGTCCTGTCTGAGAGCCTGGATGACCTTCAGAGACACCTGGACTGAGGTGGCTCAGCGCTGCTGTTACTGCAAAATTTGACAGCAGCTTTCAATTTGATTGATCATGACATCTTGACCAACTATACATTGCTAATGCTGGGACCCATGGATTTGCCTTACAGTGGTTGTACTTATTTCTCCAGGGCTGGGGACAGAGGGTAGCAGTCAGAGAGAGAGCCTCAACATGCCATTCATTTGTACGTGCAATTCCACAAGGGGCAACTGAACTCTCTCTATCCCCAATATTAACATCTGTATGCGCCCTCTTGCCAGGTTGCTCAGTATGCCGATGACATTCAGCGATATCTGTTGATGGACAGCCATCCAGATAGTGCCCCAATTATTTTGGCCAGTTATTTGGAGGTTGTGGTGTAGTGGCTGAAAGAGAGCTGGCTGAAGCTAAATCCATCTAAGGCCCTGAGGCTGAGCTGGGGAGGCATCGGTGGGACACACTTGATGGTGTGCATTGAACCCCTATGCTGACTGTCAAGAGTCTCAGTGTGATACTTGATGCCTCCTTATCAATGGAGGCTCAAGTCACACATGTATCTTGCCTTTTTACCACCGTTGCCAGGTGAGATTATTGGCACTCTATTTGTCCCAGATCTAGCAACAGTTATCCACACAATGGTCACCTCTAGGCTGAACTACTGCAACTTGATTTGAACAGGGCAGTCCTTGGGCTTGCTCTAGAAACTCCAGCTGGTGCAAAATGCAGCAATGTGGGTCCTTACCAGGACCCCTGGTGGATACACATCCAGCCGGTGCTTCACCAGGTGCATTGGCTCCAGGTGGAGTTCTGAACCAAGTTCAAGGTTCTGGTACTTACCTTCAAAGCCCTCTCTCAGTATGTCCCCCAAAGGGTATTGTGTTTTACAAATAATAATAATAATCTCCTGGCAAACCCTGGCCTGAAAGATGTCTGGCTGGTCTCAACCAGGGCATTTTGTGCCCTGGCCCCAAACTGGTGGAAAGCTTGGTCTAGTGAGAGCCAGGCCCTGCAGGATTTGATGCAATTCTGCAGGGCCTGTAAGAAGAGCTATTCCACCAGGCATATGGTTGAGAAAGCAACTGTTCCCATATAAATGGCCTCCTTCCTCCTCCTATTTTTCTTCCTACCTATTGCTGTATGTCTGTATTCCTTGTGTAGCATGGCATACTCAGGATTTTAAGGTATTTATTGTTGAATGTTAGTTATCATCTAGTTTTAATAACTGTTTTTAAATAGTTTTAAATTTTGATTTTTTTTTTTGTAATATGTTGTGTTGGCAGCAGACCTGAAACTGAAAGGGGAAAGGTAGCTTATAAATGGAATAAGTGAAATGAAATACCTCTGCACTGAGTCAAGTCTCAGGAGAAAAGTGGGTAAGAAGTGTGCATAATATCAAGTCGCTTCTGACTTATAGTAACCCTATGATTTAATGATCTGTAAAATGTCCTATTGTTAACAGCCTTGCTCAGGTCTCACAAACTGAAGGCTGCAGCTTCCTCGATTGAGTCCATTCATCTCATGTAAGGTCTGCCTCTTTTCCTGCTCCCTTCAACTTTTCCTAGCATTACTATCTTTTCCAGTGACTTTTGTCCGTGGGCAAAGTACAAAATGGTTAGAAGTAATTTAAATAAAATAAATTACTTAGTACTCAGACTATATTTTAAGAATCTACTTATGCCCAGAACATACAGAGATAATTACAGCTTTTAGAGGGGCGATTCTAGTTGAATCATGGAAGAGGCACGGGAGGAAAGATTTAAATACTCCATTTCTGAGTGATCCTTCCCTGATCTGGTCCTGAGTGGCCCTTCCCTTTTGTTTTTATATGGCAATGCGGCAATTAATTTTTTTTAATGCTAGCAAAATCATGTTACCAGCTATCTTTAACATCTGTTTGCAAATCAAAAATAGAAAAAATAATAATGTGGGACTGGCTAATAACCCAGCATTCTGTTAAACACTGTTACGTTCTACATGTAATTTTAATAGCGTTGAGAGATGTGAATTTTCCCAAACATATGAAGACACTGAATTGAACGCATCATGACCCTGACTCCTTATATTCTCAGCTGCATAAATGGTTCTCATCTAGCCTGGTTTCTCCCATTACTGCTTGGCCTGAATGTTTTAATTGTGTTGTAAAATAAGTCTGCAGGAAATAACAGCTTATGGGAAGGTGACAATGCCATGACTTAGGCAATCTGAGTGAAACGTAAGAGTGTGTTGCATCCTGTGTGAATCATATTTATTTTAATCAATCAACAGGGATATTTAAAAATCCATTGTGAAAGTGGTCCTTTAAGGGACGTACATTCTACCAACCAAGTTCATTTAAAACTGCACTGACTGATTTTTAGCTTTGTGGTATGCAGATTCAGCTTGTTCCAGTTTGTAGCAAATATGCTGTAACATGCTATTGCAACATAAAATCTGGCACAATTTAAAATATGAACATTTTGGCCGACGCAAACATTCACTACTGTTTTTAACATTATATGCAACATATCAGTTTCTCAAGTAGTCTGAATACTTGGGGTAAGAGGTTTTCAGTCATAAACTCGCAGCTGGTTTAAACACTTAGAAGTTGGTCATTTTAGAAGGAACAAGGCACTATCCATGGTAGGGACTATTAGGAAAGTCACTGAAAAGAAAGAAGTAAGTATTATAATGCCATTGTATAGAGCTAATGGCCGTTGATGCCCCCCCTAACATTGGTAGAACCTGCCGCCCCCTCCACCCCTCATTTAGGGGACTTTTAGAGGATCTGATAATAGGTCGCCATCTATTATGTTTGGTATTTGGAAGCTGCATTTTAATAGGGTTGGTTTTAATGTGTATAGAGCCATAATTACTTATTTAATTAACTTTGGTACTATTGATTTTATTTTGTGCTCTATTGTATACCTTATTGTTCACCGCCCTGAGCTCTCCAGGGGAGGGCGGTATACAAGTATAATAATAAATAATAATAATAAATAATAATAATAAAGTGCAGCTGCACTTACAACATTATGTACTGGTCTGGTTACCCATGTCGAAAAGAATATAATAGAATTTTAAAAGCTCCAGAAAATCTACCAAGATAATCAAGCGGTTGGAGCTGCATTCCTAGTTTACCAAAAAGGTGACTTAAGGGAAGAAATTACAGAAGTTTATAAAATTATGTACTTTGTGGACGAAGTAGGCTCTTTCTACTCAAACCTTTTAAAACGTTTTGAGGCAAGAAATAAAACATTTTCTCCATGGAGTTCTGCATTGTTGTTGTTTTTTACCTCCAAGCATTTTATTTCCAGCTTCAAAAAGTCTAAAATGACTTCTTGTTTAAAACTATTCTCTGGTTGTAGCTTTTTCAAAATGTTTTCAGTTGCTA
Organism: Sphaerodactylus townsendi; assembly: GCF_021028975.2. NCBI lineage: Eukaryota > Metazoa > Chordata > Lepidosauria > Squamata > Sphaerodactylidae > Sphaerodactylus > Sphaerodactylus townsendi. The sequence goes on from NC_059433.1 coordinate 61,456,996, forward strand.
TGTGATTTATTATGTTTCTCACGCTTCCCTTGAACTTCCTCCTCAGTGCCGTTTTCTGAGCTTAGCCAGTTCTCCCTCGCCTGTTTATTTGCAGCATTTCTCTGTTGGTTCTTTTATGTGGGGGAGGGGGGCAATCTTCGAAGCATCGCTTATACCAGGAGTATAGAATGCAGCACAAGGGTGTAAAGCGTTGAAGTACGGATTCAACACAGAACTTTTAAAAAAGGAAAAATCACACAATGGCAGCCAGGAATCATTTCAGGAGGGTGAGTGCGGACATACATTGTTGTAAAGGGGGTACTGAAAACATTTTAGAAACATATTAGCATATTTGTGTGGTAAGGGCCAGAGTTATTTTTTTCCAACTCCCATAATACCACAATTGGAAACACACACAAAATTAACGGATAGTAGATTCAGAACAACCAAAAGGTAGTAGTTGTTTACACAATGGATAATTAACTTGTGAAATTTATGGCCACAGGTAGACATGGCCACAAGCTTAGATGGTGCAGAAAGGGAATTAGGCCTATCAATGATAACTGATTATGATTGCTAAACAGAACTTCTTTGATCAGAGGCAGTGCACTTCAAAATGCCAGTTGCTATGGAGCAACAGTAAAGGGAAGCTTTGGCATACCTTGACTGTGGACTTCCTAGAAATATCTAGTTAGCAGCTGCATGAGATTAGTCTAGACAGTACTTTGATCTGATCCAGCATAGTTCTCCTAGTTTTCTTACATTTATGTACAGTTTCCCACATATAAATTTTAGAGAATACATTCAGTAATGGATTCTACCATATGGAGATAAACGTTTAGTATTTACCCCCCCCCCCACCCCCCGATCTATCTTTGGACTATCAGTAGAAAATCAAAGATAGGGAATTCATATACAAAATTAGACGGTATATGATTAGGCCATATACTCTCAAAAAGTTGCAAAGACAAACCATTGCAATCACCAATGGGTTTGTGAAGGAATATTAGCACTTACATTGGTATTTATGGTGTCTAAATAGCCAAACAGATTGGTAAAATGGGCTGCCATACTTTAAGGCATTGGAAAAAAAGTCATACTTTAAGGCATTGGAAACAAATGCATTAACTTTAGATGACAACTTGTGTGACTAACTAGATATTGTAGTTCCATATATGGAAACCTCCAAGGACTTGTAAGGACAAGGGAGTGCTGTCAGCCAGATATAGTGCAATAGAGTCCGTCCTCCAAAGCTGCCATTTTCTCCAGGGTAACTGATCTTTGTAGTTTGGAGATCAGATGCAATTCTGGGGATCTCCAGGTCAAACCAGGAGGTTGGCAACCTTAAACTTGGCAACAGCCTCTGGTCAACTTGATACACTCGATTTGCATGATTCAACTTGAACTGGATGTTCAGCAAAACACACTCCATGAAAGCCACTGTGGTACATAAGTTAGAGTTTCAGAGTAAGGTCTGGGAAGCCCAAGTTCAAATTACCATCTTGCTGTAAAAGCTCACTGGATGATTATGGCCCAGTCACCTACTTTCCACCTAACCTACTGTTTCAATCTCTCCCTCTCAGCCATTCTCTCCTTCTTAGCCATTCACCAACCCAAATTTTACCAAGGCACCCTGGAGAAAATAGCAGCTTTGGAGGGAAGACTCTATTGGACTATATCTAGTTGAGAGCGCTCCCTTGTCCAAATCCTGACCTCCTCAGACTGCGCCACAAAATCTTCAGGAATTTCCCAATCTGGAACTGGCAACCCTATTCAAGCATGGCCCCAGTAAAACTACCCTCAAAGGCCAAAGTAGGCCTGTAAAGGGCCCTGCCCCCTTCGGCTGCCTTTTACTCACAGAATCTCCAATCCTGGAACAACAGCCACTGAGGGAATCCATTGCTTAAAGCTACTGGTGCTCCTTTTATCATTTTTTAATTTTTTTAAACCAATTAATCGTTTTAGATTCCAGATTTTTTAGATTTCAGATATGGTTTTCCACTGAATCTCCAAGGTAATCCTCAGTATTTTGACCATCATCTTTGTGCTGCTCAAGCACTGGATGAGGGTGTGGGAAGAAATATGAAATATTAGACAGATCCACTTGATGAACAGCTGTTAGTTGAAGATGACAGTTCGGATGCTTTTCTGGCAGCTGGGAAGGCATGGAAAGCTGACTAGACCCTCAGTAACAAATGGGATGATGTAAAATTAGTATGTAAACATTGCTCACACCAGAAGTCTACTCCCTTTAATTTCACTTTGGACTCTGACTATACCGATTGCAAGATCTGCATTCAAAAGGAAGTATGCTATTCTGTAGATATATAACACCAGCCATGCACTGTAGATGTGCTAGAAAGAGTGCAGCATAGACTTTGGCTTGCCTCTCCCTGCAACAGAGGCCGTTTATGCACCGAGCGCCGCTGCTGCAGCGCAGCAGCGCGACAATCGCTCCCTCCGCAGAGGCGGCCTCAGGCCCTTTAAAGGGTTGTTGTTGAGGCGTCTTCTTGGCCTTGATGCGCGCATGAGACATTATTCCCACTTACCGTGTCCTTCGCGGGGCGTCGCAGCCGCCCACCTCCGACCTCCAGAGTGACTGAAACCGTGCATAAGCACGACAGACGCTCGCTTGTTTCAACAGAACAGAGAAAGTGCATTTGCTGTTGTGGGCAGAGTCAGCACAGTTTGTTCTCTCCCCTCAAGAACAGGGGAAATTGGAGGAAAATCTCCCTGCTGGCTGCTATGAGAGCAACACAACCACAAGCTGTCCTTTATTATTTTGGCCTTGGGCAAAGCCGCAATTGAGACCTTTAAGTTGAAGGAATATAAATATAGTCACGGAGAACTTGAAAAGTAGTATTTTTGAGGTAAGAATCTGAACGGTTGTAGACACAGGGAGATATTTTTCTTAGACATGAATACATATAGTTACCAAATTCCTTGTTGATATAATTCCATTGATTTCACTGTAGTTTTGCCAGGACAAAAAATCTGGCTGTTTCCTTGTGTCCTAGACTGGAAATTCCTTCCGGCAACAACGAATACATGAAAGCAATGCCTCTAGAGGATGTTTTGTACTAGTGATTTCCAGTGTTCCTCTTCCTGTCTGCAGTCCCTTTTGATCCCTGGAAAGATGATCCTTGGGCTGTATTATCCAGATGGATAAACTGTTGGGTGGACAGGGGACTTCAGTGAGAAGTGGGAAAGGGATAAATGTGTCCTTCCTCTCTCGCCTGTCAGCATGGCACCTCTGACAGGAGGAGGGGGTGATCTGACCTGAATAAATGTTTGTATTTCGTCCACATATTTAATTATGAGACTTTGGCGAAATATTTCTTTGTCAGAGTAAGTTTAAATCTGCTGGTTCAGGCGGGACAGGGACACTTTTCTAACCCCAGAAGTCTATACTGGGGGTTACAGAACATGTTATGCCCCTCTGTCTTCTTGTGACAGTGCCAAGGCTGACTGGACACAACCATAGTCTATACATGCGAATGTATTTAAAGAAATTAAAACATTCAGATTTTCAGGTATGACAGATGTTTATTTAAAAGCAAGCCACTGATCCTTTGATTGTCAAACCACTTAAAATCTGAAGACTATTTATTTAAAAACTAATCCAACTATAGATGTAGTTATGGGAATGTAAACCTTGCCTCATTACCTTCTTGGATCCTTGTTCTTCTTCCACACCATCCCCTATAACAACATATACTACTTTTCTTCCAAATCTTTGAATTATGCGCTCAAAGCAGCTTTCTTTTCCTGAAAACAAGCATAAGTTACTAAAGACTGTGCAACTGAGGTTATGCAATATAATCTGGTTGGTAGGGGAGCATATTCTCTTTTATTTCAATTAAGATGTAAAAAAAAACTGCACAGCTGTAGGCATTTTACAATATGAAATAGTTATATCAAAAATCTGTATTTTGACTAAAGTGAATTCAGACCTTTCATCTAATTTGTTCTCCCTAGTTAGCTTTTTATTTTTATATTTTGTTTTTTGTGCATGTTTAGGCCCTAACAGGTGGTAATATAAAAATAATGATCAAGATATTAAAAAACAAAACAAAAACAAATTAACAATCTCACATAGCTAATTTGAAGATGGGGGAAAGGCAAATAGATGGTTTCAGGTAATATTTTACCATTTCCTCTCATGCATCTCCCACAATTTAAAATGTCCCTCCAAAAGTGCAATTAAGTTTGATGTGGGGAAAAAAGGTGTGTTCAATTGATTGTACTTGTCTCTTTCCTGCACCCAAATGTAGCTTAGGAGGGTCACTTTAAATAATGGTCAAGGCATGGAAAGCAAGACTTACAGTGCAATCCAGAAGGGGGTCACTTAAGGTCTGTGGAACTGGCTTGACCTTGTAGGCAGTATAGATGCTGCTCCACACAATGTAAGTGACAACTACACTGGCAACAGGGCCATGTGGCTCCACAATGCCTGGGCATAAATGTTGCAGCTGTGCTGGTGCTAATCTGATGCAGGAGCCCACACCAGTGCCAATGGGTGCGTTCCTAGACACGGTGCCAACTTTAGTCAGCCTCCTGAGAGCTTTTAGCCCTTTCACTAAGCTGCTCATCAAAAGATCTCTTCTTGCTGCTCCCAGTTTTAGAAATTAGAAGGTGACAGTTAGGAACAGCAGTTTTTCTATACACCCCCCGCCCCCCAATCAATGCAAATCTTTTTAAAAGATACATGTTTAGAACTGTTATTTTGTATAGAGAAAATGAAAGTGATGTTGGCTTGGGATTTTGGTGTCAGTTCTGTTCTTCTTTGTATGGTAATCTTGGTTGCTGTTCTAGCATTTATTAATTTTATCCTTTGCTGTATACATCGTAGGACTAGAGAATTATGGATGTGGAATACATTTTTTAATAACAATAATAAGTGGCAAAAAGTAGCATATTGATGACAAATGGAGTAATGGTGCATACTAAATCCACTAAGGTAACTCCATTGTGTCTTAATGGTGAGTGTCAAAAATGCATGCACAAAAATGTTGCCTGCTGTACAGTTTTGCTGCGCCTGTAAATGCAGAATAAGTTAGAACTATATTCATGCATTAGAAATAATATACTTCAGGAATTACACTTCTCGTCTGCAATGACTGCCTCAAGTACCAGTTCTGCTCACTGTAAAAAAAAAAACAACTCACCTATTTTAGTTGCACTGTAAATATTTTCAATTGGAAATACCACACCCAAACCATATAGCAAAACTTTTGCAAGAGCTGGAATAAGTTGAGTAGTCGTCACTAAAATATTCACACAATTTGTCCTAAAAAAGGAAAAAGATATCTTAATTAATCCAAAGGAATGTTATATATATTTTTGATGAGTGTTTGAACCCCAGTTTCAAAACTTGTAAATAGAATGGGAAAGGGAATCACCACAAAAGTTTGCACAGAAAAAGCCCAGGATGGAGCATGGTGTTTTCACAACAGCCCAAAAGCACATCTTTGTTCTGGGTTTGGTGCTAGAACGAGAAGCCCCCTCTAGAACATTGTGTTGGAAAAACAGCATGGACTGGTGCTGCTAAATTAGTACAAGTTCAGTATGAACAGGCAAAGTCCAATAAAACAATTGCAATGGGCAAAGTTAGGGGAAAGGGATAAGGGTGCTTTTTGAAATTATACATAACTGAGGCAAATCTGCAGTTTATGCAGCTGCTAGCCTAGTGTGAATAACAGGGACTCAAGAGACCAGTCAAATTCTTTTTTTCTTTATTCTTCTCCCCCCCTCCCCCCAACCTATCATTTTCCCTGTCCCTTTCTACTCCCTGCTTCCATTACAGAGATTCCAGTTCTGAAAACAGAAGTGGAGTACCATGGATCTTTAATCTTGGCCCTTTACAACCAAACAGTTATAGGCTGTTTCATAGACTGTTGCTGAGACAGGTCTGGTTCAGGAAGCAAGCTATGGTATAGAAGGAAGGTGAGAGAAATGCATAAGAAAAAAAGACAAAAGGGATAAGAAGGGAGGGGAACTGAAAACCTACTTCAAATTCATTTCCCCATGTTCTACTAAATCTACTTTTGCAAGAAACACAAACCAGTCTTTATATTTCTCAAATTTGCCTAATAATGTTATTTTTTTTAAGTTTCCTCTAGCATGAAAGTAGCTAAGATTCACAAGAGGCAACTACGATTATGTATCTGTAAAACAAGAGCAGCATTCAGGTATCATGAACAAACCATAATTTATTCACAGCGAGAAAGAGACAGGAAGGTATTTGGCTCATGTGCTTCCTTCCCCCTCCCCCTTTCCCTTATACATCTTCCTGGCTTACACGGAATGAAAAATTCTCATGACAACTGACAAGAATTTCTATCCAGGATTCCTGACTGAGGATTTCTGAGGCTCATCACAATCAAACACAATCACAGTCAAGCCATGGATTGTTAGTGATGTCTGAATCTACCTAATGCTACCACACAAAAATAGAAAAATGAATGTTAGATCATTCACATGTAATTGCCACATTTCAAGGGGCTATGATTTGAAATAAAATTGCTATTTCCAACAATACATACAACATAACAACACACACCAGTTTTAAGGCAATATGATTTGTCAGGGAGGAACAAAGTATCATTTATAAAGTATCCTGTTTTTATTTGATGTTATTCTGTGTGGCCACCTTGACTCTGCTCACCTAGAGTGAATTAGCGTGAGTGCCTTCAGTGCAAGGGTTAACCAAGAATCTGTAAGGGCTTCAATTTCTGCTCTGAGCTGCAACCAAGCTTCCCTCTTTGCTGGACCCAAAAGACCTATGAGGAAAAAGAGCAAGCATTGTAGTGTTTGCATTTGAGTAAAGTTCACTTAAGAGCCGTTTGGCGTAGTGGTTAAGTGCTTGCACTGCTGCTCACACAGGTTCAAGCCCCCTGTGGGTCAGATATCCTGGCAGCTGGCTCATGGTCAACTCAGCCATCCATCCATTCCTTGGTTGGTAAATGAGTACCTAGCACATAGCTAGGGGGTAAAGAATAGCCGGGGAAAGCAATGGGAAACTACCCCACAAAAACGGCTTGCCTATAAAATCACAGGGTCGGATACAACTGAAGGGGAAACTTTACCTTTTTAAAGTTCACTTACCAGCCCTGACCTGGATGGCTTAGGCTAGTCCAATCTCATCATATCTTGAAATCTAAGCAGGTTTGGCCACTGTTAGTACTTGCATGGGAGACCACCAAGGAAGCCCGGGATTGCACTGCAGCCAGCAATAGCAACCCACTTCTGAATGTATCCTGCTGTGAAAACCGCATGGGGTTGCCAAAAGTCAACTGAGACCTGATGGCACTTTGCACCACCACCACCACGTCTAATGACTCCGTTGAGTACGCAGCTCTAAACAGCAAACACAGTCATGGTGAAAAGGCTCAGAAGGCAATGACACAGTCAGTGCGACAAACACTTGCCTCCAACATTATTTTTGTAGGTGTTGAAGATTTCTTTTACGCGTCTGTAACGGAAGGCCAATTTTCTCATCCAGTCCACTCCTCCACGCACACCCGTTGCTAGGCATAAATTAGCACTGGTGGCTGCTGCAGGGAACCCATCTGTTCCGAAGTTATAGGTGCTGATTTAAATGCAAAAAATTAGAAATATAGATCAACAATGTACCAGACCAAGTTAACAAACAGTCAAATCCTGAGGGTGGGAAGAGAAGTGCCAGTCAGGCATGGTGCAGCAATGGCTCAGATAATGGCTAAGTGCCTTGCTGCATCACAGCTAGCAATCTGATAGGGATGTTCCCCCAACTCCTGTGGACCAGAAATAATGGCCTGCACCTTCGTTATCTAAGTACCTAGCACATAGCTAAGGGGTAAGCTTTGTACTAGCAAATGTGTACATTCCTGTGACGAACTGCAGTCCCGCCCCTGGGCATGCCCTCTTTGCCACTGGTGCTGACCCCTGTACTGAAGGTATGCTGGCATAAGTAGTCACTGCCATGTCACATAAGTGCCTCAATGCCAGTGTTCACATCCTTTACACTGGCATAAGGGGCAATACCCACTGCTGGGGTCATGCTGTCTTGAGAGTAGTTTTGGCCACTCCACTTGTGGACTGTGCTCTTTGTTTTACCGCAGCAGTTTAAATGACTTGCAAAGATGGAAAACCAAGCTTGGTTTAGAATTTTTTAAAATTTATCTCCAAGGCTGTTTTTGCAAAGCCAAACAACAGTGCCCTAGGGACACTGCATTGCAGCAGCGCCGTGCTCGCGCCCCCCAAATGGTGCGAAGACGTCAGAGGGCAGCATGGGAGTATCTTTGCAGTTGTCCAGAGCTGCACAGGAAGGAAAAGTAAGTGCCTCACAAATACCCTGAGCTGCTCCGCACGGAGCTGCCCCTGCGGGCAGCGTCGGTGCCGGGACTGCCCACACGGGTCCGTGTGAGTGGTCCCGAAGCTCCACCGGTTTTATTTAAGCCGGTGGGAAGCCACTGCTATGGCCGTGCAGAAACGGCCTACGAAAATAATGCATCATCTTTCAAGAGACAGCTGGCAATAATGCTGATACCTGAATCAGTTTAGACTTACCTTAAATCTTGGCCATTATCATCTGAAGAAACATCATCAATGTGAACTTGGTCACATTCCTACAACGAATGAAAGTTGTCATTGTGCTAGTTTCATTTATCAACTGTAATTCAATAAACATTTACATAATTTGAAATTTATTTTTCAAAATATACCAGTATATATATCCTGTTTCTCCGAAAATAAGACAGTGTCTTATATTAATTTTTGCTCCCAGAGATGCGCTACATCTTATTTTCAGGGGATGTCTTATTTTTCCATGAAGAATTCACATTTATTGTTGAACAAAAAAAACACACATTATATACTGTGCAGTAGTTGTCATCACAAACCAGTCTGTTGGGGTGGGGCCAGGCGAGGCAGGAAGGGGCAGGGTTTGGGGGCGTACATGCTTCCAAACAAAAACTTTGCTACTGGTATGTCTTACTTTTGGGGGATGCCTTATGTTTAGCACTTCAGCAAAACCTCTGGTATGTTTTATTTTCTAGGGATGTCTTATTTTAGGAGAAACAGGGTATATATTCTATTTTTATATTGCTATGATGTTGTTAGATACTACTGTGAAAAACAGATTTTCACATTTGCAGAGAAAGGCAGTTAGAAACCATTTGCTTGTGTGTTCCATCTATACTCTCGTCTCCTTTCAGATACCTTCAGATGTCAAGCCACTCAAAGCTGTTTCAGACAGTGCATGTGTATAACTAAAACCAGACATTTTGGTAAATGCAACATAATAGAAAAATTAAACCTGATGCTAACCACCAATGAAATTACGACCTCTGATTGCTGTTGAGCCACACACCAACACAGCCTGAGGCCAGTCTTTCAGAGTTGTGCAGACAAAATCTGTTACTTTTTTCCATTCATTTGAGAACTGCAAGCTTCTCCCCTTCCCTTCCTACCCCCCATACATTCATCATAATGCATGAAAACAGCAAGCTCAGAGTGCCGAAGAATATTAAAAATCTAGAACAAACTGTTATTTTCTCTCTCTGAGAAATCTCTCCACAAGTTAAATTCTACATGTTTATTTTAGGTTTATCTACCTGAAGATTTTTGACATGAATACACAGTGTGCTTTAATACTGAGCAACAGAGCATCAATTATTGTTGAGTGTTTGATATTTGGGGAGTAGCAAGAACATCTCCAGAATTACAGTTTAACTAGATCACAGTATCTAAAAGCATTTTATAGTTTCGCTATTTAAATAATCCTCTTCTGATAGGAAAACCAAAATTAAAGATGGTGCATAATTTGTAAAGCGCTGAAAAGCAGAACCACATATTTTCGTGTTTCTGGTTACTTCTGAACAAATTTCTTTCTCTCCATAGACGAGTGAGGGCGGGAGGGGAGACAGAAGTGGAAAGAAACTAAAAACAGCTGTTCCCTAACAGAATTAAAATTGTGACCCTTAACCCCTGTTCTAAAACATCTATTTTCTAGCCAACCTCCTCCCAGCAAGCAGCAAGCTCCAAGGAGGAAAAGACTTTGACCTCATAACCTTTTCCTGCTCTCCTGAGGTCAACAACCTTAGATAAGGAGGGGGGGGAGAGACACAAATTCTATGTGGCCTCACATGGCTGTGAGTGTCTTTTGAACACAGATTGCCTTTGAGATCATACTGCAGAACAGCTGAATGCAGCATTGGCATGGAGGTACTGGATGGGGGTGGCAAGAGAAAATGTATTATTACTGTTTGATGCAAATTTTCCTTGAAGGGTGTGGTCCAATGGCACAGAGTTAAATGAAAATAAATGTGAACATATTTTCTAATTCACATGAGAGCATTTTTTGCAATGTAACGTACTCACTGTATTCTTCCTTCTTAAACCTGAACATGATTTTATATTCAGCTACAGTTTAGTACATACTCTGTTAGAGCTTTAGTACATACATTGTTACTCAACACTAAAAGTAGACAAATCATCTCAAAGCAGAGAAACTGATGATGGCAGCAATTAATTCAACATTATTAACTTTTGAGCAGTTAATGGCTTAGATCCGTGAAGAGGATGAAAGAGGGACTGATTTTTGCTTGTTTTTCTTTTTCCCTTGGGTCATATCCTCTTTTAGGTTGTTCTTGAGGGTCCATTTGTCTCCCAACAGAGGCATGGGGAAAATTTGGGGCTGTAACAGGAGGGAGAGAAAAAATATTTTCTACAGACAGAATTTTTTTTCTGTCTGTAGAAAAATTCAGAATGATCCAAGACACTGAAAGGGGAGAATGGCGAGAATGAAATGTCCAAGAACACAAAAAGTCTAATCCATCATCACAAACATCTACTCCATGAAGAAAGAAAGCAGATAACGCTTCCCAATATATTTCTAACAGGTGGAAAAATACTGCTTTTCTGTGAATTGCTATTTGAAAGTAGTGTTTTGAAACACTACCTAGGTTATTTCTTCATTTTATTAACTACTACGATTACTACTCCTACTATTCCTCATTAAGTTTTAAAATGCAATTGGGTAAACAGCAGTTATCCCTTTTAATACACTGCACTAGTGACTTTTATACACTGTATTAGTGACTTGTCCATGACCACCCATGGATGTTGTAGTTGGGACTTGAACCCAGGTCTTCTAGTCTTTGTCTAAAACTGAAGCTGCACAGGCCTCATCAAATATGAATGCATTCTCTGTGGTTTAGCCAAGAACACCATCTTGATAGGCAGTAAAACTTATCTGAATGTTTTCCACCTTTTGAGTGAAAACGTTTTATGCTCTTTGATGCCACTTCAAGTGTTGAGTGAAAAAAACAAATACAAGTGAGGTGGATTACAAGAGCACTGGGTTTTTTTGGAATTGTGATGACTAGGGAAGGAAGATAGGAAAACCCTTCAGGAAAAATGCCACAGAGACAGCCAGACAGATCACAATGAGAACAAAAGAGAAAAAGAAGAAGTACCAAAACCATCTCAGGAGATGAGGAGAAGGCATAATGAAAAAGTAAACAAGAAGGCAAACTTTATTGACTTCTAATTTAAAAGGCACTGAAAAAGACAGAAGGTTTAGAGGTAATTCCTAGATACTGAAGAAGAAAAACACTTCTTTAAGCTGGTGAAAAGATAAATCATTTAACAGCAAATTCAGCTGACAGAATCTAATTATCTCCTAACTGTTAATGAATCTATTCTATACATTCTTTAAACATCCTGTGTTTGTTTTTGGCTTTGGTGGATTTTTGTCACTAAGCAAAAAGAAGCATTTGAAGCATTGTTCAGTATCTTGGTTAGATATAATTAAGTGTCAACAGGTTTACAAGACTTAAGTTTTGAAAACCTTAACTTGTGCATTAGGAACAACTGGGATTCAACTCAGATGAACTTTAGTGGCGTGACTGACAGTCAGTCAACCTTGCTTCTCCATCAATATGCTTTTGAAAACCTTTTATTTACTGACAATTTCAAATGTTCTCAGTCAATCTTACACTGTTATTGTTTAAAGTTAATACTTGTAATTGGGTATTGAGAACAACTGTTTAGACAAAGAAGAGGCATTTTTGAAGCTCCTGGATAAAAATGTAATGACTAAAACAAATTCCATGTTGTATTTACATGAATTTCACACAATAATGTGTATGGGATTCACCTTACTTAAAACAGGTCAAAATATTTTAATAAGCTGAATCACATATTTTTCTGCTTATATCTCTTATCATTGGAATGCACAGGTTTCCATGAAGAATCTAAGTTTCTGAAGAAACACACATTGTTAATAAGTTGCCCACTTGCCTTAAAATCCCTCATCTGAGCAAAGTTTTCTAGAAGTGCTACCTTGGAACAGTTCCCTGCACTCCCTGCACCAGAGCATTATGTGGTGGAATGGTCTCCCAATGAGATCAGGAAGGCACCTACACTTCTATCATTCCACAGAATGTGTAAAATGGCATTGTTCAGTGAAACACTTTTTAATAAAGGGGACAGGAATGTATTGTAATTATCTGTTAAAAAATTAATTTACAGATTCCATTTGTATATGATAATTGCTTTTATTTTATGTTGCATTAAATTTCCTTTAGTTGGAACCATGACATAAGGTTTATAAATGGAAGCCCCACAATGTGTTTGGTTATCAGGATTGAAAATGGAGAAAAAATTGTTTTAAATAACATCAACCACAACAACTCAGCATGTTTGGATACATTTCCACAAGTGATTATAATCAAAGCCCTACAGGACAGAGCAATCACTTGTTCACTTGTTCTAGTAATCCACATAAGCAACTGAATAGCACTGCACTGGTAGAACGAGAGAATGTAAAGATTTGAAAAAGTAAACTAGAATAATAATAAAACAGATTTCCTTCCTCTACACAGATTCTGTAATATATAATGTCTCCTTCAAATTAAGCTACAGTATCCAAGTTGAATTTGATTTTCAAATGGCTCAGAAAAAGATCATCAATTCCCACTGGAATTGTTCTGTAAAAGAGGTTTGATCTATCTAAAGAAGTGAGCTGTGATTCACAAAAGCTCATACTGAAATAAATGCTATTAGCCTCTAAGGCACCATTATACTTTTAATTTGCTATGGTGGACTATCATGGTCACCCGTTTGCAATCACCACAGAACAATTATGCAAATAGAAAATAATACAACGTCTTTTTGAACAGGTCTCTCAATTTGCTAGACAGATTGGAAAGACAGAACAAAGGCCCCCAACCTCACACAAAGCAAAGGCAGAGGGCAGGCAAGATTCTTCCTGCAGCCTCTCCTAAAGATATGAGAAAGAGTCACCAGTGGCTGGTTTCCCAATCAAAGTGGGTTGCAAAGAGGTGCTGCCTCTCTTAAGTACTACAGCTAGGGTTGCAAGCGTCTTGCTTGGAAGTTCCTGGAGATTTGGAAGTGGAGGCTCTGGAGGAAAAGGTTTGAAGAGAGGAAGAACCATAATGAAGAAGAGTTGGTTTTTATACCCCCCCTTTTCTTTCCTGTAAGGAGTATCAAAGTGGATTACAATTGTCTTCCACTCCCTCCCTCACAACAGACACCTTGGCTGTTTCCGCACGGGCGGAATACAGAGTCCCAGGGACGCGAAAAACAGTGGCTGGAAGGCGCCATTTCCCCCCCTTTCCCGAACGCCTACCTTGTCTCCTGGCTTCTGGCTTGTCGCTCTGCGATTCCAGAGCCATTGCTCCAGGCTGCGGGGGCGTGTCCCCTGGCTTCTGAGATTAGCTGGAAGCTAGGAGACAAGGTAGGTGTTCGGCGACAGCGCAGCCTGTGTGAAGGGTGCGCCACTGCCTGCCGCCCTCCCGGGACCGTCCATGCGAACGGTCCCAGGGGAGTGCGTCAGCATTATTTATGCCGACGCACCCCCACACCGTTGCGGTGCGGAAAGGGCCCTTGTGAGGTAGGTGGGGCTGAGAGAGTCCTGAGAGAACTGTGACCAGCCCAAGGGGCTTTTTGGGGAAACAAACCTAGTTAACCAGTTAAGAGTCCACCGCTCTTAATCACTACACGACGCTGACCATACAGTCACCCTCCAAAGGAGTTGTTTTCTCCAAGGGAACTGATCTCTGTCATGTGGAGATCTCCAAGCCTCACCTGGAGGTGGGTAATCCTAGGCTATTTCCGCACGGGTGGATAACAGCACCCCAAGGACGCTAAAAACTGCGCACCTGGGGAGGAGTTTGCATGGCTGGCGCTGCTGCATCACTGCAGCGCCATCCTCGCACCCCCCAAGCAGCGCGAAGGCACTGCTTTCAAACCCCACTCAGGAAGCGAGGTTTTTGCAAAGCAGCGTCTTCCCACCGGCGCGGTGCGAACAGCACCGAGCGGAAGACGCTGTTTTCCCCGTCCCTCCACTCACCTCTTCTGGCAGCATCGCTCTGGAGGACTGGAGGGACACGCCCACGCTGCCCTCTGACCCCTGGAGGTCGGAGAGTAGCGTGGGCGTGTCCCTCCAGAGCAACGCTGCCAGAAGAGGTGAGTGGAGGGGACCGAAGGAGAGATGGCTCCATGCGGAGCCGCCTCTCCTACTGGGGAGGAAATTGGGGCTGTTTGCATGCTACGGTGCGAACAGCCCCCAAGCCTCCACCAGCATAATTTATGCCGGTGGAGGTTCGTTTCCACCCGTGTGCGGAAAGGACCTTAAGTACTGTGGCAGTTGCTATTGATGTGTGCTTGGCCATGCAGATCTTCCTTGACAATATTCTTCTACTCACATTTACACACAGCCAATATTTCTTTCATAGCTTTTCTCTTATGACTTAATGAGAATAAAAGCTAGGTTGAGAAATTTTAATGAATGAGTCGCACCGATAAGTAAATTAAAGTTAGCAGCTCTTGTTTTTAACCAGTTAAAATAAAAATATTCAAGTCTGTATTTATTTTTAGGGATAAAACAAATGCCAAGCACCAATAGCAAATCAGCAGCCATGTCAAAGCTCATACAGAAACATTAAAGTAAGGCAGATGTTAACTATATTTCATTTTGTACTTTTTGTCACTTTTCAAGGTGCTCAGGGGCCAAGAGAATAGAAAATACATTTTATTATTCAGGAGAGTATAAAAAAAAATCAACAGAGCCATATCAACTGCTCTTCTCAACTTTGCCAAAAGCACGTCATCTGCAGTGATGTAATGGCTAAATTTGTATGCTTTAAAAATTCAAAAGTAAAACGAAGTCATTTGTGTAGTCTGAATGAATGGTTTTTATAAATGCTTTAGACAAGGTTGCACATAATGAAAAGGGACAATATGTATAACATTATAAATATATCTTATAAGAATGCTAAAGTACTCCAAGCCAAGG
Organism: Sphaerodactylus townsendi; assembly: GCF_021028975.2. Lineage (NCBI taxonomy): Eukaryota > Metazoa > Chordata > Lepidosauria > Squamata > Sphaerodactylidae > Sphaerodactylus > Sphaerodactylus townsendi. The sequence goes on from NC_059433.1 coordinate 61,472,279, forward strand.
CACCAAATCTGTTGATTATAGTTAAAATGCACTTCCATGTTTGCTTAATCTTTCTAATTTACCGTGAGAAAACCAACACCACACTGTCAACTAATTGTTTCAGTGATTTGCTTTACAAAGTAAAATGAGCTGAGAAAAAAAAACCTCCTTCAGAACTAGTGCTTTTCCCTCAGCCTTTACATCAGGATGTCCTTTGAGACTAGCTGGACGATAGCCAACTCACAGGAAATGATCGGTAGATTCTCTGTTCCTCTCATATCTGTCACTATGCAATTATCCTCACTGCTTCGTTTCCCCTTACTGAATTGACGGTAGAGAAATTTGGTCCAAGTATATGTGAGAACAAGACGTTTAAGCTGCAAGCCTCAATGTGCAGACACAGAGAGAGAAAAGATCCCCCCCCTCCAGTTACAAAAATAGTACTTTAGGTTGGTATTCTATTCTGTTCCAGAAAAATATAAATTTCCATACTGAACCATTTCATATATGGACATAATCTGTTAGATGTGACCAAGAACAAATGTCAAGGAACTTTAACTGTAAACTTAATAATTTCCAATGGAATAAAGCTTAACTTATGTAACTTCTGATACCTTATGTTCTCTTTTCTGCCTTTGTTATTGTTCTGATTGTCAGACTTAACACTGTAAGCTCCTTGAAGCAGGTAAGGCTTTTGTCAGTCTGTGAAGCCATGAACAGTAACAGTTGTAACAGCAGCGGCATTAGTACTTCACCAACAGAAGAAGAGTTGGTTTTTATACCCTGCTTTCCCCTATCATAAGGAGTATCAAAGCAGCTTACAATCACCTTCCAACAGGCACCTTGTGAGGTAGATGGGGCTGAGAGAGTTCTGAGAGAAACGTGACTGGCTCAAGGTTACCCAGCAGGTTCCTTGTGGAGGAGTGCGGAAACAAATCCAGTTCTCCAAACTGGAGTCCACCACTCTTAGGCCCTTTCCACATGGGCCAATAACAGAGCCCTAGGGACAGCAAAAATGCCGTCCATAGGGAGCTGTTTGCATGGGGGGCGCAGCTGCATCGCAGCCGTGCTGCCCTCGCTCCCCCCCCAGTGGCGCGAGGTTTTTGGAAAACAGCGGTTTCCAGCCGCTGCCGTGCGAACAGCAGCGGCTGGAAGGCACCATCCCCCTTTCCCGAACGACTTACCTTCCCTGCGACCTTCTGGCGCGTTGCCCAGTCCTGGGGACACGCCCCCCGCCCTGCGACTCCAGAGCTGTCGCGCAGGGGCAGGGGGGCGTGTCCCCTGGCCAGGCCGACGCACCGGAAGGTCACAGGGAAGGTATGTCGTTAGGGTGATGGTGCAGCGCTGCGCCGTCTTCCCTGCCTTTACCAAGATAGTTCGTGCGAACGGTCCCGGTGTGTGTGTGTGTGTGTCGGCGTTGTATACGCCGACGCACCCCTCAGCGTGGCCACGTGGAAACGGCCTTAACCACTATACCACACTGAGAATGTTTCAGTGTAATATAATTGTCTCAGTATCATATTGTAATTTAATAGAATATTTAATTATAAATCAATTTTTATGGATATTAGTATCAAAACTGTACACCATCAGAGGTTTCCTGTACACAACTATGATGAAAAGAAGTCATGTGTATCTGGGATTTTCCTAGTGCATGTGCAGAAATTCCTTGCTTACAGAAAACAACAACAACAAAACAAACACATGTCAGCCCCCTTGTGCACATATCTGGGTCAACAGATTACAGATGTCACAAAAATACTGGGGAAGGGGGGCTCTCTGACATCCTCAGTTTTTAGTTGACAAATGTACACTTATTAATAATATACTGTATGCAGGCAGGGTACTTTCTTCAATGTTGTGTTTCTGCTGTGTGGATGTCATATTTTTCAGCATAGTATGAACAACTATTCAGAAAAGCATGCTCAAGTACCATTAGTGTATGTATTGTAAGTGATAAAGTATAACACATTGTTTTGTTATAGTAGTATTACTTGTAACAGACCAACTTCTTATTTTGCTAATATTTTGAAATCGAAAATTTTGATTCCAAAATGGTATTTTTTGGATTTTTGTGGTGATCTTATTTGGCTGTATTAATGTGTATGTTTTAATTTACTTAAATAAATTAATGTCCACAGAGACTGTTTAATTGATGAGCAACAAGGTTAGTAACTCTCCACCTATTTCCCATGTTGACTTACCATAAAATAAATGAAATAAAAAGAAGGATTCAGAACATCTTTGCTTGTTTCATTTAGCAGAAACAGCTTACTTTTGGTTGTTAAGTAGCTCCTTTGCAAAACCAAAATGCTCATCAATTTTATATATATATAATATATATATACATAGATAGATAGATAGATAGATAGATAGATAGATAGATAGATAGATAGATAGATAGATAGATAGATAGATAGATAGATAGATAGATAGATAGATAGATAGATAGATAGACACACACACACACACACACACACACACACACACACACACGATATCCTGGTTATCCTCATACAGCAAATCACTTCCAGTCAGTACTCCATTACTGACATACTCCATTTTGTATTTATGGGACATCACACTTGAAATGGCTTGGGGAATATTAAACTGCAGCTTTAGGATGCTGAGGAAAGCTTATTGCAGCAATTCCTAAATGAACAATTTGTAATGCGTTCACATGTTTATTTTGCATGCTGCCAATCAGTTTAGAGACGATGGAAATAGTTCCAGGTCATGCTTTCAGCAAACATTTAGCTGACCACATGGAACATTTTACTAGACTTCATACCCCAACCCTGAATCCTCAAAGTCCTAAACCAGCTACCAAACAAAAAGTGGTAATGTATGTTGACTGTATGTACTCATGCACCTACAGAGTAATTTCCATGGCACTTCAGAGACTAGCTGGATTATTGTAACAGGAACTTTCATAGGTGTATGCCAATAGATTTTCTCTAACAAGTTATAGTATGTCTTGCCTCTTGCTTGCTGGCAGGATATACTAAAGACAGCTAAATTCAAGTAACAATGTGATGGAATAATTCCTTAAAGAAGATAAGATCAGTGAGCAACGGGGGAGAAGTCAGCATGAAGATCTCCTTGCATACAGTCAGGAAGCCACATGCCCACTCCTGCTTAACCAAAAACTGTTTGGAAAAGACCAATCCTAACTTTTAATTGTTACTATTCCTTGTATTTAAATATCCAGCTCTGATACATTTTAATACAAAACCAATTTTTAGAAATTAGCATTTCAATTTTTTAAAAATCATTCCAGATTTTCCCCCCAATATACTTCCTTTGTCTGTTTTACAAACCTGTATGGGCTGCCTCTCAACTAGCAATAATAAAAAGCTTAAGTGCTTCTGTGAATAGCCCCTAAACCATCATCACAAAATTCCTGTTAACACACAGCATAAATCCATGTGAAAAGGGAGAAACTATGGTTCGCAGGTTCTCAATACTGGCACATAATTGGCAGAAGCTGTCATCCTTGTCTGGGCTGCACTTTGTGACCTGAACATTTCCTCCACTTTCCCACAATAATTATTCTGTGCAAAAGGTACAGAAAGGTGCATATTACCTGTGGGACAAGCACATGATATAGAGAACAAAGAGAGCTCTTGAAATCCACTTCATTCCATTTGACAATTTGTGGATTAACAGTCAAGGAATTAAAACTGACGTTGAAGAGTTTCAAAATGCTTCCATTTAAAACAGATGGAATGGGCCTTCATAAACGGCATTCACACAAAAGAAATTACTACAGCAATTCCTGTCAAGTAAAGGTTAATGCAGATATCAGTGCTATATTGCAGAGATCGGAAATTAGATGAAAAGACCTGCCTTTTTATTTATGAAAGGTCAAAGTTTTATCCTCAGTGAACTGAACACAAAGGCACACTTCCTACAGGCACATTATTTGTTTTAGTTTCTTTTCTCAAATTACACAATTCTATACAAAATTTTGTGAATTACATACATAAGCATTGGCTATGCAGCTATTTTTAAAAATACATCAGGAATTTATTTTTGATATTGTTCACTAAAACATGAAGACTACGTGCAATAAATGCAATTTCACTATATGAGTTATTTTCCAAACTTGGTCTACACGAGTTCAAGCTGAAAGCTTCTTCCTAAGATCAAACAGTGACGAATATACAGTAAAGGAGACATCCCAAACAAGTCATGACGCTTATGACCAACTTTGGGTTAGTCACCTTCTCAGACTGATCTCATCACAGGGGATTATAACGATAAAAGGGAGACGTATGGATACTACCCAAAGTTCTTTGGAAGAAGTATTGAAGGGAGTTGTTTTTAGATATGAGTCTTATGTAAGTTTTATGGTTTTATTGTTTAAGACCTTGGTCAAAGAACAGGGGAGATTTAAGGAAGAAGGATGGGCTAAAATTAATAGATTCTAACAATTTATTTAACTTATTATAGATCACAAACATTAACTAGGGTTATTTTACTATTATAAGAAAAATGTACCTTGTACAAAAATTAAAACATAATTCACAATGAAATATGCTTAGGGATATAACACTGTTATTTAAATGAGCAGATTAATAAAAACAATTAAAGGAAAAATCTGAACAAAATAAAATCTAAACAAAAAGGAAAGAAAATAAGGGGAAAAAGCAGAAAAGATGAAAAAGGAAAAAGTCAGGGAAAGAAGAAAATGAAAGAGTGCTATACAAATAAGATCCTTCACAGAAATGTCAGCAGTGGGCAATTTCTTGTCAGACTCTAAGCAAGAAGACTATAGTATACACTCACATCTCTGGAGAGAATTCTGCCTCTCCGTAAGTAAGAGCTCATTTAGATATTGAATCACTTTTGCACTCCCTGATCTATCATACATTTGTTTACATCTGATCACATTTTATGTGTGTATGCACACGTGCACACACAGCTGATTTCCACACAGCAGAAATAAAACAACTCTCTCAGTCACACCTACCTCACAAGGTGCCTGTTGTGGGGAGAAGAAGGGACAGGAGTATGTAAGCTGCCTTGAGTCTCTTTACAGGAGAGAAAGATGGGTTACAATTCCAAACTCTTCTTCTTCAACTTTTTCTAGCATTATTGTCCTTTCCAGTGACCCTTGTATTCTCATAATGTGACCAAAGTACAATAGCCTCAGTTTAGTCATTTTAGCTTCCAGGTTTGGTCTAGAACAGGGGTAGGGAACCTGCGGCTCGAGAGCCGCATGCGGCTCTTCTGCCCTTGCACTGCGGCTCCACGAGCCGAGCCGCCGGCCCCATCCTTGCCCGCCCTGCAGGCAGCAGGGCAGGCGCACCAACTGCCCGCGGCTGGCTGGGCCACGCTGTGGGCTTCCCCTCTCACCCGCCCCATCGGAGCGGGGCGGGCGTTTTCCCAGCAGCCGTCGAGGCTGAGCCGCTGGCTTCATCCTTGACCACCCTGCAGGCAGCAGGGTGGGCGCACCAAATGCCTGTGGCCGGCTGGGCCGCACCGCAGGCTTCCCCTCTCACCCGCCCCGTTTGAGCGGGGCGGGCTCTTTCCCGGTGGCCGGCGAGGCGAAGATGCTGGCCCCATCCTTGCCCGCCCTGCAGGCAGTAGAGCGGACGGATCCATGCGCTTCTCAGAATGAGCAGAGTAAAAGGTAAAAAAACCCAATATATACAGTGTTATCTTCATTTTAAATGTCAAAAATTATTTGCGGCTCCAAGTGTTTCTTTTCCCGTGGAAAACAGGTCCAAATGGCTCTTTGAGTGGTAAAGGTTCCCTACCCCTGGTCTAGAACCAGTGATATAATTACCTTGGGGCAAGCCATGGTTCTTGCTGTAGGTGCCAGTGGCCTGGGGGGTGCACAGGCTGCCACCCCCACCAGAGCCACCTGCTGCCCTGGCCCCCACCATCATTGCCAGAGCTGACAACTGCAGTGTCTGCTGCCATACCCACCACCTCCAGAGGCACCTGCTGCCATAGCCATGCTGCCCGCTGCCATGGCTGCCTGTGTGGCTGGGAGGAGAGGCCCTGGCCCTTCTTTGCTGTGGGTGGCATGCATACCAGGGTGCCAAATTCAGGCCATGTGGGCCAGGTTCGGGCATGGCTGTGCCACGGGGCAGAAGGGCCAGAGAGGGGTGATCATCGAGATTTGCACTGCCCGTTTTTTGTAGTTGGCCCAGGGGCAAGAAGGGGCTTAAGGTACACCTCAGATGGCCCCTGGTGGTCTTTCCCATGAGGGGCATTCCTGCACCCCCATCACTTTCCAGAAGCATAAACCAATCGAAGAAGTCCCATTTCTTTCTTTCTTTCTTTCTTTCTTTCTTTCTTTCTTTCTTTCTTTCTTTCTTTCTTTCTTTCTTTCTTTCTTTCTTTCTTTCTTTCTTTCTTCATCGCTAAATCTGTAATAGCTAAAGATCTTTATAAGTGAAAAAGATGTTATAAAGTCTTTATAAAAATATAAATTTTCTGGAAATATGCCCCTGTCTAGAACCCACTTATGTTGTAATGAAAGGCAAGGAATACAAGGTCCCCCATAATAACTTTTTGAAGTAAAAAACAGAGAAAGATGGAGGTGCTAGTGAGCTTCCCCAATCTACAGGGATTCCAATCTGAGTTTCCCAACACCGAAGCTTAAAAAATATGTTGAATTTTATTCCCCAGGTAGCTGCAACTCAAAGAAAAGTACCTGTTAGAACAATATTTTCTGCCATAGCTCCCATGGTCCTTTGCAAACCATGATAGAGTTTGGGGGCCTTTTGTAGATAACATGTGATGATACACTGGAAGCTGCAATTAGGAGAAGGAATCAGGCAAAACAGCTCAACAAATTATTAAAGTGTGTATTCACTGCCAGTGAATTCCAGAATGGGCCACATGTATAGTCCACAAGGGCATTAGATACGTTCTTTGAGGATAGATTCATCAATGGTTAGTAGCCATTGTGCCTGAAGGGAACCTCCATATACAGAGGCAGCTAACCTCTGATTACAAAGTGCTGGGAAGCAGCTCTACTTGTTTCCCTAACTACTGCACACAACAGACCACTAGTCAGATCCAGCAGAGCTCTTCTTACTCTTCAACACAATAAGTTGAGCAGTACTTCTAATTGCATATGAGTTCCACTGTTGGAGGGGGCAGGACTTAGTTGTTGAACATCTGCTTGGCATGCAGAAGGTCCCAGGCCGTTTCCGCACGGCCGTAAGGGCGCCTCCACGCCGGCAGGAATTCCGCCGGCGTGGAGGCGGAGGCCGTTCGCATGCAGGCATGCGGACGGCCTCTGGAGAGGCTGGCAGGCGGCTCCGCATGGAGCCAGCTTTTCCTTCCCATGTACCTCTGCTGAGTCGCCCGTCCTGCTGGCCTCCTCAGCCCCGCCCACGCTGCCCTCCGACCTCCAGGGGTCGGAGGACAGCGAGGGAGGGACTTAGGAGGTCAGCAGGACGGCGACACGAGAGGTACATGGGAAAGGGAAGGGGAAATAGCATGTTCCCGGCGGCGCGGTTCGCACCGCGCCACCGGGAAGACGCTTTCCCCTCAACAACAACCCTTTAAAAGGTTGTTGTTTAGGGCGGCCTGACGCCGCCCTGGGGGAGGGGGAGCGCAGTCAGGTCTGTGCGCAGTCAGCCTGTGCGCAGCCTGTGCGCAGTCAGCCTGTGCGAACGGCGGCCTGGGGGCGGCGTTTTTACCGCCCCCAGGCCGTCGTTTTTGGCCCGTGCGGAAAGGGCCCCAGATTCGATCCCAACATCTCCAATTAAAAGGACCAGGGGAAAGGTTATGTCTAAGCCCATGGGCAGGCACTGAAAATCTGAGTAGATAATACTCACCTTGAAGGACTAAAGGCGAATTAAGTATAAAACAGCTCAAATGTATTCATTCAGGTAGTGGATGTTGTAACTACTTACTGGTAGGCAGAATACACAACTAGTATGATACCAAATGAGACTTGAATGTAACAATGTCCTTTAAAATGTCCTTTCTTCTTCTGCATTAAGCTGCTTGTCATGCAAGGATGGCATCTGAGGTCTTGTTCTCAATGCATCAATGTTCTAAAACAAGGGCATAGAGATGGATTCTCTCTCTTCAGTAGTTCACTGAGTCTTTTAAATTTGTGACAAAAACTGTTTATTTGCCCTACCATTCTGCGGATTATGTTGTGCATTTTATTACTTTTTATTACTTTTAATATATTATTTATAGTTCACTTTTCTGACTTGGACTCAAGGCAGATTATACAGAGCAAGTAAATACAATTAATAGGAATTTACTGATAGCCCAATCCAGAAGCTGGGAGAGAGCAGTGGTTGAGGACAGCAGTGCGGTGCCACCTCCAAAGGAGGAATCGGCGGCATGGGTAGATGAGAAAGAGAACCTCTTCTCGAGCAGCCCAAAGTCCCGAACATCTTATGCCACCTTTTTTGGTGGCGCAAGTCGGCGACGCTGGGAGGGTGCATTCTTAGGCCAAAAGTGCTTTGGCATCTGACTAAAGATTTACAGTGGTGACCATCCGTCACAGGGCCCAGCTTCCATGTTTGGGCACTGTGTCAGATGGCCACTGGAATAAGTCCCTCAGAGCTGGCGTCTATGCCAGTTTGCACAGCAGCTATGGCACAGATGCCAGTCCAACCCTTTCACTGCTTCCAATGTGGCTTCAGCCCCCACCACCCACAGTTAACAGTACAATAGGATTATGGTTGTAAAACCAATCAGAAAACTAAAAACAGAACTGAAACAAAGCATAAGACTTAACATGATACAATTAAATAATGCAAAAATTACACAGAGGGATCCTTGTGACAGTAAGCTAAATACAGTAGTGCAGACCACAGTGTGTCAGTACGCTAAATACAATAGTATAGACCACAGTCTTTAATAATTTATCCAAGTAACGTTGTGAATCATTTAGTATAGTGCAACTCAGTCTCCTCTGTAACTCTATTACTTGTTCTGTGTCCTTGGTGACAATGTGACCCTTGTTGAACTGTATTAGATATTGTTTGATTGATGCGCCTAAATTGTTGAAGTTTTTAAATAAAATATTTCCTGTACTGAATAAATCTCTTGCTTATTGATTTCAATGTATTATAATTTTTGTATGTATTTTGTGACTAACACATCTCTCAAAGAAACAAATAAGAAATTTGGATAAGAACAAAGGCACAACTCACATTTATATAATTTCAAAGAATTGTTTTCTGATGTTGCTTTTAAAAATCAAAATAGATTTAATGTATGTATATTTGTGTTTATAAAATTGTAGCTAAATTGTATAAGCTTTGACAGAAAATTCTAAAATTACCTTAAAATATGTAGGGTTTTGGTTTTTTTGCTACAGCAAGAATATTTTTAGTAGTATGAGGCATAAAAAAGAATAGATCCTAAAAGATCTTGTGAAATGGTTGGACTTCTACCATGCAACCTGTCACTAAAATCAAGCTCTTTCTGGAGGATTGGATATACCAAAGCTTATACTGACTTTGAGAGGGAGTTAGGGGATGCCATCAAATTAAGTGACTATTAGCATTATTTTCTGGACAAATCAGAAGAAATTATTATTAAATCTAGATTATTAAAAATATTTAATAAATCAGATATATTCTGCTTTACTGCTGAACCAAATCAGCTCTCATAATAACTAAAATATAAATAACACAAAATCTATCACTAAAACATTAGCAGAAAGCAAAAACAAAATTGAAAATGTGGCAGATTAAGAATTAACTACCAGCAGCAAAAGATCTACACAAAATTAAATTAATCCCAAAACAACATTCAATATTAATGAATGACAAAATATAGCAATAAAACAGTACCTAGAATACATCTGAAGCAGCAATAAAGGTATAAACCAACAAAGGCCTTCCTCAGTAGATTTCTGGGAAGGGTTAGGTTGTGGGAAACATCCAAGGTTGAACTTCTATAAACTGGGAGGAGGAGTAGCTACTGAAAACATATAGTTTCACATGCTACCATGTTTCCCCGAATATAAGACAGTGTCTTATATTAATTTTTGCTCCCAAAGATATGCTATATCTTATTTTCAGTGGATGTCTTATATTTCTGTATTCTGTTCATCAGGCATGCTTCCAAACAAAAACTTTGCTACGTCTTACTTTTGGGGGATGTCTTATATTTCGCACTTCAGCAAAACTTCTACTACGTCTTATTTTCCCGGGGATGTCTTATATTCGGGGAAACAGGGTAATGATACTAACCTTCTGTCATTAGGCACAAGTACCTATGGCTGATTCCGCATGGGCCAAAAACAGCAGTGTGAAAACGGTGTGAAAATGGTGTAAATGGGTTTAAAATGGTGTAAAAGGGTTTATACTGTTTTCACACCGTTTTCACACCGCTGTTTTTGGCCCATGCGGAATCAGCCTATGATTGTTTCTCCCTGTTCTTCACACTTGACTTCAATGTTTTCTGTAAGATGCACATGTGAGAGGATGTGCTCTCTCCATTTCTGTGCCTGACAGTTGAAAAGTTTGCTGCTCATTGAATTGGTCTGAAGGGTCACCTGGCAGGGGGAGCTCTCTCAGACAGCCAGTGATCTTCCTCAATCCCAGGTAGGATATGGAATGGCCGTTCTGTCGAGTGTTGCCAGCCTGACCAGAGGGAGCTTGTGAGGGTTGGCGCTGAGATGCAAGATGCAGCGCAGAGCAGCTGCGAGGACATGCAGCCAGGCATGGAGGCAAGAGCAAGGACTCCAGAAATGAGGTGAGGGGAGCTGGGGCAGTGTTCACGTGCTCCTTGGGGACTCAGACTCTTATTCTGGGTGGGAGCAGTACTGGTGAGTGGTGGCTGGGAGAGTGGGGAGGGGAGGCTCTAGTTCTCTATGTGGGGGAAGGGATGGAAGCACCTCTGCTGCGCTCTTTCTATTCCTTTTCTCTCCTTTCCTTCTCTCTCTAGTTTCCCCTCTATTTTTCCTTTGCCCCCTTTCTTTCAGATCCACTTCCTCCTCCATGTTTTCCTGCAGGTACCAGTTGTTTATAGTAGGGTCCAGTGTGAGGTATTCTGTGGATTCTTCGCCAAAGGCATCTCCATTGCCTTTTTTTCATTTATAACAATTTATAGAATAATATTATTGCCTTTATCACATTCTTGTGGTTGAGAATTGGACACTCAAACCGTGCCTTAAGTTCTTATGAAGTTCCATGAAAATGTGAGGATATTTTAATAATAATATTCATAATGTTCTCATGTTCTAAGATTGTGGTCTTAAACACTGTGTCTGGGTGCAGTGATTAATTATGTCTTTTTTGGATTGGGGGGAGAGGCCCCCCACCAAATGAAAAGGGTAAGCCTTGTAGGGGCAAGGGGGACTTGCACACATACACGGTGTATTTTTGCCATATCTGCTCAGAAGGAAATCTCATTGGCCTGGACCTAGATGTTCCAGGCTAGTCCAAGCCAAATGGTGGAAATCTAGGGTTGCTATGAAGAGACAGGCAATGGCAAACCACCTCTGAACATTTCTTGCCCTAAAAACCAACTAAGACATGAGGGCACTTTTCTCCCCCACTACCAAATGTAGAGATATCCCTTAAAAACTCAATTATTTATGTCTAATCCAGATGCATGCTGATAGAAAAGTGCTTTTTAAATTGTAAATATGTGCTGGATAAGCTGCAAGAAAGGTTGAATCACTCAGTAGCTTTGCATTTAAAATATTTCTGCTCGCACTGCCAAAAAGTATGCTCAGTGGTTAGCAAGTGCTGCTCAGTGGTGGGGAAAAATAGAGGGAGCATTGCTTGACCTTGATGCTCTTCCATAGTTGGTGTTTTATCCTTGTTCAGCTTCTAATTGCACATCCTTGTTCAGCTTCTAATTGCACATATTTTTCCTATCAGTTCGGTCTTCACATTTGTTTTGCCAGTGTTACTTTCCTTTTTAGTTTTAACAACCTCTTGCTGGGATTTTGCCCTAGATTATGATATGCTTGTGGTCACAGTGTCCCCTGCTCTCCCAATTAATTTTGCTACAGAACTTCAGTTTGATAGTAACACTTAAGAGTACAAAGGGAAATTAGGTATCTCTGCAACCACAAATACTAGAAATACATTATTAACACATGTACACTGAGATTGAGGTAAACCAGCTAAAAAACCCTTAAGTGTGAAGAACTAATTGGTGACTTGAAATTCGTTTGTCTGCTAATCTGTCCAGAGGATGTCTGATTCTCATTATGCACACATTTAGAATGAGAATGAAGCATTGAAAAAAGTGACAGAATCTAAAAACATATTAAGCCTTTTCAGTAACTTTGATACAAGATTCTTTGGTGGCATACGGTATTTGAAAGGAAGAAGAACGTATTCAAGTTTAGCAGACAAGATCTGTGCTCCTCAGTCATCTGGCTACCAAATGACTGTGTATTCGTCTGTTCTGTTATAAACCAAAATGCAAAGCTAAGTGCATTTTGCACAACTTGATTTTGTGATTTTTAAAATTGAAAATTAGATAGAGGATATATCATTAAGAAAACAGAATAATGTACTGTAGTAAAAACCCCATAACCCTACTGTGAGCCAAACTAGACATGGCTAGACATGGTAAGGGCTATTAAAAATAACAGCAGAACTCATTTGGGCTTCGAATGCCACTATGTGGTGCGGAAGGACTCCTGCCTCCTCCTCCAGGTTTTCAGTGGGGAGTTATTTCCCTGTTTTCGTTGGTCTAGATCAGGGATAGGGAACCTTTAACACTCAAAGAGCCATTTGGACCCGTTTTCCATGAGAAAAGAAAACACTTGGAGCCGCAAATAATTTTTGACATTTAAAATAAAGATAACACTGTATATATTGGGTTTTTTAACCTTAAACTCCGCTCATTCTGATAAGCGCATGGATGTGTCCGCCCTGCTGCCTGCAGGGCGAGCAAGGATGGGGCCAGTGGCTCGGCCTCGCCGGCCGCCGGGAAAGCGCCCACCCCGCTCCAACGGGGCAGGCGAGAGGGGAAGCCCGCAGCGCGGCCCAGCTGGCTGCGGGCAGTTGGTGCGCCCGCCCTGCTGCCTGCAGGGCGGGCAAGGATGGAGCCAGCAGCTCAGCTCATGGAGCCGCAGTGCAAGGGCAGAAGAGCCGCATGTGGCTCTCAAGCCGCAGGTTCCCCACCCCTGGTCTAGATGCACAGAATACTCTATATAGAGTGGTAAAAACAGGGAAATAACTTCTCCACAAAACATTTGTATGGAAAATGTTTTGGGAAAAGGCAGGAATTCTTCATGTTAGTGGCATTTCAAGCACAAACAGGCTGCACTTTTTTTTTTTTGAGTGGCCATTTCCTCCAGCTGCTGTGCAATTGCAGAATACCTGCGCTGAGCCCAGAAACTGAGACCCTGGACACAACTTTTTAAAAAAGCGATTGTCTGGTTTGGCCCTGTGTAAGACATTATACTAGAGGTATAAACATGTTAGGAGTGAAAAGAAAAATAAGAAAACATTTTGTTCATGTAAACTCTCTTTCATTGTGGCTGAAGATCATCAGGCAGGTTTTTTGTTTCAAATCCTAACTGCAAACTCTTCCAGTTTTCTGGCAATATAACATGTGAAGCTCCTTCATGATAAAAACAGAGTTTTAAACATGGCAGGTGGGGAATAGCAGAGAGGAATAAAAATGGATGGAAGTATTGTTGGATATGTAGTTGCAAGTAGAACGTCATGTAATTCCATGTTAACCAAAAATCCTTGATGTAGGCAACTTTGATGCATATGGATAGATACTGGCCTTTTGCAATACAGTTGACAATCCAGAAGGTCAGATATATTGTAATGCTAATCCATACATAATTCAGTGCCTTCAGGCAGCCCAGGAAGCTAATGCTGAAAACATTACACCAGCCACAGTGTTTATTCATTGCTGTAGTGTACACTCTGAACTTTAAACAGTGATAAGAAACATATTTCAACAACTTTATTGCATATCTGGTTCTGAAGTAGTACAGTGGGTGATGGGTGTGTGAGGGAAGGGATTCATCACTGCTGCACCAAGGAAGATTTGTCCACTGATAGTTAAACCAATACTGCCGCTAAAATTTTCCTTATAATGCAGTGAAGGGTGAAAACAAACCTACTTAAGAGATTTGAGAGGCTTAGATATCTTCCATGTTATTGTTCTACATTTTTTCATGCCTCTACACTTCCTGGTTCTGTCTGAGACCAGATGTGGCAAAATGTTCTAATAAAGAGGGTTGTCATAACTCAGCAAGAAGCAGGAAACTCAGGTAATCTGGTGAACAGCAGAAGTATTTTCAAGTCCAAAACATCTGCTCACACTTTTCATTAACACTGAATACTTTTCTAGAACTGTCACATTGCATTTTGAGCTACTTTTTGTTACTTGTCCAAGAATGCACACACACGTGCACACACACGAACACACACCAGTTCAAGATAACAATTCATGTGAATTTTCCAAGAACAAAAATTTTTCTGGTACCTTTTTCACTACCTGTTGTGTTGCTGGAACTACAAATTACACTCTTGTTCTGTTTTATGAATAATACATTCCTTTCTGCTATGAAATAATACTGGACAGACCTTCTTCTGTTAAAACTAATTATTTATTTCCAACAATGGCCTACAGACTATTTCATTCCCATTCTTCTTTTTTGGGCAACAATGGAGGTCAGATAAGGACATAATGAGAAGTAATTTACTGAAGTCTGAACTCCATATGATGAAACCTGGGAAATATCACTGCAATGTCACATGGCCTCCCTTTCCCACTATAATGTATAGTCAATTATCATATTGGGCAGGGAACTGCTCAGACTGAAAATATCCAAATACCACATACATTTTTCCACAAATTATGGCAGAAGATGATTTGACACAGGCTGCTGATTCAGTAAGATATTATTTACTGGTTTTACTAGCCTGTATCCAATAATGACTTGGTGGAAATCACTAAGGGTGTTCAGCAAAAAAATAAAATTTAAAAATCAGTATTTTTCAGATCTGTATTCATTGAAACTGAAAATATATTGGTATTCCTCATTTCCCAGTTTCCAAATACCAGTATGTCATCTATTTTTCCCTGATATTTTTGGCTGCATTAGTCCCTGTGGGGAATCTTTATTGGGGGGAGGGGGCTGTTTTTAAAAGTTCTGATTCCAAAATTCCAGGGGAACTGCTGGTGCTTATCCTTTAAAATGTCCTATAGACGAAACACCCCAAATGTAAAAGCTGATAATTTGCCCTCCTAGAACATTACTGAAGCTATTACTAAGCCCAACTTTTATAACACATGAGAATATGAAACATGTGACAGATAAGAAAAATGAACTATGTAAAATGTGATAATGTCATACTACATAAAACACACCAATCTCAATGTAAAATGTAAAAAATCCCATGAACCCAACACAAACCAAATCCAGCAAAGAACAAATCTACAAAAAGCAAACACCTGAATGTGACAGAATCCTACCCAATCCTGTGTGGATTCCACACAGGCCATACACAGTAACGCAGCTGCCCCGGGGCGATTGCATGGCCAGGCACGCCATGAACAGCATGCAATCTGGCTGGGCCTTCGCACGGGGCCTGGCTTTTTTTTCTTGTTGTCCGTCCAGTCCTGCATAACCACGCAGGAATGGACCATGAACCCCATGGCCATGTTGACATCTTGTGGAACCCAGATACCAACCCCTGCGCCTGCATGGCTAAACAGACAGGAAGCAGCAAGCAAAGAGGTACGCAAGAGTGGCTGGAGCAGGAGTGCCTCCTGCCTGGCCGTTCACACTGTGCTAGCTGCACACCAGCATTTTCAAAAAGACTTGCTCGTTTAGTGAGTCACGAAAACACACTTGTGGGGGAAATAGGCTGTTGTGGCTTTGCTCCAGCAGCAGCAACTGTACGAAGTCCTCCTCCACAACTGTGTTTTTACCGCCCACACACTGCTGTATACGGTAATCCACTTAAATCAGACTGGGAAGCTCATACCAAATCCCAGGAGACATAGAAACATGGAGAGTGAAGGTAGAAATGCCACTCCTGTAATTCCCAGTTAATCCCAGATATTTCAGGATTTATTGGAACACATTTTTTTTAGTATCCCCCAAAATCCTGGATATATGTGAAGGAGCTGAATATATCTGGAAAATGCTGACAAGGTATTTTTGGAATATATTTTTGGCTCAGTTTTACCCAAATGCACATTTCCAGAAATCACTGTCCCCCTGAAAAAAACTTTGACATTTTAACTAACAGAAATTATTAGAAATGGCTACTGCAAATGAAGGAGAAAATAGCCTAATTACAATACTTGAGAAATATATTTCACGCTAACAATTCTTAAAGGGGGGGGGGGCTTCTAAATTTGGTTCACTGTAGGCCATAGTTTTTAAAACCAATTTATCATGTAAATTAGATTGATGAATGGAAAGGAAATACATCAAAGGTCAAGCCATTAAGAAAGTTTATGTTATTTCTATGAACATCTGGGAGATAGTTGCCTGAAATTATTGAATGTATGTGGCAAACAGGATAGAATATTAGCTTTGCACCAGAGAAATTTGGGTTCAAACTCCCACTTATCCCTGAACTTCATTATGTAACCAAGGTCCAGTCATCTCAAAAGGTTACTCTGAGGATGAAAAATGGCTCATCTCCCATGTATGGATTCCTATGTGAGACGGGCAGAAGCTGGTATGAATCTTACTGTCTAACTGTTTCAGGGCTAGAAGACTTGGACTTAACAGGAGGTAGGAAAGATTAATAAATGCTTCCTGTGCCTCATCTGATTAGGAGAAGGAAATATGGCTGCTTATCTTTGCTCTTGAATTAAAATAAGTCAAAACCAATGGTTATTCCTGCTCAGTCATCCCACAATGCACTTTCCCAGACTGCCTTTGTTGATCTTAAAGATGCAGAAATGAGTCTATGTGAATCTTGCATGGTATTTTTGTCCTTAATGAGAAAGATTACAGTAATAGTGCAAAGTAACAGTGGCTGCCCAACCAAGGGTTGCAACTGCTAATCATTCTAAGCGACAATAGAACCTCTGAAGTTATATACAAGTATTAATCAGGGAGTTGGTTTTCATGGATACAGAACTACTACTAATATAAGTTCATCGGAAAGCATTTTTACTATCAATATATGATTAAAACTGGTAAAACTGATTTAAGCTAAGAATTCTTTCATGTGGTTTTAATCCAAAAATACTGACAGTATTGATCCAAAATATTGCATGATGCACAGATCCTTCATTCATTCTTTCCTTCCTATTTATTTTCTGAATTATGCTATCAGTTGAGCAAAGCTGGCAAGAGTGGATTCTTATCGGTACTTTAAAACATGTATAATTGTTTTCAATTTACTGAACGAATTATCAAAAGATATTTCAATAGCCAGTGAGATCCTCTATTCAGTACTCCAGTTTTAAGGAATCGGCCACAGTCCAGAGAACTACTCTGGACCCATCCAGTGGGATTCCTCTACCACATCACAAGCTGCTTTTGAAATTTCCCAAAATTTGAAGAGTCACTAGCCTACGTGGGTTGAGAAGCAACTAGTTGTGAAACACAAATCCAAAACCCTGCTTTGTAAGCCAAATGAATCATACCACTTCTCTGGAATGTGGCCAGTATTTTGTCAAAACCACTAAAATTATGGCAAATTTCCATTAACATCAATTTCAGATGCATGCAGTTTTAAGATCTTGTATATCTCTTCAACGAATGTTTATGGCCGAGAAAAACAAATTAAAATACTAGAAACTATTTGACATAGGAACAAGATGTGATACTACTTTTAATCTTTGAATAAAATTAAATGCAACCAGAAAACATACAACCTTGAAAAATAAGCACCCTTTGTTATTTTCTTCAATGGTTGAATAGCAATCCAGTGTATATCAAGAACTAATTGCTCTATTTGTACTAAACAGTACATGCCTTTAACATTAAATTGTCTTATTAAAAACATTTGCAAATATAGGAAATCTAGTAGTTTATATGTGAAACAAATAAATACTTCACTAAGGAATGGAAGAAAAAATAAAGCACATTTAAATAATTTTATTACATTCTTAAGTTGCCAATTCATCTGTGAGTAGTTTCTTCACAGATGAAAAGAAATCAAAATATAGGACAGATGTCTGAGAAACCACATTTAAGGTTCGTCACACACTAGCATTTTTCAAATGATATTGGCTCATCTATTAAATAAGGTGTATTTTGCTTGATTTTTGAGAAAAGGAAACATCAGGAAATATTTAAAGGCCAATTGCTGCCAATTAACTTTGATCAGCAAAAGTTGTATTTGAATCTTTTGGATTCTTTTGCCTGTCTGGAATAACATACATTTATAAATTCTAACAAAACAACAATGTGATGATTAATGCCTGTTGGCAGTCCTGCCACAAGCTTGTTTAATGGTAGGATTTTAAATAAATAGCTGCCTTTATTATGATGGGAGCAAAGCTTAACTGTTTTCATATTTTTTAAATGAAAATATCAACAGAAATAACTTTTTCCTTTGTAAGATGAAACAGACAAGCATTTCACTGAAAGCTGCCCTTAGTAATCCAGAAAAATTTAAAGATGAATGCATAAAAGCACTAGGACCAAAAGAGCTGGGAAAAGGTCCAACTAATTTTTTTTTTCAGCTTATGTGGAAAATGGCTCAGCAGGATGGTTCACCATGATCATGAAAGTTGGTGGCTGCTGTACAGTCTATTCCCTGTCCAAAATTCCTTGCTCACATCAGCGAGCTACAAAGGAGAATAAGTGACCAACTGTAAATGTGCTAATCGGCCGCAAGTCTTTACACCACAGCACACCACATGAGAAGCATGACTAACAAAGAAACCCTCACGCTTAACAAGCTGTATATGCAACTGGGGAGGCTGTAATAAGCTGAGACTGACAGCCAATGCAACATTAATGATTTCCCCTGGATTCAGAGGTAATGCTTCCTCACCATGAGACGTAATGGAGAATACTAGTGATCATTAAGAAGACAATGTTTAATATGCCACAGCCTGCACAAACCATCACACCGTAATATGTATAACTGTCATGCATTCAACATATTTTAACAGCTGAATCAATGACAGTCAGAACAGCAACAAGATATGTCCAGTTCTTAAATGCACTACATCTGGGAATAACAAATAACTTAAATGTATATGACTGTATATATTTAATGCATACATCAAACATATTCAGAAGGTTTTGACAATTCAAATTATTTCTCGATCTGCATAACAAAACTAATACTAAATGTATTTTCTTGCTAAAAGGATCATTACTTACTTCTAAATCATTGAAGAATAAATGTGTATCTGCCAGGTTGAAAATCATCTCCTCCATTCTTAATCCAAGTGAAACAGATGTAGGAGGATCCTCAAAAAGAAACAAAATTCATGGTCAGTAAAATATAGACAGAAAAAATAAAAAATCTTGGGAGGTCCTACAAGTAGTAAGGTCCCAAACCATTTAGGGCTTTGAAGGTTAACACCAGAACCTTGAACATGATACATTATTCCAGCAGGAGTCAATACAGCTGACAGAGCACCTGTTTGATATGTGTCTTCACAGTCTCGGTAAGGACCATGTAGCTGCTTTCTGGACACACCAGTGAGCGACATAGCAATGTCCTGTCCCCTTGTGCCACCCTCTGTCCCTGACCCTGGAGAAATGAGATCAGCCACTATAAGGCTGTTCCACATATACCAGTGTCCGCAAGGCGAGGATTCGGAAGATCATAGGTCGATTCCGCACTTACGTTATCGACCTAAGTTCGAGCTGCGTTCGACCTAAGTGCTCCGCACAACCACTGGGATCGACGTGGTTTTGTACCAGCTTCGCCCCGTGTAGCGGTCAAATTTCCAACTCCAGTTGGGAACCACTACTTTTTCAGGGAACCACACTCGAACTCAGCTCAATTCCAGTAAAGTGCGGAATCTCTGGTGCCCGGAGTTCTCCATTCAGCCAATCACAGCTGAGTGTTTCGGGCAGGCGTATAGCTGGCCAATCAAAAAATGCCACCTTCATCCCTCCATTCCTGTGGCACTTTTTTTTATGTGTGGGGATAGACAGAACATGGCCGTAGAACAGTAGCCAATTGGAACGAAGCGGCGAAGAGGCACAGGATGATTCTGCCCTCCAAGCTGGGATCAAGCTGGTTGCAGTGGGGAACAACAATGGCTTCGACCTAGGTTAGTACCCTTCTCAGAGAACTGAGTTGAACCTATTTTACTCATGTGCGGAATCACCCATAGTCAACTTTATGGAACATTGTGGTCAGATGAAGTAATAAGGCAGCACTGATCTGCCATCTCAGACCCTTTACTGAATGGTGTCAGGAATTAACTCTTGGACCCTTTACAGGCAAAGCATGTAATCAATAACTGACTTAATAACATAAAAATTTTAAACAACTATAGTAAAATGCTAATTATTTAATCATGGCTCGTCTATAAATAGAAAAAAGCTGTGGTTTCTTACTAATGTACAACACACTTTAACTGCTCTGCAGAAATTACTCTAACAACCAACTTCTTATTGATTTCATAAGCATAGAATGTGGTCAGCATTATGGTTCCCAAATGCCATACATATGTTTGTGTTTAATATTATTTTTATATGTTTCAATCAACAAACTGCAACAGAACCCTAATATATTAATGTGGGAAATGTAATTTAACATCTAAAGCCCCATCCAAAGGGCTGGGCACCCAGACATGACATCATAGCCATGCTGCCCCACTGTTCCCAAGGGAGCTTTTCAGTAGCATGGGAAGGCCAAAAGTGCAAAAAAGCCTTCCTGCTGGTGGAAAGCCCCAATTGGGCTTAATGGACTTGCACCACTGAAAAGGTAAGTCCACAGCTCCAGCCGCTGGCATAGCAGATGCAACCACTGGGGGGAAGTTGATTAGCATTGGCTCCTCCCCAAGTCACGCTCCTGGATCACTGCCGCTATGCCAGTGGTGGGGGCATAAGGTTGCTGGCACAGCATTCAGCACTGCATTTCACTGTGGAGGGCTGTGGTATCTGCCTGCTGAGGATCCACCTCTCCACCAGGGCAAGTGCCCCAGGGAGAGCAAATTTGCCAGCATGGCCCCGTGCCACAGTCATCAGCAGATCTGCCCCCCACCTTGAATGGGCAGTTAAAATATCTCCTCAAGGTCACAAACACAAAAACATGAAATAAGACTAATGAACTACACCTCACTGTTATTATTACTTAACTGCACAAAGGGCAATCTTTCCCTGACCCGTATCAAGCTAATTTGCTGTAACTACTACTAGAAGGTGAAAACTAGCTATAAAGATTATTTCTTAGTTGGTTGTGGTGGGTTTTCTGAGCTATGTGGCCGTGATCTGGTAGATCTTGTTCCTAATGTTTCGTCTGAATCTGTGGCTGGCATCTTCAGAGGTGTATCTGTACTGTGTGTAATACACCTCTGAAGATGCCATACACCTCTGAAGATGCCAGCCACAGATGCAGGCGAAACGTTAGGAACAAGATCTACCAGACCATGGCCACACAGCCCAGAAAACCCACCACAATCAGTTGAATCTGGCCGTGAAAGCCTTCGACAATACATTATTTCTTAGTTTTGCTCCTATTCTGTCTTCTCAGAGAGCTTTCAAAAAGATCTGTTGCCTTCCTTAATATTTGACTGTCATGTTCCATAGCATCTCCACAAATGATAATATACAAAAATATACAAAAATTTTACAAAATGATATGAAAAAATTAATGAACCAATGTTTCAAAATTTACAGTTACATATCATGAAGACGAAAGAAAACTTGTAATTTAGGAATACTTCCACACATTGCATTTCTGTTTCTGCACCGAAATAATGTCTATATACAAATATACACAAATATCCTATACAAAGCAAATATCATTACAAATCAATCCTTAAAATGGTAATTTGATATGTTCAAAGTGAAAGTTCATTTAACTGATTTGTTTCTACCACATAGTGAAACTCAGTTATAACTAAGTGAATTATAGGGCTAGTTTAGAGAATATCCTGCAGAAAAGTCAGATCAAAACAGCTGGATTTCTTAAGTGGAAGAAACACATATAAGATAAATGGATCAAAGTGAAATAGATTGAGGAAACCATCCGATGCAATGGGTTGCAAGCCTGAGAACATCTAATTGAGCAATGTGCCTGACAGATATACAACAGGCTGGGTAGTTAACAAAGATATCTATCTATTGTCAGAAGGTAGCAAGACTGCCAGCTAGCAAGTATTCTATTGAAAAGTTAACCAGTATTGTAGCATGAAACTCTAGAGAACCCTAGAACTCTACTAAGCTTCACCCATGACCTTCTAGGTTCTTCCCCTAATTTCTTCCTTGGCCACAGCTCAAATCCATGGGTGTGTCAGGTTCCTTTCCAAGGCATTTCTCAAGTGGTTTAGCATTTTTAATCAAAGTTTGGCAACTCTCACATCCATAAGGCAAGTGGAATATCTAAGTTAGCTGAGAAAAATCCATCCTGCCAATTAACAGCACAATTCTAAGGGAGGCACCAAAGTGACATAGGGGGCAGATTGACCCCTATACTGTTGTATCTGGCAGATATGCTGGCACAGAGTCAAGTTCAGCTACACTGATATTTATTAATTGAGTGATTGATTGATTGATTGATTGATTGATTGGATTTCTATACCGCCCAATCCCCAAAGGGCTCTGGGCGGTGTACAACATGGATTCCATATATAGTATATAAATAAAACCCCATTAAATTAAAATGTAAGTTTAAAAGTTTAAATATTTAAAACACAGCAGTAATTCAGTAAAATGGCGTCAGCAATACCCCAGATTACACCCTCCCCAAAAAAGGGGGAACAAGACAGTAACAAAATTTTGTGTTCCGCCTTAGCTGTGGCACTTTTGCATGCTGGCATATCTGTAGCATAGCTGAGCTAGGGCTATGTGTTGGTGTAAAAGGGCCGATTTCAGTGGATTTCCTGTGCCCTTTTGCCCAGGAACCCCTCTACTCAGGCTCAAAATTGCACCATCAAAGTTGGGCAGCCCCGTCCACACAGTCCAAAGCAGTTTAGGATGCTGATTAAGGGAGTAACCAATGGAAAGCTTTCCAGCCCCGGAAAAGCCTCCTTCCCAGGGACTAGTGGTGCTTCCCTTCCCTTTATAAATCCTGGCCAAGAAGCATCAAACATCAGCTAGTAGGGTGCATGGTGAGGGACACTGTCTGACAGCTACCTGAAGTTAGGCCAGAATGAATAGCATGGCACTTTGGTGGAGGGGGAAGTACAGACAGAGCCCTTAGCACAATGGGGCAAGCACTCTGCACCAAAATCCAATCAGGAATGCTGAGGAAGGATCTGACAGACTGGCAGGCAAACAATGAACTGTTCTCCCAAACCCAGGGACACATCTGGCTAAAACAACAACTTGGGCTCACCCTGGGTGTCACCCCCCCCCCCGCCCCCGACAGCTGAAGGAAAGATTCGGGTGACCAGAGGAACAAGGTCTCTGAAAACAAGTCCAGAGGAGAGTGCCGCCGCCCCCCCCACACCCAATTTGACCTCAAATTGCACCCTTTTTACACAAAGCTTCTCTCTGCCTCCAAAGAATATGCTTTTCATCTGGGCAGCCAGGAGACAGAAGGCAGTGCTGCACTATAAGCTCTTTGGAGCTTCAGGTTTATATCTCTCATCTCTTCTTCCCTGGCAAGGTGGCAGCCATTAGGATAAGTGGGTGGTACCAATAGTGGTGAGGTACCAGAGGCTTGGACAAAAGAGGTGGGGTGATCACTAGGGTGTATAACCCTACAAGAGGAGTTACACACTGCCTCTTGGGCCTGCCACTCTTTCTGTCCCTCACCCTCAAGGCTATTCTCCCTGACATTCACAGCAGATGTCATTGACCAACTCTGAATCCTAACCCTGAGGTTGGTTTAGTCATCCTGCCATCACTTGGCATCTCAAAGTCAATAGGCTGAGGATGAGTGCCTTGAGCAGGTGAACTTGACATCATCAGATAATAGCAAAGTTGGGGGAGTGGAGACTAAGTAGAGTAGGAGAGGACCAGGCTCCAACCCCCTAGTCCCAGGTGCAATGACTACTAATGCCTCATGTAATGCTGGGGATGATGCCCCCTTGCTGGGTACACATGCAGAGGGCCCATATCCGGCTCCCCCTCCTCTGTCATCTATGTGGGGAGTGATTAAGTGTGAATAGCTGGAGAGCCATCAAAAGTGACAGAAAGAGTTCTCCAGGGGTCAGTGGTGGCTAGAACAGCTGTCTGCCACCATGTTGGCATTTGCAGGGCACCTGGAGGGTCTGCTTGCTCTCACGAGGGATATGGAGGAAGCACAGATGTGCATGGAGAGGATGCTGGACGACCTCTCAGAGGTAGTTCTTGCTCCTGCTCAATAGGTGGCCCTAGTAGTACCTCCTCCAGCTCTGCCCTGAATAGGGATAGCATGGGGCTAGTATGGGGGCCCCTTTGGTGCTGCATGGTAAAGGCTGGCAGTGAGTTGTTGATAATGAATACATTGGAGATGACTTCCTCCTTCCTCTTCTGAGTTTTGCACACCCTTTGTTAAGTCTGGGAACAGAACCAGCTTGGGATAGCAGGGGGGTGTTGGAGGCCAGTGCTCAAGCCAGACATCTTTACTTCAGGTTGCTCCAATCTATGCCATGATCCCTTAAAGTGGAAGGTGAGGTAAGACAGTGACTGAGAGTTCATCTGCTTTGTGGACATCTGGTGGGCCACTGCGAGTAGCAGAGAGCTGGACTAGATGGACTCTGGTCTGATACAGCTGGCTTGTTCTTATGTTCTTATGTTCTTGTCTTGCCCTTCTCCTTCCCACAGGAGATCCAACTGCCATGTTCTGCCCCCCCACCTATGGTCTCCTGATTGGCTGTGGGCATTCTGTCCATCAGCCCCCAGGTACCACCACCCTACATTGCAGCAGTGTTGCCATGCTGCTGCTCCATGCCAGTGCAAAGGCACCATTAAAAAAGTGAAAAGAAGGGAGAAAAAACCCTCCTTTCCCCTTCTGGCCACCACTTAAGTATCTCCAGTGGCAACAGCTCAGCTTCCCTATGGCCACCAGCAGCACAACTGCTGGGCCTCAGGATTGCATTGTAAGAAACAGTATGCTATTTTTGCAGCGCCAGTGTTGAATTTGAAGTGCTGTAACTAGTTAATACAACAGTTAATAGAACAGGCAAAATTTCCAAAAGCCCCCCACCCCACCCCCACCCCGATGTTGCAGGTTCATAGGTAGCTAGTACTTTACAACCAGACTTCTAGAATATGTATAACAGTATTTCACTAATATTCTGTTCAATTAGTAGAATATAGTTTGCTAATCTGCAAGTGAGGAAAGATCCTCATTAGGGCTAAAAAGTTCATACAAGGTTCATACAAGTTCATAATATCCTACAAACAAACCACATTTTCCAATATATCATTTTTAGGTGATACATCAGTAAGGGTTTCCCCATATAGTTAGTTCTACATCTGAATATGGACAATAGTGAAACCAAACTGCAATAGAGCAGGCACCCAGGCCTTTGACAATTTGATAATGTGACAAAGTACTTTTCTATTTTGCCAGTTCTGCATGTGCCCAACTAGATGAATAATACGTATTATCTACCAACTAATGCCTCATGCTTCCTACCAAAAGCTTACACTACAGTAAATTTACAGAGTAAAATATCACATTCATTTCGTAGACTGAAGCCATTATCATCTAGACTAAATTTGATTTTGAAAAAGTCTATTTTAGGTCTGTATATTTAATGAAATATTTTTGTGGAGTAAGAAGTTGACATGAACTAATGTGGGCTGCATTAAGGCATTTTCAGCCAGAAAATTATGAAGTTTTTTACTCAGGGAATGACAAACCCAGAAGAAATCGAGTTGTTCTAATAGCGAGGCGAGATGTAGCACAGGTAGTTAAGGGCTATAATGCAAAGACTAACCAAATAATATCAAACAAATTTCATGGAAAGCCTATCAATATCATCATCATTGAAGGTGACACCACAACTACAGAAGCTGATAAGAAAGAAATTCAAAAGTTTTATGCAAGTATCCAAGAAGAAATGGATCAGACACTTAAGCAAGATGCATTGATAATCATAGGTGACTGGAATGCAAAAGTAGGAAACGAAGTAGAATCAAATATTGTTGGCAGATTTGGGCTAGGAGTATGAAATGAAGCAGATGAGAAACACAGAATTCTGAGAAGGCTACAAGTTGTTCATTGGAAACATGTGTTTCAGGCAACCAAACAGACACGTGTATACGTGGACATCATCAGAAGGCCAATTCAGAAAATAAATAGATTACATAATTGGAAGCAGAAGGAGAAGCTCTACTCACTCTGCCAAAACAAAACCAGGAGCCAATTGTAGTAGAGAGCATTAACATAAAAAATGAGAATAAAGCTGAAGGAAAACACCAAAGCATTCATAGAGTCACAATACAATCTAATAAACATTCATGATGAGATTAAATCCCACGTAAAGAAAAATTGCATTACTAAGTTCAAGTGAATGTGAATCAGAAGAACTACAGATTAAAAGGAAGAATGTGCAAAGACTATTCCTGTAGCCAAAAGAAATGAAAAGCCTTGATAGATGAATGAGGCAACTCTTAAAATTGCTAAAATTAGATTAGAAACAAAAGTGAAAGGTGAAAAGAATAGAATGAAAAGTCTAAATGCAGTGTTCCAGTGACTCACATGTCAAAGACAAAGAGAACTATTATAATAACCTGTGCAAAGAAATAGAAAAGAATAACAAGAAAGGAAGAATAAGAGATCTGTTCCACAAGATCCAAGAAATCAAAGGGAAATTTAAAGCACAGCTAGCCATGCTGAAAGATCAACATAGAAATATGTTAACCTACAGGACAAAATAAAAGAAAATATGGGAATGATATACTAAAGAACTGTAG
Source organism: Sphaerodactylus townsendi (assembly GCF_021028975.2). Taxonomy (NCBI): domain Eukaryota; kingdom Metazoa; phylum Chordata; class Lepidosauria; order Squamata; family Sphaerodactylidae; genus Sphaerodactylus; species Sphaerodactylus townsendi. The sequence goes on from NC_059433.1 coordinate 61,499,151, forward strand.
AAAAGAGTTGACAGAATGACAGATTTCTTCCAAGAAGAATCTTTTGAAGAAGAAGCTACAGCTTTAGAAAGTGATGTGAAACCTGCACTGAGACCAAGTGGAAGAAACAAATCACCAAAAGATGGCTTATCAATAAAGCTATTCCAAGCCACAGAAACAGAGTCCATCAAAATCTTAACAAGAATAAGGTGAATTAACCCTCCCCGGGGCACTAACCCTGGTGAATGGGTGATTCTTCTGGGGTGCGGACACTGCCCCCCCACCTGAGGTTGAATGCTGCGCTGAACACTGTGTCAGCACTACACTGCTGCTGCCATAGTGGGGGTGGGGGAAGAGCCAATATTAATTGGTTTCCTCCTGGGCTTTGCCAGAGGTATGCTGGCAGGTTGCAGGCCATACTTAAGCCAGCCTTTTGGCTGGTGTAAGCATGGTGCAGCTCATTGGGGTCTCAGCAGCAGGGAGGCTTTTCGATCTCTCCATGCGGCTGGAAAGACTCTTTGGAGGTGGCAGCGGGGATCAGCTGAGATGCCGCTGCAGCTGAGCATCCAGCTCATGAATGGGGCTGTCCATACTACAATAAAGACTGTTACCATACGTGGAACGAGAAATGCCTGATATTCAAGCTGCATTCAGAAAAGGAAGAGGCACATCATATTGCAAGTTTACATTGGTGTATCTTCAAATCCTCTGAAGATGCCAGCCACAGATGCAGGCGAAATGTCAGGAGAAAATGCTCCTGGAACACAACCATACAGCCCGGAAAACCCACAACACCCCATATGAGACAATTTCAGGAAAAAAAATCAGCTTCTGTTTCATAGATTATAGCAAAGCTTTTGTCTGTGTGGATCATTAAAAGCTATGGTTGGTTTTAAAAGAAATGGGTGTGCCACAGCATCTGATTGTTTTGATGTGCAACCTGTACTTTAGACAAGAAGCTACTGTTTGAAAAGAATACTGAAAAACAATGGTTTCCAAATGGCAAAGATGTCAGACAAGGATGATTTTTATCTCCCTGCATCTTCAAACTGTATGCAGAACACATCATTAGGAAAACTAGAGTAGATTTATATGAAGGTGGAGTGCAAATTGGTGGAAGCAACGCTAACAATTTGAGATATGCAGATGACACCACTTTACTAGCAAGGAAGTGCCAAAGCAGGATTACAGCGGAACAAGACAAATATAATAACTAATGGGGAATTACATAACTTGATGATGATGAAGTAACTAAAATTGTTAAAAGATTTTCCTTGGCTCAAACTACAACCAAGAAATCAGAACAGCCATGAAGTAGCTAGAAGAGATTTTTAAATATAAGGATGTGCTGCTGGCAACCAGGATCAAAGTAATTTATGAAATTGTATTTTGCATTACTGTGTATGGATGTGAAAGATGGGCAATGAAGAAATCTGCCAGGGAGGAAGTTGATTCTTTGAAATCTGGTGCTGGAGGAGAGTTTTATGGATAGCATGGACCACCAAAAAGTCTAATAAGTGAGTTCTAGATCAAATTGAACCTGAATTCTTCCTGGAAGGCAAAATTGCCAAATTGCGGCAACTGTCTTTTGGTTACATTATGAGAAGATAAGGCTCCCAATAAAAAACAAAAAGGCTAAGAAAAGTTGAAGGCAACAGTAAAAGATTAGGACGTCAAATTGATTGTCTAAGACAGATTCGGCACAAACCAAAAACAGTGCCCCTGGAACGGTAAAAACATTGTTCCAGGGGTGCTGTTCACAGCACTGAGGCTGCGCTGTGCTTCTCCCTCCAACCAGGGCAGAAATGCTGTTTTCCTGCCTCACTCAATGAGCAAAGCTTTTTGGAAACTGTTTTTCTCAGTCGGCACCATGCAAACAGCACCGGGTTAGAGGCGCTGCTTTTCGGCGGCTCCATTTCCCCCCACACTTCAGGGAGAGAGGGTAAGTGTATAAAAATAAAATGGAGATGCCTCTGTGGACCGCAGCCGCTCTGAGGCCGCTCACATCTCAGCGTGCGAATGGCCCTGGGACTCCACCGGCTTCATATATGCTGGTGGAAAGCCGCTGTAGTGGCCCGTGAGGAATATGCCTCAGTCAACAAAGCCATGTCCTCAATTTCCAAGACCTGAGCAAGGTTGTTAATAATAGAACATTTTGGAGGACATTATTTATTGTATTGCCATCAGTTGGAAGAGACTTGATGGCACTTCACACACACACACAAACACACACACACACGCACAGAGTTGGCAGTCTTCTTAAATAGAATAATTGGGGATCACATGAATTCTGAGTATGTTCAATTTTTGTAAAAAAAGTATTGCAAGAATTAAGCTATGCAATGTCCTACGTCAGTGGTTCTCAACCTTCCTAATGCCGTGACCCTTTAATACAGTTCCTCATGTTGTGGTGACCCCCAACCCTAACATTTATCCATTTTACAGATGGAGAACACTGATGCAGAGAGTCTTAGGCGACCCCTGTGAAAGGGTCGTTTGACCCCCAGGTTGAGAACCACTGTCCCAGGTTGATTCTTACTGTTTCTTGACATCTGTAAGAATAAAGAAAACAGATATGTTTTGCTGAGACCCAGTGAAATTGGCAGTTATCAAAAGATTTGAATCTTGCGCTAGCAGAACAGCCTGTTTTGTTCCACTTAATTTTACAACCAGTAAGCTTAATTAGGCAACTGCACACAAATACCAGTTGCCGGATCAAATGTTCCCACAAAGGCCTTTTGACAGACAGTATTTCAATTTCCAAAGGGGTCAAACAGGGCTGCGTCCTGGCCCCAACTCTTTTCAATCTTTTCTTAAGTGACCTCCCCTCTGCCCTCTCAGCAGTGAACAGCCATGCCCCAAAACTGGGTACATCCCATGTATCAATTCTGCTCTATGCAGATGATGCTGTCCTTCTCTCTCGAACCAGAGTTGGCCTCAGTCGCTTAATGAAGCACTGTGTGGATTACTGTGAATCCAACAGACTGACAATTAATTATGAAAAAACCAAGGTATTGGTCTTCTCTAGGCGCTTTAAGAAGCTCACATGGGCAATGAAAAGCAATCTAAATTGAACAGAGGTTAAGTGCTATAAATACCTCTGGCTCTCTCATTTCCTTCCTTTAACCTTTCTATATGGCAACCCAGAGGGAAGGTCAGCTTCCTCCTAGCTACATCTAATAGTATGTCAGCACTACTTCATGATTCTTTTACAGCAGTGGCCACCTTTATCCCTCCCTGCCCTCAAATTTTTCAATGCCAAAGTCACTGAGATTGATTTTTTTGACGGAGTTCCCAATTTTGGATTCAAGCTTAATCAACCACTCCTTGAAATTCCTTCTTCAATCCTAAATTTTTTCACAAGATAACTGGACTCCCAAATTGTGTGCCCTATGCAGCCTCCTTTTTGTCTGGAGTTAGGTCAAAACTCCTTGGAATTAGCCAGCTTGGCTGAGGACTTTTTTAGATTCTGGCTGCGAATACATCTTTCTCTCTGGACTGTAATTCCTCTCGGTCCACCGTCTGCTCTCTGACACTCCATCTCCAACCCCTGGTTTTCCATAATGTGATTAGACATTAATTGCCTCCATTGGACTGTCAGCTGGATTCACTTTTGCTATTCCTTTGTCCTATTCCAGAAGCTTATAGGAAATTATTAAAAGTGTCAACTATTGGATAGAGAGTTCTCTACTCCTACTCACCGCGAGCCAAGAAAAAAACGTGTTCCCCGTGCGGTACTTTTCTCTCCCATTTGAACGGGCCACTTTTGGCACACCACCTGTATTGCTTAATAAACTCCTGTTCAAAGGAGAGCCATAATGCTCCTAGCCAGGTTTTAATGTAATGCCTTCTGCCTTTGTTACATGGCAGATTTAATAATGCCAAGAAAAGGTGCTTAAAAGGTTGTGCCCATGTAACGATGGCTCAGTTGAATCTCTGTCCCACTCCAATTACTTCACTGTCTCAGATTCAAGGAAATCAGATCCAAGTATGTGAATCTCACTCCCTTACATTTACCAGATCTCCCCGATTTAATTAGATTACACTACTTGTTGAACAACCCTGATCCTTCTCTCTGTATGATAGTGGCAGACTTTCTTCTGGAAATTACTAAATGCCAGTAGATTTCCTTCGTCCTGTCATGTATATCCTGTATTGTATATGCTTTTTAATCTGTTTTTATTATTGTTGTACTGCTTTATGCCAATAAAGGCTTGCTAAAGAATCTTGCGCTAGCAGAACAGCCTGTTTTGTTCCACTTAATTTTACAACCAGTAAGCTCTCCAAAATGGCTAATGAACTGCATTATGTTAATTTAATTATAGGAAGAAAAAAGAAATTGAGAAAAAAATCAGTTGATGGGATTTCCATGCAATGTAAATCTCATGAAACTAAGAAATAATGCAGAACACATTTCTTTCAAAATACACCAATGTTTTAGAGAAATTCCAGATATCAATCAGGGCCTTTTAGTTGTCCTTAAAATATAATTGCACATCTGATTTTGATACCGAACTTAGTGCAGTTTTGGAAATTTGATTTTTTGACGTTCACTAATAGTTACTAGTTACATTAATTTAAACTGTTGTTTGTTGTATGTGAATTAAATATTGGGATTTAATTCTGAAACTTCTGTGAAAAGATCTCCTATGCTATCATTTATTCATCCATATAAGAATGAGGATAGTTTGCATTTTAACCCTTTATTTACAGTAATGTACATAGCATTACATTTAGGATTCTCATCTGAATACATTTATCATCATCTTTTAAAATTTTAAAGTTCACAGTAACACTACAGCCTCTGTGGTATAGTAGTTAAGAACAGGAGTACTCTAATCTGGAGAACAGGGTTTAATCCCCGATTCCTCCGCATGAATGGTGGATTCTGGTGGATTACGCACAAGGTGTTTGCTGCGCGTTGGAGATGGATGTCCGCCGCAGTAAGATTTCTTGTACTAATGTATTTCCTCTAGCCCCATTTTCACATTCCATTCTCTTTGTGGCAAGCAAATCCACTTACAGCATGATTTTAATTTTACTTTGCTGTCAGAACGGGACAGATTTGCCAGTGGGCACAGCTTTGTCTAAGTCCTCTTCCCTTCGCCCCTACCGAGTCTGCCTAGTCTTACTCCCCCCCACACTTCCTTGCACTGCTCTGCACATTTCCTCCTTGCCCTTCTTCCTGTTGCCAACTATTCCTGCATCTTGTCCTATCATATCATTTCTATTACTCATGACCTCCCCACTTCTGCATACCTTTAGATTTTTAGATAACTTTTAAAATAACCATATTAATGAATTGATACACCAAAAAATGTACACAAATAAGATTAGGTGATCAGTCCAAACACCCAATTTGCCCCTGTATTTGATCAACAAACTGGGATGTTTCCAGCTTCGTAGTTTTATTCACAAGCAATCAGTGATTCCTTCACTTATCGCCATAAAAGACAATCAGAATAAGTCTGAATTTCCTCCCACCAACACAACCTGACAAATGGCCAGGAGGAAGCAAATGTGCAATAAATTGTTACTCTTTTAAATTTTATTATAATCAACCTCAGTGTGCATTTTTCTGAATAATGCTTTTTGATAGGATAAGAAGCACTGGGGATGAGCTTATGGAACCAAGGAGTCGATGGTCCAAAATGTTCAGAAACCTCCAATAGAATTTCTCTGCCCATCTTTTGACTCACATCAGATTCAGAGTATGAATAGAAAAAGGATTATTGAATTCTTGGGAATAAATAGAGAACAAATGGACTATGACATTGATAGGATACAAAGACCAAATATGAGATACGCAAACGACAAAGGAACCCTAAGAGATATAATAGTAACCTTTACCAGAAAAAAAAGAGGTGACATACTAATAAAACACTAAAAAAAGACTTAAGATCCAAGGTCAAGAGGTGATAGTTCTAAAAGAAATTCCACATCATCTTCTCAGAAAAAGGATTCTTGCAACATATAAGCAACTTATGGAATTTACTGCCCCAGTACCATGTAATGGTATCAAGCACAGTAAAAAACGACTACAAATGGCATTTTGAGTCATAATAATTAAAAACAATGCCCATGTTCAGATGTTTAGATTTACAAATGAACCATAAATCAGTAGAGTTTTAAAATACTCTTCTATGTAAAATTTTCTCCCTGCAATTAAAAAAAATCTAATAAAGAGGATTCAGGTTTTTTGTTATTGTTTTTTTAAACCAAAACCATAGGGGAGTTTTAAAAATTGTATCTTCTACTGCAGTCCAAACTGGTATAGTGCACTTAAGGACTTTGTTACCTCAGCAGGCTAGCAATTGGCAAATATCAGCAAAAGTTTAATTGACTGTTTGCATAATTCCCTGGCAGTGGATGAAGAGAAATCAGCAAATTACATGACTCTTACACAAGCTAATTCAGCAAGACAATAATTAATTGTTATTCTGAGTCCATGACTGGACAGGGGTTTCAAGCTCAGTTTGTTAGTTTATATTATTTAACAAAATTTATGCTCTGTCTTTCTGTCTTCTTAAAGGCTAGCAAAGTACCTAACAAATTAAAAGAATACACAATAAAATCACATCTTTATAAACATTAAAACAAACACACCACTAAAACAATTAAAATCAGAGCTAAAATACACACAGAATTTAAATGTACTATCCAGACAATTGTAATGACTTAATAATGGAGATTAATTCAGTTTTTCCTGATATACAAATTAGGACAAAGGATTCCCAAATTAAACTATACCCATTCTAAACAATCTAAAGAACATGACACTGTTCTTGTGCTTGAAATCCCTATTATTCATCAATATAAATACAGTGATGGCTTAGATTTTAGTGAGGATGAGGCTAAATAATCAAATACTGTGACTGAAACCTCTTGTTATTCACAACCATATTTTTAAATAATCAATGTACTGAAATAGCTGCAATCCATTGTATGTTTACTATGATTTGTAATGCAATATTTATGCCTAGAAAAGTATTCGGAACAAATCCCAGAGGGATATTAACTTCACTTTAATTAAGAAGGAACTACTAAATGGGCTGAGCCACATGATCTAGCACAGAACATAGATGTCAAACAACATACACTACAAGCATGTCATTCTAAAACATTCACCAGTCACTCCCTTTGTCCTGTGGGCAAGAAAAAAGTTGAAAAACAGGAAAGTTCACTCACTATGCATGTCTTGGCTTATTTTCCAGTTAATCTGAAAAGCCACAATTGAAATCTTACGCAAAAAAAAGAGGAGGGGGGAGTTGTTCCTCCTTCACCCTTTATGCAAAAAATCATGGCATAGGAAGAGAATCAGGTTAAAAAAATTAAGCCCAAACTGCTTTTTCAAGTAAACAGTGCATATGTATCTAGTGGTACTTCTACTGTTTTCCTTCCTGCTCATGCAGTATCTACAGTCTATTGGCAATGATCTTTTCAAGCTTCATAGAGTTAATCATGTGGCAACTGGTGATGTCCAGTTTGAGCTGCTAATCTTATAAGCAGTAAAATAATTAATAACCACAAATTTGCACAAAGAACCTCCCTTTGTATATATTCAAAGAACATACTGAGTCTTTCCAGACTCTCTCTTTTAGCATAATATCTACACAGCTGTTATTCATTTGTTGCACGGGATCCAGACATCTTTATTCCAAATAGCACATTTATAGGGAGAAATCACTTCTTCTCAACACTCAGCAATACCCAGTTTATGAAAAAACATAAAATCCCTTATTTAATACATGTGGTTGTATGCATCTCGTGGACCGTTACTGAAGGTGCCCGTGACATCATTTTTCTTGTTTATGTTTTGACGGTTAATTTTACATAAATAATACATAAATAATGATATTTATAACCAAAAGGATGGTGTGAAAGGATTTTTATGACTGATGCTTTAGTTTCGTTTACTATGTTCTTACTGGTTTTATCAGCATGAGTTGCTTATAGCTATGTGTCTAAAAATTTTAAATGGCAAATGAAGGTTTCTTCACCACTTGACATAATATTTAAAATATATCCCTGATGAAAATGGCCTTGAGAAAGCTAAATGATAACCAGCTACTTCCTGACCTAATCATTGACATTTACTGAGTTGCTTTCCTCCATGCCATGCTCTTATGGCTAATGGCATGAAAATGGATAATCAGTATATGACTGAAATGTGATGATAGCTGCATAAACAAAAAAAATCTCTACATGTATTATGTTTGAGTAGTGTGTTAGTGGTGAGGGGCCACATGGCTCAGTGACAGAATGTATGCTTTGCATGCAAAAGATCCCAGATTTAATCCCTGGCATTACCTGAAAAAGGATCAGGTAAGAAATGATGTAAAAGATGCCTTCTCTGAGGCGGAATCCACATGGGCCAAAAACAGCAGTGTAAAAACGGTGAAACCCTTTTACACGGTTTTAAATCATTTTACATCATTTTCACGCCACTGTTTTTGGCCCATGTGGAATCTGCCTGAGATTCTGGAAAGTCACTTCCAATTGTAGAAATACTGACCTTACAGACCAAATGAGCTGAAGCCTCATGTGTTTACATGTGAAGCATTAGAACACCAGCATGCGGATTTTTAGTGCATTGATGTGGTATATACTCTAATGCTGTGGTTGGTGACTTAGTTTAAATTAAGGGTGGTGATTTGGTAAACTTGAATCACACAAAAGAAACCCCACCCTTGAAATAAACCTTTATTGTGTTTATTCTTTTCTTTTTTTAAAGCCAAATCAGCCTGGTGCCTAAAAAGCCGAATATGATTTGGCTTTTTCGGCAGGGGAGGAGAGAAAATGCTGATGGCAGCATTCAATTGTTCTCCCCAATGCTGCTGCTTCCCGAACCCCAGAGGACTAGGGAAGCTGTGGCAGGAGGGAAAAGACAACTGAATGCTGATCTCAGTGCAACTGAATGCAGAAAAAAGTTGCAGTTCTCCCCACTTCATGTGGACTTGGGAAACAGTAGCAGGGAGAACGGAAATTTTTCTGGTTCAGATAATAAAAACCCTAAAACTGTCAATAAAAGTCAGATAAAGCTGATAGCTATTGGCGTTATTCAACTCTCCCAAAAATTTATAGGTTTTCATTATCCAAATCAGAAATTTACCAATAACTTTTATCAGTGCTCGCCCCTAGTTTAAATATGATCCCAGCTGCATGTGACCCAACATACTAAATTTCTTTTACATACTCAGCATCACCTTTAAATCTCATCTCAGGCAGGTTTTCTTAAAAAATGTTGTGCACTGCAAGTTCCTGAAACTTTTCAGAAGACACAGGTGAATTTGCTAATCAACATATGCAATATTCTTGAGCTGTACATGGTTTGAGGAACCCAGGGAATGCAATATAAAAAAACAAAATGCATTAAGGAAGTGCAAAAATGCCAATATTTTGGCACATTTTTCTCAGTTTAAAAAAAGTATAATTCATTCAAAGAACTAAAGAAAAAGAGGGACAAAAATTCAAATATCTAAGGTTCCTTATCACATCCTAATAATGTGGTATGCAGTGCCTTACCACATCCCAATAATGTTAATAACCTCAAATTCAGCCCGGCTATTTAAAGTATAATAAATATAACATATACACATGTCAGCAAACTGGAAACATTATTTATCTCTTGGATATTCAGGACTAGTTTTTAGTTCTGTAGATCCTGGACTCTAGTGATGATTTTGAAGGATCATTTTCAAGACTTCTGGTATTGGCAAAACATAATATGAATTGAGGACTATATTCATGCATTGATTTAGGTAGACTTCTGACACATTTTCTTACAAATTTCATGCAATATTTTATTTGTCTAGTGCTTAGTGAAAATGAGGAGTCTTTTTGGTGATGGCCCTTCCTCCTCGCTGCACTTACTAGTCTGGGGTACAGTGTTGGCAACTGCTCCCCAGGCTACTGACACTGGAGCCACTGATGAATATGGCTCAATGGCTCACAGCAACAGGAGGAGTGGCAAAGAAGCAGGTGGACCTGAAGCCATCAGAAAATGCAGGGTGATGAACGATCTGTAGCCAGGGAGGTGGCAAAGAGGAGGCCTGCCTTGAGGCCAATGAGGAGTATGGCTCAGTTGCCTGTGGCAACTCAGGTGGCAGTGTGGCCAGGAGCCAACACTGTTGGAAGCAATGGATGGCCTTGAGCAAGGGAAGGAGAGTAGTGGTAGACTGAAGCTCTTGTTGAGGGCAGACCTGTACATGGCAGGCAAGTCTCAAGATTAGAGGAAAGGGGGTTCCTGGGAGAAGGGGTAGATGGAGGAGGAAAGGTCCTTACACTCTTGAGCCCATTCATCTCTAATGAGGAACAGTTGAGGGCTTTCCAAGCCAACACCTAATTGGGTTGAAATCTAGCCAGTTAGGAGGGCCCCACCCTGCGAGAGGGAGGATTGGAGGAGCATGGGAATGATCTTTCCCCAGGAGAGCCTTTTAAGGCGAAGTCCGGAGAATGCTGCTGGAGAAACAGCCATAAGCATGACTCTCAGCTCCTTCTTACTGATTTGATGCACTGTGGGACTTTTGACTGGATAAATTCTGGAGGGTGCTGCAACTCCAACTGTGCCCTTGAACAATTAGAAATGGTCAGACTTGTTTCATTAATATTTTTGCCCCTGAGGTGTTTTTCATGAATATGTTTGTTTTAGACTCTCTACACAGCCTACCGCAAGAAGATTACGAAGGCCATGCATATGAGTTACTGTCAGCAAAAGCAGCTGAGGGCTATCCTTCTTCTGATTTACCTCCATAGAAAATATGAAGCTAGACTCAGAATCTTTAATCAGATCCAGCATGGCTGTTCTTATTTTAAAAAAATCAAAATAATAAATAATAAATTAAAATTTTAAAACACCCATTATTTTTAAACAAAAAAAGTGACTCCTGCAATGTATCATTTCTAGTTTATACAAAATATCAAACAATTCTGGAAACATATTTCAGTTGTTTGGCTAGTTTTATAAATACATTGTACAACTATAGTACAATTGAATATTGTTGTACCCCCAGTCCTCAAAGATCATTAGGCAACTCTTGTTAGGTAGTCTGTCTACCTCATCTTCTACTAATACTAAATAATTCCTTTTATTTGAACAGTTCTTATAGATTTTGTCTGCATATAGAAAAACCACTATGAAACAGAATGCTATTGTAAATAAGAAGTAATATTCATATACTTACTCTCCCATATCTGTTAGCATAAGATCCTGTAAGCAAGGAATGGAAAATGATGATTGTTTCATCCAAATCCCAAATGAATACCCTCTGTAAAAAGATAACCAAATCAATGGATCCCACTCTAAAGTCAGTAAGTGAAACAGAAAATATATACATACTATATAAAGGGAAAATTGTTCTAAAAGGTATGCTGAGTTAAAACTATGTTTTATATTATTTTAAAAATACAGTTAAGCATAATTTCATTGGAATAATATAGAATCTAAAAATTGTAAAGGGGTTTTTTTACTGCAACACATTTTAACACATGAATACTTTTCTACAAGTAGGGGCCATTAAAAAGACTCAGAAAGAATGGATAGGACAGAGAGGAGGAGACTTTTTAAAAATCATCCCTCTTCTTCCTCTCAAATTCTTCATCGAGTGAGTGAGAAGATCCTGAGTTGCTTCACACTATGGCCGTTTCCGCACAGCACAGTTATACCAGGTTACTAACAGAATCTTACAATCAGGGTCTATTTCCTCCATTTGCATGGGTCCCCATTTCTATGAAGGAGTCGAGTTAAGATCAGGAGGAAATATTCCCATATCTTTTGTACAAATCCGACTTTTTTTTGTTTTTACAACGTAGATGCAGCATGCATTCTCGAACATCCCTGGTGTGCTGTATTCTGATTGGCTCTTCCCCCCCACTCCCAAAGACAATACTTTGATTGATGGATCCACAGCAACCGCAGGAAAACCAAGCAGGACACACATACCCACACACACCTTTTCTCTAGTTTTGGAAAGGAGCTGATGCAGTGAGCAACATGGCAAGCACATTATGCTATACAAAGTAAAAACTTTTAACCAATACTGGGCAGAGTACTATGTCCCATCCACATTTAAAGGTGTGCAGGAAACCACAGCATGAAACACTCACCCCCCCCCCCCCCACACACACACAACTTGATCTCCCAAAAACATTTGACTGCTCTTTGGGTCTGCCATTGAATGAGAGCATCCTGCCAGGCAGGCGGTTCCCCACCCCTCCCCTCCCCAGATCCCGTTGGGAATATGAGCTGGGAGCTGCAGGACTGGGCTGGCTGCAGCTTGGCTAGCAAGTGCTGCTTGGTGAGAGTGAGCTGGAACAGGGCTAGCATGATGAAAGGCAGGGAGATCAGGCAGTGTGTGGGGAAAATAAATCGGTTTTGCTCCCGTGGCCTTTGCCCAGAAACAATTCAATGCAGGATTTTGGAAAAAGATCAACATTTCAGAGATTTTTGAAAAGCCCGTGATGAGGGAAATATCCCGCTTTAGGATTGGGAACTATGCAAACCTCTTGGCCAAATTGGGATATTTGTCTTGCTCAACCTGGGATATTTGTACCATGCAGAAACGGCCTATGTTTTGAGTACTCTTGAGATGTATTGCTCGGTCTCTCTGAAGTCCTATTAGGGTATCCAATTTCCAATGTTTCCAGCAGAAAAATAGGGGGAATGGCCTCATTACAAATGGAGGAAAAGTTTTTTTTAAAATTTTTAGTCCTCCCCCCCCCCCTCAAAGGCTTTCACATCTCTAAGTAAGACGCATGATACACAAAAGAATATAAGTGGGAAGGAATGGAATTGGTTTTAGCTGGGAATAATAGTTTACTTTGGTTTTGTTGGCTTGCAGGTGGTTTTATTCATCAACTGGTTTGGTGTTTTATAATCTCCCAAACCTCTTTGGGAAGTTAGGATGATAAATAATACTGCATATACAATACCTCTAAGTCAGAGTCAGGTGGTGGTGAAGGATTATTGTTCCTTCTGCCTCGGCCACGTGATTTGCCATCTGAGCTGCGGCGCAACCTGTCTGCTTCTGAATCTTTAACGGGAGTTGTCGGACTGTGGATTGTACTGTACTCTGCTGTAGAAGAAAAAGTTGTTTACATTTTATTTGTAACTACTTGGAATTTATTACTAATAGTTTGACTCACTGATACACACACACAAAGTCTCAGAATTGTTTTATAGTAAAACATTACAATATACATCTACTATTTTTAAAGCTGGAACACTAATTAATTCCTGGAAGTCAGAACTCTTCCTAGTACATATAAACACAACTGGAAGAGTCAGGCATGCTCTTTGCTTCCTTTCATATTTTGCTGTTGGTGTACTAAACAGAGTAATGGGTGCCTGAGAGAATTCTTGTTCATTCTTGAAGTTTGAGTTTCCTTAGGCCTGTTACTCGCTGTCTAAGACTAATCTTTCCTACAGGACTATTGTGGGGGTAAAATGGACAACCTTTATTAATGCTGTACTGAAAAACTGGGTGGTGAAATGACACAAATACTCAATAATATATTGAATGATATTTCTATAAATTAGAGAATGTCTTCAAATTTGTATTTTAAATAAGGTTACAAATTTTATCAGTTAATTGAGACTTTCCGTTTCTTCTGTCTAATAAAAAATAATTTAGGTGTAAAATTGTGTATATGCGTGTGAGAAAGACAGAAAGAGATAAAGAACAGCAAGCCAACCAGAGTGGAGAGAAAGGAAAGCAATATTAGGGTCTCAGGCAAGAATAACATCAAATGGCAAGCTGGGAGTAGAGGATAAAATAAGCACTTTTATGTGTGAAAGCTTATGTGTGTGCTAAATGCCTGATTGGGGGAAGGTGCAGAAAAATCACCACATTCCAACAAATCTTTGCAATATCACATTAGAGAAAGATTATCATATTTCTTTGACAGGGGCTGATGGGATTTGTAGTCCATGAACATCTGGAGAGCCACAGGTTGCAGACCCCTGTTCTATGATAATCTATGACATTAGTCTAGGCATACAGAAATATGATAATCTCTCTCTGATATCCACAGTACTTTATGGGAAATCCTTAGGGTTTCCAGCTCCAGGTTGAGAAATTCCTGGAGATTTTGGGGGCAGAGCCTGGGGAAGGTAGGGGTTGAGAAGGGAAGGGAGCTCAGAAGGACAGAATGTCATACAGCCCACCCTCCAATGCAGCCATTTTTTTCAGTTGAACTGATCTCTGTCATCTCGAAATCAGTTGTAATTCTTTTTTTGGGGGGGGGGCTCCAGGTTCCACTTGGAGGTTGGCAATGCTAGTCCCTATCTCGTCAATATGTCGTACCAAACTTGACAGCTTATGAGCTCTAAGCATCATTCATTTTCAGATGGAAGATGACAGCTTTTTACTTTGAACACCTCACAAAGTTAATATTTAAACATAAATTTAAATATAAATGGGTTCTAAATTCTGTACGCAGAAGTACAACTTTCCCACCCCATCCCCCTCAAAGTATCCCAAAAGTGTCCCCGGCAATGCTGCTCCTGGGAGATAAGAAAGCCCCAGGGGCAATGAGAGGGGACACAGGAGGGCTGATGCAGGAGCGGGATATAATTTCCCAAACTCTTGTGCATGCAGATCTTTATATTTAAATACAAATCACACCACACCATAGGGAAGATATAAACTTAAGCGAAGGAACGCAGATTATGTGTAAGGCTCATGACATGGATTCATATCATTCTCTGCCCTGGGCAGAATACCTATAGAAATTTGGTGATATCCATAATTACTCTTGGAAAAGGAATTCTATATAATATTACAAATTTTAGTGACAAAAATTGCACTGAATGTCAGTTTTAAACATTACAAAATCATCTTACAAATTACAGCTTTCATTTCTGAACAAAATAAATGCAGTTCAAATGACTATAATTCCATGTTTTCCAGAATTTCTGAACAGGCAAATTTGGAAGGATTTTGAAATGTAATAAAAAATCTTCTGAGGAAAGTAGTAGTGATACTTCTTTGCACAAGTTGTTCTACATGGACAACAGGAAAAACAGAAAGCATGCAGAGCCAACTTGGAAATTCAGTTAAACGACTGATCCCAGATAAGTACACACAATAATACTCCCATTGCTATAGCAGCTGCCTGATACACAAAAATGAAATGATGAAGCTTTTAGTAGCAGAAAAATAAATGTTAAGGAAAGCTTCATGTCCTTAATATATGTGTGCCAGTTTGAAAGGACAAAAGTGTGCAAGTATGGGGAAAAGTATGGGAATCCAAGTTTAAGTATGGGTTCAAAAAAGCAACCAAATACATATTCTGATGTTCTACTGTCATTAACAGCTCATAGGCCAAGCAAGAATACATGAAGAGCAGATATTTTTATCAATATTTGCAAGAAGCTACGCATACAGACTCTACAATGTTAAGTGACTTTCTTGTCCGGCTAGGTCACAGGACTAGATAAAATGGCGTATTCACATGCATATATATTCTGGTGTATTCAAATCCTACCCTCTTTAAACAGAAAAATACAGAAACTTTCCCAGTACTTACTGAGGGTAGATCTACATATGATGCTGGGAGCCCTTTTAAAACATATGATGCTGGGAGCCCTCCAGCACTTTTAAAAAATCACATGCACAAAGGCCCAATTCAAATCAAGGCAGTGATGTAATGGGGGTGCAGATTAAAATTAATGTCATTTTCTCAATCTGAAACAGCCCTGAAAACAGTTATCTACCCTGCAGAGGCAAACATAAAGGTTTTGATACAGATCCTACATATTTGCAGAAATTGGTCCCCTGACCAGTGTAAGTTTCAGCTTGGGAAGGAAGTATTCAAATTCCCCTCACAACCAGTTCTGATCTGAATTAGATTCCTGCATATGGATTTTTTTTTCAAATCATGGAACTCCTAAAGTCACATGTAGTGAATGCTGAGACTGCTTTCTAGATTTTCATGGTCTAAACCAAACTGCAGCAAAGGAGAATGCCACTTTCCAAGCTAAGGCAGAAAAAGGTGCTTACCCTGAAAGCCTGAAACATTTTCTGGTGCTAGAAGTGAATTTTCTGTGGTTCTGTTTATCCAAAACCTAGAATGATTCTAGCCCTATGCCATTTTGTACATAAATTCCAAAATAAAGAAAATTCAAAAGAGATTTTATCCAATACATATCACTATAGCTATTATGAAAAACAAAGCTGATAAAATGAAATTGATACTTTCCAAATATTCTTGACTTCTCAAAAAAGGCTCTGCACTAAATATTTCAAATATGCCATGAAATTCTACTGTTAATAAAATGGAAAAGAATTTTACATGCCAAAGCCTCAGAAATGGAAGTGGTTCTTAGCATAAACATAAAATCTGTAGGCTACTGACTGTGACTAAATGGTTTGTATGAGGAGGTTTCCAGGTTTAATCCTGAGCATCAAAGGAATTCATGGCCAGACTAGTCATGATGTTTTGCAATGAGTCATGTTCCCCCAATCTTGACTCACTTTCCCCATAGGCTTTCAGCAGCTGTGTATTAAAGCAGTATTCCATGCTCCAACATAGGCCAAATAATATCACTCGGGCCATTTTTGTTTGGGAAAACACCATTGTGGGGCAAGGCCACTCCTCACCCTGTTCAATGTCCTTATTTCCACTATACAGTAACGAGGAAAGCAGGTTAGGTCCTGGGTGTGTGTGTGTGTGTGTTAAGACCCACCTCATTTAAAAAGTTCATATCTAATTTGCCTTTCAGAAAATGAATGCTGGGAAGACCTTTTTCTGCCTGAAACACTAGAAATCAGTTTCCAATCAGAATTCAGCAGACAGTACTTAGTTACGTGGATTAATGGTATGATACCATAAAGCAGCTTCCCAGGATCACACTAAACTCTGTTACAGCAATACAAAGAAAAAATGATTATTTTGAACTTTGATAATAGTTTTTCATTTTATTTATCTGATTAATGCAGATTTTTTTTTACTGTACAGATGTATGTGCAATCTTATGAAGAATCACCAGTTAAACCCCAATGATTTCAGTGGACTTAGAATGGAATAATTCTGATTAAGGCCCTTTCCGCACAAGCAGGAAAGAGCGCCCCAAGGACACTAAAAACAGCGTCCCTGGAGAGGGGTTCGCACAGCCGGCACTGTCTCACAACCCCTGAGCAGCGCAAAGCAGCGTCTTTTCGGAAGCAGCGGCTGGAAGGCGCCATTTCCCCCACACCCTCCCCGAACGCCTACCTTGTCTCCTGGCTCGTCGCAGAGGCCAGGGGACTCCACAGCCGTAGCTCCAGGCTGAGGGGGCGTGTCCCCTGGCCTCTGCAACAAGCCGGAAGCCAGGATAAAAGGTAGGCGTTGAGCGACGGTGCAGCCTGTGCAAAGGCTGCACCACCACCCGCCGCCCTCCCAGGACCGTTCATGCGAACGGTCCCGGGGGAGTGCGTCGGCATTGTTTATGCCAACGCACCCCTGAACCGTGGCCATGTCACACATGAAGAAACCAAAAGGAAAATGAGTTGACTTCAGCAACATTACAACATGAAGTGCAATGCAATAAGAAGAGTGCTTGTAATCAGGTTTTTCTGTTTCCTTTGACAACACTATGCACAAAAGGAAGATGGAAGGGGGGAAATTCTATGCTTCTTGCTGCCATAGTTTGCACAGGCAAGCAGGAAGTGTTTGAAACCGGGGTTACAGGGAAAAGATAGCTTGTTTAGCCAGCTTCATTTAACCCAGGTTGGGCTTTCTAAAATAAATCTGACGCATTTTGGGAGAGTGTTCTGTGAGAACCTCTGCCCGCAAAATGGGGGTTTTGCCTCTTATCTCCATTTAGGTGCAGAATCTCCCAAGGGATTTCCTGCTATTCAGAAACAATAATAAACCTGACTACATGTGTGCACTGCTTTGCCCAATATTTATAATCATTTAACAAATAAGTTTTGGACTATATCACTAAACCTGCAAGGAATATTTACTGGGAGTAAGAGCCTTTGAATGAAACAGAACATAATTCTGAGCAGAACTGCTTAGCATTATCTATGGACTTCAAACAATTAAAAATCAAAATGCTTTTAAAATGCAAAAATTCTGGGTTGACCCGTTCCTCTGCCCTGTGGTACTCAGTACATAGGGCTCCAGGTAGATTATTAACATAGTATGTCACTAGAGAAAATTGAAGGCGTATGACCATTTCTCCTATTCCCATCCAACCCATCCCCTCTGCTCAGGCAAGGAATACAAATAAAACAGGGGCTTTTAAAACCTTATTGAGTTCTTTTGGAACATAGCTCCTGGGTTGTTCCCCCTCAATATTATTTTTACTGCATTTCTTCAAACAGAATTTTGACGTCAAGTCTGTATTTACTGCATCAACAAATAAGCTAGTGTTACAACAATTCAATAAAAATAAAACAAGAAAATCCAAACATTTTTACAGGAAAGATTAAAATTTAGAAATATGACAGAAGCAACAAACCTTGCAATTTGGAAAGAAATAAATGTATCCTTATCTGCAGTGGTAGGATTCAGCAGATTCGCACCACTTTGGCAGAACCGGTTGTTAAAATGGTGCTTGTAAACAACCAGCTATTAAACTATTTGAATCCCACCACTGCTTATCTGCCAGTTGCAATACTAATTTATCCTGATCTGATCTTCCCAAGAAATGAGATAAAATGGTTCTCAGAAATCTTTTACACTCAATGTCAAATCTTGGGCACTAGAATGTGACATGGGCCAAGTCCTCAATGGACATCTTGTCACAGGGCAAGATCTGTCATTATATGAAATCCCATTTAAGTGGTCTTCCAAAACTGCAAGCACTAGAATATCTAGGTGAGCCTAGAATTTTTAAAAAGGAGCCCTCCTTATCCAAGAAAGGAACCCTTTCTATCATTTGTTAAAAAATCAATTAATTAACAAATTTGTTTGCAATTGCTTATTATTATTACTAATCTACACCCCTCTTTATATAGATAAATAAAATAATAAGTCAACAATCTAAACATGAGGATTCTCAGTGCAGTTTTCAATCATAACTCTATGTTAAAAACTAGTATCTAGAAAACAGTCTGCAAAAGTCTGTAAATAATTCCATGCAGCTCAGTTGTGTTAATTTTTTGTGCTCCCACTAAAATAACAGTAAATGATTTGTTTAAAAATTCACTGATCTTCATTTTTCAACCTTTCAATCTTTGTCAATACTGTGCTAGTGGGATCATAAATTCAGGATTATTTTAAAGATACCTTTCAAGTACCAAAAATGTGGCCCATGGGGGTAATAAAATCAGAACAATTACCTGCTGTAGGATCTGTAACTGCTTGACTTGCAATGCCAGATGGCGGTTCTTGAAGCTGGTATGTCGCATTGGAGGAAGCGGTTGTTGGACTAGTATTGCTGCTTGCCATATAATGTGAAGGATACGGAGAACTGTTATAATACTGTGCATACTGACCCTGGCCAAAGCTGGGGTAAGATGGATATTCCTAACAGAGCAGGGAAAAAGGCTGTATTAGACTTTCCCATTAATATGCTGCTATGTTTCAGAGTATATTATAGAACAGGGATCAGTAATGTCGTGCCCATGGGTGCCATGGCAGACATCAACACATTTCCTGGTGCTCATCAAGTGTTTTTAAAAAGTGTTTGGGGCTTCCATCCGGCAAGGCTTCTGACTGGCCATTGCAGATTTGGTTGGCTGCGCAGATTGCTTTGGCAGTAGCTGTCACAATATAAGGATCTTTAATGTGTGATTGAAAGTCAAATGTGGCAGCCTTTTAGTGGGTTGCTCCACCTCCTGCAGCAGCCATTTTATTGTAACCATTTTGTGGCTGCACCCACCACACTGCCTCAGAAATTCCAACCCTTTTCTAGAATCTAAATATGAATGAACACCTCAATTTATCTGCTCTTTTGCATTTTGCTTAGTAGAAATCATGAGCACTGGATCGAAATTTCAGAAGGTCCAAACTACCCTTGCTATTCAGAATTCATTTTGATAAACAGGAAACTGAATAAGTTTTAAAATTGTAAATAAATCTATAAAATAACTGTACTGTTGAATTTTGTTTTGTTTAAAAATACAAGGTAGAATGGAAGGCAACAAAAACCGAAAATTTACACTAGAATTCTAACACACAGGCACATCTAGGGAGCAAAATCTGAACCCCCCCCCCCCCCCGCCCCATATTTCTTAGATACGGGGGGTGGTGGTGGAGGGTGGGAACAGAGAGAGATCGAGTCATCTGTCGATCTCACAGAGGAGCGCCAGGTTGGTGACGGCACCAAGCTCTACTGTCTGAAGCTGGTGAGGCGCCCAGGTCTACTGCCCAAAGCCGGCGACAGCGCCCAGGTCTACTGCCCGGAGCCAGCAGTGGCGCCCAGGTCTACCACCCGGAGCCAGCAAGCGCTGCCTGGGCCCGGCGCCATCTCCCCCACTTCATTACCCTGGCGTGCGCCGGGGGCCATGTGATGCCCCTGTTCTACCTTCCTCTAAATCTACTGAAGTCAGTGGGCTTAGAATAATGTAATCCTGCATAGGATGGTAGTATTAAAGTACTTCTCAATATTTTATGCAGATGAGGGTATGTATGCCATCTGCTTTATGAGAAAATATTTTTTCCTTTTTTGTACTCTGTCATTTCATATTTAGTTACCTGCTGTGAACTATTAAATCCACTAGAATTTGTGAGTGAATTATTTCCAGCATACATTCCAGAAGATGTTGTGAAACTGCTCCCTGAAATAAACAAACACAAAGCCCATATGAATAACCAAAACAATGTATTTAATGAGAACACTTGTAGTAGTTGATGTGATATATTTGTAAATATTTTCTCTATGTTAATTCAAAAACAAATCATGCTGTGGTTTGTCAGCAACAGATTGCATGAATGAAGTGATACACTTTGGAGGAAGAGATCAAGAAAACCAGAAGTGAAGTTCTACATGTAATGGAGCTTTTCCATCTCTTCCTTTTGGCCGCAATCTCTTGATCCCCTAATGCCATAAAAGCCCTAATGCTGTTTGACACAGCACAGAAGAGTACAACTGGTCAGACAAATAGCAGAAATCAAAAGGTCCCTTTTTCATGAGTCAAAGAGCCTTCTGCTCACTCTGCTGGATGCTGCCCAGTGATGCCAAAACTTTGCATTATAGGAAGGTGACAAAGTTGTTCCAATCAAATACATTTAGAGCAGAATTAAAATGTATAATCATTCAGTTAATAATCATAAAAATTAAATGGTGCATTTCTTGCAGTTCGGACTCCAAGAAAGGGATTCATGGCAGAATATTTTATGTATACAAGCTTTATGTTCACAAAGACAAGAAGAATGTGTTTGACCATCTGTTGTCTTAGGAGGTGCAGTCCAAAGGAATAGCTGCACATATTGACACTTCTGATCATGTACTAGATTATAAAAAACTTTCAAAACTGAATGTTCTTTTCAGTGTTAATGAAGATATACAGAATATACACTTCTGAGTGCTACTACTATTACATTTTTCTCCTGCTACAGAAACATGAGGGAAGTTTTCACTCAAGTCTCTCTGGAGCGTATGTGCTTCTCCAACAGTGTCACATGCAATTATAGTACTTTGGCAGTTTCTTAAATACAGCCTTGGGCAGCAATTTTCTCTCGCATGAAGTTTCTGTTGCCCCAACACTAAGAGCATTATTATATGACATCTGAATAGAAAGGCCTTAGCTTAAATGTATCTGGACAGTGCAATGCTCTCTCAACCCTGGCTACCCCAAATGGACAGATGGGCCCTCTGTATTAATGCCTTTATCTACAAAAGCTATACTTTCAAAAGGGCAGCAACCTCCTGTTAGACCCAAAAGCAAATTTGAACATATGGGCATTTAGAGTGCAATTGCATGGAGTGGGGGTGGGGTGGGGATGGGGGGTGGTTAGGCCAAAAGGAAATGAAAAGCAGCAGTTGCCAGGAGGATAAAGATACACTGAGATAGTAAAATATTGCCATAATCTGCCTTGGTCATTTATTATCATTATGGGATGAGATATAGTATCCTAGTTCATGAGGTACAGAAAACATAAGTTGAGTGGGAAATGGAGTTCCATTCCCTGCTTTGTCACAGGCTTGTGTCTCTTTTCCAAAAAAAGGTATGATTCCCCCACAAATAATTTTGTAAATTAATGGTAAAATCAGAGCAACACTCTTTTCCCCTCCATGAATCTGTCTATGATTTGAGTGATACAGAATAACTTCTATGCACTTGTAAAACATTAATAAATTCTAAATTGTTACTGAAAAATTGCTTTTTCAGAAGCATTGGAAACAGTAAACCTGAAAAACATAACCGTTTTGAAGTTGTACATACTTTTTTTAAAAAAAATG